>NC_071506.1:213309233-213612263 GCF_027887155.1 Malaclemys terrapin pileata | reverse complement strand
ATTATAAAAACAATCCTGCTCCTATTAAAGCCAGTAGCAACATTTTTCTTGAGCTTCTAGTCAAATTCTGCTAGCCTATTCTAATTGTTTTACACCACTCAGATTCCACTGACGACTGTGGAGTTATGATCAACTGACACTGGTGTAAAAGAGCAGAACTAACTTCTGCCTGATTCTTCACTGCCTTGCACCTAGTGTAGCTATTTGCACCTATGCAAAGTGGGTGTAAAATGGGCTTGATTCTGATCTGTAGCCGAGGCGCACTCAACTCAGCGGAGTCTGTGGAGTCAAAAGCAGGGCCGGCTCCAGGGTTTTTGCCACCCCAAGCAGCCCTCCCCCCCCAAAAGCCGCGATCGCGATCTGCGGCACTTCGGCGGGAGGTCCTTCACTTCGAGCGGGAGTGAGGGACCCCCTGCCGAATTGCCGCCGAATACCTGGACATGCCGCCCCTCTCCAGAGTGGCCGCCCCAAGCACCTGCTTGCTAAGCTGGTGCCTGGAACTGGCCCTGGTCAAAAGCTTTGCAATTCTTGGGTCTATCTGGAGCTCTTCTTGGTATCTAGCATAATTTAGGGTATTCTTGAGGCTACACTTCAGTTATCCCCATTTTTGGGGCCATTCTGGCAGTTGCAGATCACTGGAATGGAGACGAATGTTGAGAATATTACCTTTTCCCAGGAACAACTCCTACAGAGAGGGCCAGGACCATAAAGGCAGCATAGCCAGCTCTGTGTTAGCTCTCACCACCCAGGGGTTCCTCCACACTAGGGGAATCCTCAACTGAGCAGATCCCATGGTGTCAGCAGCTTTGCGCCTCCATAGCAGTGCAGATCAGGTGGGATGCAGCTGAGTATCTGGCTCGATTTGTACAGCTGTAAATGACAACATGGCATTTTTAATGCAAAGCAGTGGAGAATCAGTCCCTCTGTGGTGAAATAGAAAATCTGTTTAAGCCCTGCCTTGAAAGGGTCAGTGCCCTTGGCTTTCATCTAGGTTGCTTAATAAGTTTTAGGCCTCAAATCTGGTCAGGGGTATAGTGCAAATTCTACTAGACAGCAGAAGGAGAATTGACAAGTTCTTGTCAGCAAGAATAAAAATTAAAAGTGGATAGTGTTTAATAAATAAATTAATTAATGGAGATATCCCATCTCCTAGAACTGGAAGGGACCTTGAAAGGTCATCGAGTCCAGTCCCCTGCCTTCACTAGCAGGACCAATTTTGATTTTGCCCCAGATCCTTAAGTGGCCCCCTCAAGGATTGAATTTACAACCCTGGATTTAGCAGGCCAATGCTCAAACCACTGAGTTATCCCTCCTCCCAAGGGTTTACTTGAACAAGCCTAATCCTGGAGGATGGAAATAGTCCAAAATAAATTAGAAATAATGTTTTTATCTATACGTTATTCAGCTAGTCCCTTTTGACTTTCAGTTTCATTACAAGGTCAATGGGATTAAGAGTTACTTTAAGAAATTAAGGGCCCAATCCTGCAAACAATTTACTTCTGAGCATTTTGTTTATTATGTGAATAGTCTGGTTGAAGTTCCTGCTTAGGTGAGATGGGTGTTGCAGCTATGTCAGAGTGCAAAGGGACTATTTGTTGTAGTGAATGAGACACTCCATACTAAATGTTTGCATGAGTGGGCTCTAAGTGATGAAAACAAAATTTTCAATGAGTATTTTTCTTGGGTGTATTTTCTGGTACATAGACAGGACAACAGAACTGATATCAGTTAAATGTAGCACCCTCTTATCACCCACTGTCTGAAATTGTGCAACTGTAAGTAATATATGAAATTTACGTCTGACAAAAAGCTACATACAGAAAATCAGACTATTTCAAACATAGAAAAAAATGTTTCATTGTTCTACTAATTAGGGGCCATTGTGTGTGCGCTTAATTCCATCTCTATTTGTGATAGTTTTTAATTGTGCTTAAATTCTATTAACTTTGGTAGGATTTAGCAATCCTTAAAGTTAAGCATGGGTTTAAAGTGAAGTCTCAGTTCAGATGCTTTCCTGAGTCAGGCCTAATATTACTTTGGTTACAGTACAACAAAGTTTAGCTACAGTCCTAAATTGCAAGAAACAGTGGCATTTGAACGAAAAAGACTAATTGCTAGGGTTTTTTTTTTTTTTTTTTTACTTCTGTCTGTATGTTTTTTAACGATCCCAGTTCCTTCATCTTTGTCTTCTTGTAATTGCAGTTTGTTGTTATAATTTTATCTGAGTTTTCTGTGACATCCCAGCTCCTCCCTTTATATTGATATTAGAGCCAATTTCGCCCCTGGAATGATTGTTGAGGAAAATTCTTTTGCCCAAACAGCTGGCTGCCTTTCCTGCTGGCAATCATCCCTAAGTTACCCTGATTAGAATGGTCTTCTTTCATTTGTTCCTCTTCTCTTTTTGGGATGAGTGGCATCATTAAGAATGAATGGAGTTTCTAGTCTGTTTCATATCATAATAAAAATAAACTGTTATATTGTATATAATAAACCATAGTTATTTAGAACTAGTCCCCAGTGTTCATGAGTCCAGTTCTTCACACACTTGACTGAGAGTAGGTCAAGAGCAACTCCATTGAAATAATGGAGTCATTCTAATGCGATACTGGTGTGTGTGAGAGGAGAATTGGGCTCAGTCCTCCACAGCTGCAGCCAGATGGGTTGAGTGCAAGGGTAGATGCACCTCTGTAACACACAGGAGCATCTGACTCCTGGTATTTAAAGCATTTTTTATTTTAAACCTTCCACACCAAGGATTAATATTTTGCATTTAACTCACAAGCTAACTTGAAACTATAGGTATTAGAACGCTATCTCCCCCGCAGACATTACACTTTTATCAAAGGACTCTCTCTTTTGCCCTTCCCAGAAGCACCATATCCTTGACAACACACCCAGCAGCTCTCATCTACCTTTACTGCACTGTGTGTTACGTTATGAGCATGATTGAGAGTAGAATGCTCACTTTTCACAGGTGCAAATGATTACATAAGGTACCAGCTGGTGGTGAATCAGGCCCATCATGTTTGTGAAGTCATGTAAATACTTATATTAGCTGGGATGGGGTGGTGGGGTATCTGCACACATTTTTTTTGTTAGGACTTACATGATAATATCTAGAGTTCAATTGATTTTTAACATGGATATTGTGTGTCATCATAATGGCTCCAAGATTATTATTTTTTTATTATTACTCTGTGTTACAGCAACAGCTTGAGATCCCAACTGAAAGCGGTGCCCCATTATTCTAGGCATTGTACAACCACATAGTAAGGGATGGTCCCTGCCCCCAAACAGATATTCTAAGTGTACACTGACATCAAATAATACAACGTAACAGTCCTTTCAGAGCCTTTGCATTGTGTGACCCTAATATACTATTATAATTTATTATTTGTATTGCTGTAGTGAAGAGAAATATTTTAAAGCACCGGAGCACTATGTTCTATTAATATATGCTTTGCACTTAGAGAATGCTTTTCCTCTGTACATTTCAAAATGTTTTTATAAAAGTAGTTAAGCACCAATATCCTGATTTTTTTTTTTTTTTTTTAAAGAGGGGGAAACTGAGACATTGAGAAGTTAAAGTGTGATCCTAATTTGAAAAGTATCTGTAAACATGACATTGTAGTATAACTGTTTTATTGACTCTCAGCAAATTCCAGATCAAATTTGCGCTGTGTGTGTGTGTGTATAGATATGCTTATTTATTTTATTTATATATATATATATATATATATATATATAACAGCCACTGCCACAAGTTCAGCCTGTGATTTGTAAGTCAAGCTGTGCTCTTTCTAGTTTATGCATTGTCACCAGAGATAGAGGTTCTGAAAGATAATTTCTGCCCTATTACACCTGTACAATCCCACTGAGGCATTGTACTGTAACTGAAGGCATAATTTGGCTCTGCAATTGAACTGAATTAAAAATTCTGTTGATGCAGGTGCCAAAATAAAATCCATCTCACTCTCCCATGACTGTATTGCCTCTTCCAAGGAGTACAAGGGAAGATATATTTATTTTTTGTTAGAAAAGCGAGTGAATTTGACAGAATACACCCAGAGACCAGGTCTGTTAAGTAGGAAGGTGTCATTTTTCAAAGCAACTTGCCAAGTAAAGACACAGTATGGCTCTTACATGCATAGGGCACATTAATAGATACCTTGGAAAACTAGCCTTTGTGCAAGCAAAGTACATCTAGGGCCAGGTCCTCATCTGGCATAAATCAGCATAACTCTATTGAAGACAATGAATCTACACTGATTTATATCAACTGAGGATCTGCCCCACAGAATTAATAACTGGCAACTGTGAGTTATGAGGCTCTAATTCCCTTGAGCAGACCTTTGTGATATCATATCTTACAAGAGCCAAAATGATATGGTTCTCTTTCCCAGAACAAGAAAGTAATTTGGCTGCAGCGTTTGGGACTCCCTGGAGCCTAGAGAGTAATGATTTCAGGAGGCCATGGGAAGAGGGAAGTTCCAGAATTCCAGAATGCTGGGACATGATCAAAGGTATGATTAAGGCTTTTAACTTGGGCAGAACCAAGGGGAGAAAGGGGAATAGGCAGAAAGGGAGCTGTGCTAAGCAAAA
This sequence comes from Malaclemys terrapin pileata, assembly GCF_027887155.1. Lineage (NCBI taxonomy): Eukaryota > Metazoa > Chordata > Testudines > Emydidae > Malaclemys > Malaclemys terrapin. Next base: position 213,607,661 of record NC_071506.1, on the reverse strand, counting down.
TACTTTAATAGTATTTTACATTAATATAATACCTTTCATTCCTCTTAGGCCCTGTCTATACTGCAGCTGGGAGTGAGCTTCCCAGCCCAGGTAGATAGACTTGTGCTAGTGGGGCTTGCGCTAGCGTGCTAAATATTAGCTGTACAGATGTTGCCGCACTGGGAGAGGCTCAGGCAAGCCACCTGAGCTCAGAACCCCGGAGTAGGGTGAACTTGAACTCAGGTGGCTAGCTTGAGCCTCACCAGATGTGGCAGTGGTCACGCTGCTATTTTTAGTGCACTAGCGCAAACCTCACTACTGAAATATATCTACCAGGGGTTGGAGGCTCTTTCCCAGCTGCCATGTAGTCATACTCATGGACTTCAGTGGGAGCTGAAATCACTTAATGCCTAGCAAGACTGGCCCTTATATTTTTTTTTATGCCTGTGAAAAAGAAATCTCTATCCACCAACTTCCACAGTATCTGTTTGCGAGTTTTGGGTTTGGAGTACATCTGAAGCCATCATAATAATAATGCTTAGCCCTTTCCCCCTTAGATCTTGAAATGCTTGTTGGTATGTCTATGTATTTTATTTGCATTTTAAAAAAATAGATGTATGGAGAGGGAAATATAATATGGTATAGTTAGTACTTTTTCACTTAGTTTTTTCTCAAATTGCCCAGTCTCTTATAATATTCCTTGGGTGGACAGAAATTGCTCCAAGTTTGCAATTTTAAGGCTGTGTTGACAGTGTTCAAAGTACGATAATTTTGCTTCCATTCATTCTGGAGTTAGTAATTAGCCCAGAGTAGCACTTCTCTGTTGTTTTGAGTAAGGCATTACACGACTACAGGGCGACTTTTTTTTTATTTGGCCCAAAATGTGCAGCATTATAAAAATATACAAAATTTAAGAACATGTTTCTTCTTTGTTTTCAGTGATTACATTGAAATTGGCCCCCCTTTTCTCTGGGAACATATTATAAAAGCCCTTATTCCCAACTTGGCTCCATGGAAATCTTAAAGATAAACTATCTTGCAGCATGGCTGTAGATGTCTTGATGTCAGACACCCCGCTGCCTGGTGAAAACCCCATATGATGGGTCCATGATCAGAGAAGGAAATCTTTGAGATTTACCTTGTGGATTTTTCTTGAACCATCCCCTCTATGGGAGGGATACGGTGGGCTGTGGATTTTGGAGACCACAGCTTCATCAACCGCATTGATCATGATCAGGAATACCGTAATACATGAGGATGGAGAAGAGCTGTCATGCAGAGGTGGCTGCTGCTCCACTGTCTTGTTTACCTCCCATTGGTTGGCTCGCAGCCCACGCCAAAGGAATTTCCCTCCTCTTCATATTTCCACAAGGAAATCCAAAGCTCTGCAGGGGACAGTGCTATGGAGCACAGCGCCTGCCCTGCAGCAACTCCTTCCTCCTCCACCCCTTCAACCCTAAGGAACTCCATCAGTGTGGATCTCTGATGGGAGGCGTCCCTGTTGGCCAAGGGAGGGAAGGATGGTGCCATGTGACATTCTCCTACTTCCCCAAGGAAATGGGGTGATGTATGTGGCTGGATGGCCCCTCCATGTGTGTCAGTTTGGGTTCAAAGAGAGTCTTGAGCAATGTAATTCTTCAACAGAATTTCTGGATGAGAGCCCCAAGGCCATCAGTAAGCCCAGTCAGTCTTGCATTGTTTCTCCTCTCCTATACTGTGCCAAGTTAAACAAGACACAGGACAAATCTGTTTCCCCAGTTAAGAGCTTCCATGTGTTATGAGCCATCAAGGAGCAGTGATGGTGCAAGGTGGCCCCGTCTTGTGTTACTTGACTGTTTTATGGTCTAGCTCTTTTCTATCATGGCTGTTTTGATGGATATTGTATTGTGCAAGCTGAGTTGTACTTCCTCTAAGTTTGCTATTTTTGTACATGTGAAGTGCAGTGTGTTTTGTCACATGTGCTTACCAATGGTGTCAAACTGGAAACCCTGGTCTCTGTCCTGGTTGGTGAAGGTTGGGGGTGAATGCTATAAGCAGATGATTGTTCATTTGCAATCATTATAAAGTATCTTAACCTTCAAAGCTAATGTTGATACATCTCTACTACTACCACTCACCACATGCATCAAGGTAGAAGAAACTGGCATCTACATTTCCCTCCCCATCCCCCCACAGCTGTAGTCTGGCATGGACCGTACCCACCAAGATAACTGTCTTCCTTCCCATAAAATGTGAACTTTATTTTAAAAAAGTGTGCATTTTGTGCTCATTAAGTGGAGGAACAGATAACTTGGACTAGGAAAGAACAGTGCATACCCCCAATGGCGCTGGAACCCTTTAAATAGTGGAGGTGCTGAAAGCAAGCCCCCTTACCGCTGTCCACGCCCCTCCCCCCAACTGGGTCTGGGAGCAGTGCTGTGTCTCGGGGGGGTGAGGGGGGGCTGGGCCCAGACAGGGTGAGGGGGCAAAGGCTGGGGGCGGGCACTGGGCACAGGGCCAGTAGCAGAGTAGACACTCAATATGGATTGTGTAGAGAATCACTGAAGTAGACAAGCAGCCGTTCCAATGATTGGAAGCTGAAGCTAGATGAATTCAGAACAGAAATGTGCAATTTTTTTTTTTTAAAACAGTGAAGGTAATTAACCGTTAGAACAACCTATCTAGAGACTTGATAGATTTTCTATCGTTTGAAATCTTTAAATCAAGACTGGTTATCTTCTTAAAACGTAAACAATGGCTCGAACAGAAGTTGTGGCCTTGATGCAGAAACTGCTGGGTGAACTCCTATCCTGAGTTATACTGGAGGTCAGACTAGATCAATGATCCTTTCGGGCCTTACATCCTGTGAATCATCAGGTATTTGTTTAGCACCAAAAACTGGTTTTACTTGTGTCCTAAATCAGAATTTGGATTCGTGTCTCCAGAAGCAACAAAGAGTTAAGTCACTCTGCTGACTAACCCCTTTAAAGGACATTTCATACATGTATAGGTTATACAATTTTGCATCCATGGAATTTTAAAAATGTATCCTTTCCCATGGAAAGTTTTTTTTGTTTAAATTATCATGTTGTTGAATTTGGAAAGCTTAGACATTTGTTGTTTTTAAGAACGTTCTGTTAAATGCATGTTCTAAGTGAATGTAGTGTTTGTGAAAAGTGCCAGATTGACCGCTCCAGAGAGTCAACTCCTATTGTTACTGTACACATACAGTATAGGCAGTAATATCAGAGCATGTTTCCCCACATTGTGATTTGCCCTGACATTAAACAGGTTTTTCAGCTTTCATGTCCATTTAATGCCTCCCTCCCCTATGGCTATCAGTTGAGATGGTGTTTTTGTGATCGTATCATTAGTCCACTATGAACTTTATGGAGACAGTCAAGTAATTTCACGTAGGCCACCAAACAGCTTAGAAAAAGTTCTCAGTTTCTCATAGACTTTAAGTCCAGAAAGGACCATCATGATCATCTAGTCTGACCTCTCGCACATTGTAGACCACAGAACCTCCCCCAGCCTCTCCTGTAATAGAACTATAACCTCTGGCTGAGTTACTGAAGTCCTCAAATCATGATTTAAAGACTTCAAGTTACAGAGAAGCCACCATTTACACTAGTTTAAACCAGCAAGTGACCCAGGCCCCATGTTGCAGATGAAGGTGAACCCCCCCACACTCCTCCCTGGGTCTTTCTAATCTGACCCAGGAGGAAATTCCTTCCTGACTCCGCATATGGCGATCAGTTAAACCTTGATCATGTTGGCAAGACCCACCAGGGAAAGAATTCTCTGTTGTAACTCCAAGCCCTCCCCATCTAGTGTCTCATCGCTGGCCATTGGAGATATTTGCTGCTAGCAGTTGCAGATTGGCTACATGCCATTGTAGGCAGTCTGTCATACCATCACCTCCATAAACTTGTCAAGCTCAGACTTGAAGCCAGTTAGGTTTTTTTCCTCACTGCTCCCCTTGGAAGGCTGTTCCAGAGCTTCACCCCTCTTATGGTTAGAAACCTTCATTTAATTTCAAGCCTAAACTTAATGAGGGCCAGTTTATATCCATTTATTCTTTTGTCCACATTGGCACTTAACTTAAATGACTCTTCTCTCTCCCTAGTATTTATACCTCTGATGTATTTGTAGAGAACAATCGTATCTTCCATCAGCCTTCTTTTTTTGGTTAGGCTAAACAAGCCAAGCTCTTTGAGTCTTCTCTCATAAGGTAGGTTTTCCATTCCTCAGATCATACTAGTAGCCATTCTCTGCACCGTTCCAGTTTGAATTCATCTCTCTTAAATGTGGGAGACCAGAATTGCACACAGTATTCCAGATGTCTCATCAATGCCTTGTATAATGGTGCTAACACTTCTCTATCTCTACTGATGCATCCTACGACTTCATTGATCTTTTTCATGGCTGCATCACATTGGCAGTTCTTGTTGTTAGTCCCTAAATGCATTCTCAGATCACCTTTTTTCCTTTCTTAAAAATAGGAACTATATTAGCAATTCTCCAGTCATAGAGCATGACCCCCCCGAGTTTACAGATTCATTAAAAAGCCTTGCTATTGGACTTTCAATTTCATGTGCCAGTTCCTTTAATATTCTTGGATGGGGACTAACCAGGCCCCCAGAATTAATCCCATGAAGCTGTTTGAGTTTGACTTCCACCTTGGATGTGGTAATTACTACTCCCATATCCTCATTCGCCACTCTGCCATTACCCCTAAGATCTTCATTAGCCTTATTAAAACCTGAGGCAAAGTATTTGTTTAGGTGTTGGGCAATGCCCAGATTATCTTTAATCTCCACTCCATCTTCAGTGTTTAGTGGTCCCACTTCTTCTTTCCTTGTTTTCTTTTTATTTATATGGCTATAGAACCTTTTACTGTTGGTTTTAATTTCCTTTGCAAGGTCCAACACTGCTTGGCTTTTGGCAGTTCTCACTTTCCTCCTGCACTTTCTGACCTACAAGAGGTAGCTTTCTTTATTAATCTATCCCATCTTCCATTCCTTGTAGGCTTTTTGCTTAATCATCTGTTTGAGATGGTTGCTCACCCAGCTTGATCTGCAACCCTTCCCCACAATATTTTTCCTCTTGCTTGGGATTCAGGCTTCAGATAGTTTCTGCAACTTTGACTTAAGGATTTGAATCTGGAGGAGGCTTGGAATTACATTGAGTTCTTCAATCCAGTCCACTTCCCTAACTAATTCCCTTATTATTATTATTATTATTTTTTAATAGTTTGCCCTTTTGAAATTAAGGACCCTAGTTGCAGATCTATTTTTTTTTTTTAATCCTTTCATTTAGTTTAAACTGAATTAGCTCATGGTCACTCAAACCAAGCTTGTCCCCTACAACTAATTCTTACATGAAGTCCTTACTATTCACCAATACCAAATCTAAAATGGCATCACCTCTTGTTGGTTTGGCAACTGCTTGGTGAAGAAATCTGTCAGCTATGATCTCCAGGAAAATCTGGGCCCTACTATTATTAGTCGCACTTATTCTCCAATCTGTATCTAAGAATGTAGTCTCCAATAATCACACAATTCCCACTAGCATTTATTTAATTAAAAACATTAAAGAGGTCTCTATCCATATCCAAATTGATCTTGGGGGAAGCACTATCCCAGGGGAACTTCTAGTAGTTTTCTCCCCCAAAGTGATTTTGGCCCAAACAGACTCTGTTTTATCCATTCCATCACTTCTAATTTCTTTACAGTCTACCTTATCATTAATATATAATGTTACTCCACCACCACTTGCTACTTTACCACAGCTGGATTTGAATCAGTGACCTACAAATGAAGGATTAAGATGTGCAATGACCAGTCTCTGGAACCATCCAGTTACCCTCAAATAGATGTATTGGTCCAGATCCTGAACTACTGTAACATGGTGTAGCACCATGGGAGTCAGTAGAGCTACACTGATTCACACCAGCTGAAGATCTAGTCCTATTAAAAACTCATGAAGTGTAGCCACATTTTGCTTTTAAAATTTTTTAATTGTTACAAGGAAAAGAGATTTAAACAAAAATTATGAGTGAGAGGGAGGCGTGTCTGATTTTGAGTTCTTCCAAGAAAGGTTTTCCTGATACACCTGAGCAAGTGTGTGTTTCTCAGTCTTACACCCATCCTCCTTTCTCCTCACAGCACCTCCTTTTATAGAAGTAATTGTTTTGCAGACTTTTGGTTGGTTTTCCCTTCCATTTCTGATTGGAATTTTTCTTTTAAAAAAGACATCTGAAAAATGCACCTGGTGACTTTAAGAACTGTTGGGCTATTGAGAAAGAACTGTTAAAGTAGTCTTAAGAGTGTCTAGGAGATGGCCATTATCTTAAGCTTGGGGCATGCTGGAGACAGTGGGTTATGGAAACAGTGACCATCATAAAAGACTGCTTTTTCATTAAGTATTTCCACGCAGGTAGATATGTTTTTTAAAAAAATCAACTCTATCCGTACAGTTAACTGTATGAGCTTAATTACAAAGTTATTCTGCCTAAACATCCAGTATTGTACTTCATAACCAAACTAGAACAGCCTGCTTTCTCTCTCTCACCTTCAGACAGGTAGACTAAACATTTTAGCCTGGCAAGTTCCTTCACACTGAGCTGTCTCTTTCTTTGAGAATATCCTTGCCTCGTGCTGTAATGCCAGGCCTTTTGGTGCAGACAACTGAAGCACATTGTGTAGTGACTAAAATAATCCACTGCAGGCAGTAAGAAGTGTTTTTTCTTGTATGCACGTATGCATATTTGTTAGTGTCAGAGTGATGCTAGCCTTTAAACGCGAGTGTTATAGATGCCTGTGGAATCCAGCATACATGTGACAATGTACCCTAGAAGAAAGCTGTTTTACAACATAGTGTACAAATGTAACTTCCTTGCATTTGTGTTCTAGAGACAATAGTAGTGACAGGGACCTTTGGTTTGGTTATGGAGTGAAATCCAGGTCTCACTGAAGTTATGGTAAAATACCCATTTACTTCAGTAGGGGCTGGATTTCACCCATGAATTTTTACTTTAAACCTGGTAACACTCCCTACAGTGAAGAGAAATTTGTGAACAGCCTGATTTGCCCCCTTTCCCCACATACTTTTTTTTCTTTTTTAAGAATGGACTACAAGCTGCTGATTCGGCTACAGTGAGGTTACTCAAGGAATCCATTTGTAAACATATTAAAAGGAATAGATGATCAGTGAGGCATGCTAATCAACCAATTTGGGATAGATAAGGGGCTGTCCCTATACACCTCTCTCAAAAAATCTGGTATACCGTGGCACTATGGGCTTGTCTACACTTACTGGAGGATCGACGCTGCGGCAATCGATGCATCAGTGGTCGATTTTAGCAGGTTTAGTGGAGACTTGCTAATCGACTGTGATGGCTCTCCCATTGATGCCTGTACTCCACCTGATTGAGAAGAGTAAGAGGAGTAGATGGGAGAGCATCTCCCATCGACGTTGCGTAGTGTGGATCTCGCGGTAAGTAGATCTATTCACGTAACTCAAATTGCATAGCTTAGATCGACTTTTCCCTTTAGACCTAAGGCATAACATAAGGGACATTAGGACTCCTAAGTTGAAGTCTCAGAATGAAAACATTTCTAAGATTGGCTTGTTTTTATAAGCTATGTTCTCTTCTCAATGCATTGTATATAATTTCCATTCATGTTGGTGGGAATTAGATGCATCCATCAAGAGAACCTACCCCCAAGGTTATAACATTCTGCTACTCTCTTTCTCACATGTAATCTAACAGAGACAAATATACCCATCCATGCTGCTGAATTTGAGAAGGTTGTGTATTTTCACCCCACAAATCCATTCAAAGTGATTTTGCTCCCAAAGAATTAAGTTTCTGTCTAACTTTACTTTGAGGAGAGCGATTTACTATTTTATCTGAGCTGATGGATTATGAAAGTGAGTAATTTCTTTCTCATGCTATTCCTGTCGAATCTGTCATTCAAACATTACTGTGCATCAACAAAGCTGTTTGCAGAGAGTCTTTCCGCAGGGAAATTTCGCCTTACAGTCAACAAGATCTGAACAGAGCTGCCACAAAAGCTTGTTGACCCATCAGCGATTGACAGAGAATTTCCTTTTTGGTAAAATAATTGTAGTGGAATAAAAAGACTTAATTTTCCAAGTTAGATTAACTAGGATGGATCAGGAAAAGAGGTACAATACAGCCTTTAGAAAATAAATTGTATAGAATTCTATAATATTAAAACAATTCATTTTATTGCAAACTAATGTTTTAGACCAATGCTGTAGTACCTTATAAGAATGTTTTTAGCGATGTGTTCAAAATATAATTCTAGATCTCACCTCCTCCACTACTGCTGAAATTTGGAGAAGTTCAAAATCTAAGCAAAGGACCAAATTTTGCAAATGTCCCTATGTTTATAGTGAGCTGAAACAACTCCCCTGAAATAAGCATCCCTGAATTTTAGTGCTTGAACTCTGGATCCAAATTTTGTAGTGGGAGCCCACTTTTTTTTTTTAAGTATGGGAGGATCAGATTTTTAAATATGGTAACAGTGCACCCACAAAAATACAAATGCACTCATTGCATATGGAAAGTAAGTATCTGCACATGTGTATAAATCAGTGCATATGCACATGTGCATAACTACTGCCAGGTTAGAAGCACAATTGCCTGGTTAATGCATTAAAATACTCATTTCTCATGGGCACCTGTGGGTCTTTACAACGCAGTGATTTGTGTAACTGATAAATACGAGTCCCATGGATATGCTGGATGTTTATGGAAAATTTTATAAAAGTTTCAGGCTGGTTAGTCAATGATATGCATGTGCGTATACATCTGTCTCGTATGGGAATAGTGGAGATTCTCAAAATGTGAATCACATCCCCCCCGCCCCATTCCTTTTGCTGAAGTAAATTTGCTCGGTCACTTCCAATCATAGATGGCTAGATTGATTACATCAGACTGAAAGAATAAACTAGTCCTCAGATTCATGAAGCACCCCATAAATCTAGGTACTGACTCTTGTACCTTCTTTGAAGTGCTGCAAAAACTGGCACCACGGAGACTGGGGTGCATTTTTGAAGGAGCTCAGTGGGGAATCATGGTTTGAAAAAAATCTAGAAACATTAGTATGCACTCTTCTAACAGAGTTTAAAAAAAAAAAAAACTTAAACAGCAGCACTATAATTTTCTTATTCTAAACCACATAATCTGAGCCAAAATCTTTTTAGGTCTTATGCCATTTATGCATCTGGTGCTTCATAATTATGAAGTATTATCAGTGCAGGAATGTGACACTTTAAGTTTTATGGGAACAGATGCAGCCCACTCAGGGTTATATTTTAGGAGTTCTTTTGATTTCTTTTTAAAAAATCTAACATCCAGTCTTTTGGGCCTGATAATGCTCTCATTTAAATACGTGAACTTACTCCCAAAGAATTAGGGTGTAAGTGAAATCAGAATCAGGCCCTTTAATTTCACCAAACTGGAACTAGAACTGTGAAAAATATTCATAACAAAAACCGAAACTCAGGCAAGGTTTACCAAAGTTCACCGACTGTTTGGTCAGGCAAACCCTTATGGCTCTGCAGTTTTCACCCAATGCCCCACCAAGTTTCACAAGGTTTTTCCCCTAAAGCAAGGCAGAACTGGTGGTTTGGTTGAAAATTACTTTGTGTTTATATGTTGTTTGCAGTGTTGTTGTAGCTTTGTTGATCCCAGGATATTAGAGGGGTAACTCACCCACCTTCTCTCTTTTGTGTTGACATCACATGTGCACCCCAAACTCATGGGGTGCATCTCACCCAAACCAAAACTAGAGTTGCCAACTCTGGCTGAAGCTATTCCATTGCTTTCATTAGTGATTGTGAGATCAGTGGCGATTCTGGGAGATTCCAGGCCAATTCTGGAGGGTTGGCAGCCCTAGCCAAAACACTTGGAAGGGAGAAATAGATCCGCTTAATAACACAGTACTTTTCTCTTAGATTATACCTTCTCATCAAGAAAATACAGTACATTTTACCAACATTGATGCACTAGCCTCTCTCCAAATCCCTGCGAGGTAGGGAAATCTATTATTCCCATTTACAGTCGAGGAAACTGTGACACAGAGACATTCAGGTCAAAATTTTCAAATGCATCCAGTAATTTTGGTTGACCAACTTGAAACACTTTGGGTCTGATTTTTTCCAGAGTGCTTAGCAGTTGCAGCTGCCATGGAAGTAAATAAGGCCTGCAGCTCTTTACCGTCTCTGAAAATCAAGCTCTGAGGCCCAGATCCTCAAAAGTATTTAGGGAGTTTAGGTATCTCTTGAGGCACCTAGGTCCAGATTCTCAAGATAGTTATCCAAAAATTGTTGCATCCAAAATTAGTGAAGTCTCTTAAAAATGTTAGCTTAAGTGATTTGCTCCAGGTCCCACAGGAAGTCCATGGTAGAGATGAGAACCGAACCTCAAACACCAGACTCCCAGTCCTGTGCCTTAACCACAAGAACATCCTTCCTCTCCTCTATGCTGAGTGAGCTCTTTCTGGAATATCTGAGCAATGAGCCAATGAGCGCTTCCTAAGAGGGACACTAGGGAAATGTTTAATTTTTCTCACAATATGCAATTTCCTACAATCAAACAGGAATAGTTTTTTTTTTTTTTTTTTTTTATAATTCACTATCAGTAAGTGTGTGTGTGTGTGTGTGTGTGTGTGAGAGAGAGAGAGAGAGAGAGAGAGAGAGAGAGAGTGAGTTTCTGTAGTGGGAGCCACAAAGGTACGAGTGCTCTCAGTGCATGGAAAATTGTACCTGGTACCAGTCTTCAAAAACTGTACTGTATCTATAGAATGAGTACAACTGCAGGACAGGCTTCAGACTGAAACCACAGTGTATCATGTAGCTTGACGTGTAACTTACACCGGTGAGATCTGCATGGGCATATTTCTGCCAAAGGCTGCAGAGAAACTTTGCTTCAGTAACATTATGGGTATATGACTCAAAACCAAAAAAAACCAGGAAATTCAAAGATAAGACTGATGCTTTCCCTTTCATTCACAAAGCAACCCAGCCCTATTGAGGATGGGGTGTCAGCCGTAGTTTTGAATTTCCTGTCTTTTGTTGTGCTTTATCAGAGCCTTAATGTAGAATATTGGAGTTTGTGCTTCATTTCCTATGCTTAACTTTTAAGAAAGGTCATAAAATGCATATTGTTTGTTTGTGAGACCAGAGGTGATCTCTTTTAGTCTCTTAAATAAGCAGTATTTAATCCTATGTAGACATAATCTGGGCTAGATTAACCATTTGTAAAATACTCTGTCAAGCATTTGTGAAAGGCATATTGTTTATCCAGCTAAATATGTATTTAGTGCTCTTAAGGTACATGTACACTGCAGTAAAAGACCTGCGGCACAGCTGCAGTTGGTCCAGATCAGCTGACTCAGGCTTGCAGGGCTAAAAATAGAAGTGTAGATATTTGGGTTTGGGATGAAACCCCGCAAGGGGTGGGTCTCAGAACCCAGGTTCTAGACTGAGCTCAAACATCTACATGGTTATTTTTAGCCCTACACGCCAAGCTCTGTGCGCCCAAGTGAATTGACCCAGGCTCTGAGACTCGGTTATGTGGGTTGTTTATTGCAGTGTAGATGTACCCTTAGTCTGCACACTTTCCCTTGGGAACCATTATAGCCCAGTTCTTTCCCTCCCACTCACTCCTGTCATACTTGGTTCTGCTTCTAAGTATCTGTGCTTGTAGTAATCCCTAACTAAAATTTCACCACTTCTATATGCTGTTAAAATAGAGAGATTCTTCCATTGCATGCAATAGTTAACTGAGATTTCTGACTCCTTGTTCCATACTCTTTTCTGTTTTCCTTCTGCATGTATTATCATTGTTCCACACCTTCGGAAACGGCAGCTTTCCGCACATTACAGTGCTGACTATTTAATATGCTTGTCACTGTTCATGGCATGTCCACCTGTATTTCCCCTCCCTCTGGTACAGCAAGGGCACCCACTCTCAGGTGTCCAACTCCCCTGGCCATCACCTCTCTTAGGTGGAAACACATCTCTCTCTCCCTTCTGACCAGGTATCTCCAGGTTAAATAGACAGGCTACCCATGCATGCTGGCTTCGTTTACCTTCCGTCACCATTAACGGTGTGACTGCCCACAGTTGTATGGTACCACGCAGCACTCCCTATACAACCCTATTTTATTCTTAAGGTAAAACCACTACAGAGAAAACAATAAAAGAATCTACCCACACGTTACTAAGCTTACCAGAGGTCACCCCAACCCTAATGTGGGCTCTTGCAGGAGCAGCTCTTCAACACCCAAAGGGTTTCCTTGTGGTTTTGAGTTCATCACAGCTTTAGCTCCAAACAAGTGCATAGTTTTATGGGGCCTCCATCAGCCCAGTCAATCCTACCAACCTTTCCTAAGGACTGGGGCCCTCCATGGACCAGGAGTCTTGTCTGTTTGCTGGATCATGAAGGAGGTCCTGAGCCAGTTTGAAACCAGGCTATTATCCAAAAACCCTCTCTTTTTCTGTTGGTCCCTGGAGAATCTAGTCTGAACTAGTATCTGCGCACCTCTCCAGGGGTAGCTTCAAGGGGCTGCTAATGAAGGAAGTACATTAGCATCCCCCTCCTCCTAGAAGAGTTACACACAATAACATATACACAATTGCATTTTTAACGCAATGGACCCCAAAGATTTTAAACCTAATTCAATAAGGTTTAACTTAATTCAGTAAAAAGAAGAACAGGAGTACTTGTGGCATATGCATCCGAAGAAGTGGGCTGTAGTCCACGAAAGCTTAGGCTCTAATAAATTTGTTAGTCTCTAAGGTGCCACAAGTACTCCTGTTCTTCTTTTTGCGGATACAGACTAACACGGCTGTTACTCTGAAACCTGTCATTAATTCAGTAAAGTTTATCTTAATTCCATAAGGTTGGCCCACGATATTGTCTGTCTGTCACAATGCTGCTGAGTGCCTTCCCATTTTGAAGATATCATTCTACTTGTAGCCTTGTTCGTTGTGCAGTGTGGTTCAGGGCATGCAATGTTGTGCTCCAGCAGGAGAATGAAAGGTTACACATAGGTGCAAGTTTTAAAAATTATCTATGGAGGATAAGCACTAAGTGTGACAGACACATAGCTGATTTGCAGCACAAATGTTATGAGGTCTGAGAGGAAACCATTTTATGAACATGGTATGTGACCTGGTCGTTGAAGTGAAGTTATTGTACATTGAGGTTATAAGATTCTCCTGTATGAATGTATTTGTCTAGCTTAAGAGGGGCGGTGGGAAGAATAAAAAGAAAGGCAGTGGTCCTGAATAAGCAACCTCTCTGCCAACGTCAGGGGCAATTACAAGACAGTGGCATGCTTCCAGGCTTTCGGCTGAAGGGAGACAGCTGTTTTGTGAGGCTGGGAGCCTGGAGATCAAAAGAACCCTGAACAGTTAAAAAGCCTTCTGAGGAAAAGAAGAGGATGGGGTTGCCAGGGCTGTCTAGGGAGTTGTCAGCTCTGACAGAGAGACAAACTGACACAGAGAGAGGCTCTGCGGAAGAGCTCTATAAGGAGTTGGTCACTCCAGGGTCTTTGCAGGGAAGATGGCTAAACTTCTGGTAAGCTAGACATACATAGTCAATTTTATTGTTTTTAAGAAGTTTTCTCTTAAATGCTTATGTTCTAACACTAAATTATATTTTGCTTTAAGGAGGCTATTTGGTCATTGCATTAACCACTCTCATGGCTCCTGAAGGGAACAATACTTGCCTAGGTCAGACCTGCTAAAGTAAACCATGATTGACACATGGGAGACTGCAACCCGGGGCCTGGTCTGAGAATGGGAGAATTGTGTGATTCCACCTTAAGAGACCGGAGATGGCTAAGAGTCCTTGACAGGGCTGGCCTTACCATGAGGAAACTGAGGCGGCTGCCTCAGGTGCCAGACGGGTGGGGTGGGGGCACCACTAGGACCCAGAGTGTAGAAAATTGTGTCTGCTGCTGGTGCATATGTATTCTCTCTGCTCTAGATGCACAGAGATGGTGGAGTGCTGTGCTGGAGGAAGGAGAGCACAAGAGACATAACAGGCAGGCAGGAGAAAAGGTGAGAGGGAATAACAGAAAGCAGCAGGAGCTGCAGGGAGAGAGGAGGAGGAGGAGGAGCCTCTTAAGTACCTCTCTAGCACCCCCAGGAGCCTGAACATCCTCTCTGACACTGAAACCAGAAACATACATAATTTCAAATTTCTGTGGGGCTTAGTGTTGTGGCATGACATACCGTTTGAAATAAATGTTGTAAGCAAGAGACTCCAAGGTGTTGACCTTGATATATCTGGAGCAATGGAACAACTGGACAAAGCAAAGTCATATCTACAGTCTTACCGGGCAGATGAGGGATTTCAAAACGTTCTGAAGAGTGCACAGAAGTTGGCAGAGGAACTTCACACTGAAGCTATTTCCCCATCCATTCAAAAATACAAGTCACCAAAGAAGAAGACATTTTGATTACGAGGCACGGGATAATCCCATAAGAGATCCCAAACAACAATTCAAAGCTGAATTCTTTAACCAGGTGCTAGATTGTGCAATACAGTCAGTTGAAGAACATTTCATGCAGCTCAAGGAACACAGCAGTATATTTGGGATGTTGTATGATATTCCAAAACTCCTCACTATACCTGAAGAAGACCTAGACCAGCAATGCAGGGCACTAGACACAGTGTTGACACATGATGACATGTGCAGTATTGATGTGAGTGATTTAGGTGATGAACTGAAAGCCCTTTCAAGGTACATTTCAGCAGGATCGACTCCAAAGGCTGTTCTGGAATATACACCTCTACCTCGATATAACGTTGTCCTTGGGAGCCAAAAAATCTTACTGCGTTATAGGTGAAACTGTGTTATGTTGAACTTGCTTTGATCCACCGGTGTGCACAGCCCTGCCCCCCTGGAGCACTGCTTTACCGCGTTATATCCAAATTCGTGTCATATCGGGTGGCGTTATATCGAGGTAGCGGTTTATGTGCACAAATAAGATGACCACCCTCTTTCCAAATGCTTTTGTTGCTCTGCGCATACTTCTAACACTTCCTGTAACAGTTGCCAGTGGAGAGCGCAGCTTCTCCAAGCTGAAGTTGATAAAAACACATCTACGCTCCACAATGGCACAGGCTGGTTGACTTTGCAACCATCTCAATAGAGCATGATCTGGCCCAGACTGTGGACCTTCAGGAAGCAGTTCAAATCTTTGCAACCAAGAAGGCATGGAAAGCACCACTTTGATTATTCAAACAGATAAAAATGCCAGTGTTTACTATACAGACAAGAAAAATTACATTTGCTGTTCAGGCGTTTGAAAGTTAAGTGTTACTTAAAATTTTTGAACAAGGCATTTTAAGTTGTTAGTTCTCCTTTATTGGCTAGGTAGCAGAGCAGTACCATGAGAGTAGAAGAACAGGAAGAAGGCAAAATTGAGACCTTTCAAAGTTTTGGCCCAAGCGAGGGGGTATGGGGGTATCATTTAAGCTCCCTGCCTCAGGTGCCAAAATGTTGTGTGCTGGCCCTGGTCCTTGACCTGACAGGATGCGCTTGGGGAGACCAGGAAGTGTTGTTAGCCCTGTAACTGTGAGGCTAAGCACAGTCTTCCTCATTGAGTGGAAGTGCCCATTGTGTGTTCTGCTCCCGCACTCTCAAAAGCAGTGGAAGAAAAGGAATGGTTGTGTCTGAGGAGACATAGTGTGAGGCACTATGCTCAGGTTACAAACGAGGCACTTAACTACATGCTCCCTTCCTTGACCTTTCTTCTACTATTAGCAAGAGTAGCTTGGCTGCACAGCAGTGCTCTAAGATGTTGCTCTTGCAAGGTCTTGAGCCTTCTGGCCATGATCCCGCAAAACATTTAAACACTGAGTTCAGTGCAGGTTCTCCTGCCCTCCCTCTCCTGCTCATCACTTAGAAGTCCCATTAACTTCATTGGTGCAGAATCAAACGGTCTGTGCCTATATGCACAACATTCTACACCTGCACTTTGCTGGATCAAGCCCCTTGCATATATCAAACCACAGATTCACAATTCTTGAGTACATGCATATCTAAATATTACTGCTGAAACCTTTTAAAAAGCCAATGATGCCTCATGGGAAATGTTGAAGACTGTTTTGTTGTAACAGCTCTGCTAATGTCATAGATTCTGGGGGGAAGGGAGGTGTTACTTCCCTTTTTATTGCACAACTAGAAATAGTTGCATGAAAAGAGAATTAATTCAGAGTTTATCTGCTCCTGCTGCCTGTTTCCCACCTGAAGTCATCATGCTCTCATTATGACCTCAAAAGCAGCCAATTGTGATGTCTCACATAGGAAGCTAACACTGAGGATAGCTGCACCATTTTGCTCACTCCCGCATTTTGAAATCTCACAATCTAAGGAGCACTTCTCATGAAGAGTAAACTCCGAATTATTTTTAAAAGACATTTTTAATCCCAATTGGCATTTCTGAGCCTACTGGTGAATGAAGTTTAGTGTCAAATGTGACACAAATTTATAGCACACAGTATAGGAGCTAAATGGAGAAGAATATAACCGATTCCTAATGAACAAGAGTACAATTCAAATGTTTACTATTTAAGATATAAATATTTTGTTTAAATGGTGATTTACAGCCCATTGGGCTCCCATGTCCTGGCTCACAGTGACATCACATTGTGACTCAGTGGTAGCTCTAGCATCAAGCATTGGTGCAGTGTTGCCAACTCCCATGATTTTATCAGAAGTCTTACAATATTTGGTGTTTTTCTTATAGCCCCAGCTCCTGGAGTCCTGTGATTGCATGGGGCTAAGTTTCTAACTAAGGAATGTAGAGAAAAGCTTGAAAAAGTGATTCAAGTACACCCTAAAGACCCCAAACCCAGAAAGCAAATAAAAAGAACCCAACTTTTTTTTTTTTTTTTTTTTTTTTGGAAATAGCTTATGATGTTTTCACTATTCAGCATAAATGCTGGAATCATCCCTTCCCCCACCCAGGGATCCTCAGTGCTTGGAAGGCCTGCCTAGAAAGGAAGGAGTATTACCTCCCTGGCACCATGATACCTTCACTTGCACAATGTGGATGCTGTAGCACTCAACCCAAATGGAGCTCTGCTGTGAGGAAGGGTAGGGTGGTGAGGAGAGGGCAGAGCAAGGAAGATGCTCTCTGCAGCATGGTCCCCGGCAAAGCCTGGAGATTTCCATGCCCACATCTAGGCATGAGGCAAAAGAGCTTGGATCTCCTCTATAGCGGCTGGTGTGCAGCTGCAAAGGGACCCAGTCCCTGCTGGAACTGTGCTGCCAGGAAGGAGAGAGACCTGCACCTCTCTCTACATAACATCTCGTGTCTCTTTGATAAAGGTGTCTTCCTTCCTGCAAATTCCCAGGGTCTGTGGGGCTGGGAGAGGCTGTGATCCCAAATCCATGCTTCTCCTAGCAGACAGGATAGTTCCACAAGAATTAAACCTCACAGAGTTTTACTGGCTTCCCTTCCACTCTCCCAGCAGGCTTTTCTAAAGCGGGGAAGTCCAGCTCACAGCTACTATTTTGTGCATAAATCCTAAGTAATAAAGAATAAGAGAAGAGAAATGGCAGCAATTATACTTCACGAGTTATGAGCAGGATGAGTTTGTCAATGCTTTAAAAGTCTTCCCTGAGGCCTGGGTGAGGTTTTCAATGTAGATATCCCAAAAAAAGAAAGCATGTTAGTTTTAGTTTTGTTTACATTTTGTGGGCTTTTCACAATCCTACTATTAGCTCACAATACTCAGCAAATAAGAGGAACATAAACTATAGCTTGAGGTCTCAGTGAAAGTTAGACACTCACACAGGAGAGACACAAAGCAAACAGCAAATAGACTTTGGGCGAGGTGTACTGTGTATGTGTGCCTGGAAAGCCACAGCTGGGAAGTGAGCCATGGGATAAAATTGTTGTTCCACGATTCTTGCTCCCCAAAACACACAGCACTGGTATTTCTAAGGCCCTGAGCTGTGAAGGGATTGTCCCAGGTCAGACCTAGGGATCAATAGGTATGGTCCATGCATTTTAATCTGAATTTCCGTCTCTACCTATAGCCATGTGCTTCTGGCATGAATGATCGGTGCTGTATTGGGTCTGTTGAAAGGCCCAAGGACAACCAGAATACAGGAGGCCAAGTAAACACTATCCCTTGTTTTGGACCTATTTGGAGGGCAAAAATACAAGGGAAAGCTAAAATCTGGCCCTATAAATCTGTGAGTCTAAATAAGAGAAACATTACAGGACCATATGAGATTATACTTGCCTTGAAAACAAGTTTTAGAATGGCTTCAGCATAGTCTCTAATTTTGTGTGCGGAAATACTAGTTTACATGTGCAAATGTTAGTTATATGGGCAGTTATATTCATGCAAAATTCGAGGCCGTTTCTGCTTTAAAAAGGCCAAATGATCTTGTTTGCTCAACTTTATACAAGAAAGCCCTAGGGTGTTGACTGTAACAGCAAGAACCTGGGAATGGTGCAGTCAAGTAAATCTAGTGATGTACAGCAGGGAGAGAGTGATCAATGCATTCCCATCGAGGAGACCCCTACCAATGTTTCATCCTACAACCTGTGTGTAAACTTGTTGGAGACAGCCCTGAGCTACATAGCTTGGAAGCAGATCTGAATTTTTCTGGAGTTTTGAGTGTATTCATATCCACGGGTTTGGTATGGCCTGTTAACAGGAGAGAGGGAGGCGTGCTAGAGGCCAAGTTTGCATCTGGGTGTAGATTTTGGTTCATGTCCCTTTGCACAGTTTAAAAGTCACCGATTTGATTTCAACATATCAATAAATGCTCGATTGGGGGAAAGTCAAACTTCATTTTAACTAACTTTGAATGAAACAGTCATCTGAGCCTTCAGGGTAGCCAAAGCAGAGCTAAAGGAATGAATGGCACATAGACATCTGCTAGAGCTGTATAACAATATCAAGAAAAACATAGTTCATCTTTAAGGGCTGACACTTCAAACCAGCCTCTACTTGAATAGGAATATGTCTGCCCCTTGCCCCATCTGTTCCCATTGCATCTGAGAGGAATGGTGTGGGGAGTAGTGACTTAGGTACTGAACACCTAGGCTCTACAGCCATCCTTTTCAAGGAAAATTCAAAGTGAAGTCAGACTGGAGGTCCTAACTCTCTCTCTCCCCCCCCCCCCCCCCGCTTTTTTTGTTTTTGTTTTGCTCCTGAATTGAACCCTGTTAAAAATTAAGCTGACCTTGACTATCCAGAATTCTTTCTTTGACTCCTCGCTAACAGTTGAATCATAGCCTAGGACTCTCTTGTTTTAGATTTGTGCCCTTGCTATGTTCTGTACTTTATAATGGGCTGCTTCCCCAAACTGATTTTTTTTTTTTTTTTTTTTTTTAAATCAAGTGGCTTGGAATGGAGATTTCCTTCTTGGGGTGAATCCAGAGACATTGTCATTGGTTTGTTACAGTGGGTGAGTCTTGGCAGAAGCTTGGCTGAATCTGGCCCTGTCTGTCACCAAACACTGTATTTTGAACAGCTTCACTGCAGTGTTAGCTCCATCTACAATCCAAGTTAGCCTAGCTGAAGTGAGAGAACAACACTCATGCAGCACAGAGTGTGTGTAATAGCAGCACAGGGTAGCTGCCTCAGCACTGCATTCCTAGCTCCAGCATCAGCAACACTCAAGATTTTAACCCACGCTCCCTGATGGGCCAGCTGGCTCAACTTTAATGCAGCACTTAACTCAAGCTAGAGCTTTTGTGTGTGAACAGAAGTCAGTTTAGGGTAGGGTGACCAGATGTCCCGATTTTATAGGGACAGTCCTGATTTTTGGGTCTTTTTCTTATATAGGCTCCTATTACCCCCCACCCGCTGTCCCGATTTTTCACACATGCTGTCTGGTCACCCTAGTTTAGGGGCAATGCTGAAGTTATACCTCAAAACAACAGTACAATGAGACTAGGGTGACCAGATGTCCCGATTTTATAGGGACAGTCCTGATATTTGGGGCTTTTTCTTATATAGGCACCGATTACCCCCCACTCTCCTGTCCTGATTTTTCACATTTGCCATCTGGTCACCCTAAATGAGACAAGCCCTAAAATGTGAGCTCTGGAGTTGGAGCATTTTTGTATTGTGTGTGAGGAAGGATGGCTTTGCAGTGAAGGCTTGGACTTGACAGAGAGTCCAGTTCCTGTTTCTGCCACAGACTTCCTGTAAGACTTTAGGCAAGTCATCTTAGAGCCAGATTTTTAAAGGTATTTAAGCACCTAACTCCCATTGAAATATCTTTTAAAAATGTGAGCCTGAGCTCTCTGTGCTTGAGTTCCTTATCCGTAAAATGGAGGTAGTGATACCTCCTTTCTCCCACCCTTTTGGTCTTGCCTATTTAAATCATAGGCTTTTAGAGTCATGGAGTATCTTTTAGTGTATGTACAGCCCCTAGTAGAAAAGGGAGCTCTGATCTTAGTTTGGATATCTAGGAGCTACTCTAATCCAGCTAATAAATAGTGCCAATAAGGTACCTTGCATTTCTAAGTGAGATGCACTGTCACACACACAGATTAACAAAAAATTTGTAATGACTAATTTTAATAGATTTGATGTATTATACTACATTAGATAATGAGCTCCTGAAGACCAGGGCTGGCTCCAGCTTTTTTGCCGCCCCAAGTGGCGAAGCGGGGGGGGGGGGAATGGTAAAGCCGCGATTGGCGGCACTTCGGCGGCAGCTGTACCGCGCCGCTTCATAATTCAGCGGCGGGTCCTTCCCTTCAAGAGGGACCTGCTGCTGAAGACCCGGACGTGCTGCCCCTTTCCATTGGCCGCCACAAGCACCTGCTTTCTTTGCTGGTGCCAGGAGCCGGCCCTGCTGAAAACTGTTCCTTTGTGTTTGTATAGCACCCAGCCCAATGGGGATTTGATCCTAATTGCAAGCTTTAGGAGTTATTGCAACACAAGTAATTAATAAGATAAATGTTTATCTAAGGCCTAAACTCTAGCCAGTTTGTAACTTGTTGCCAGCATGCTCCCACCAGTGAAAACTCTGTCCGCTTATGCCATCCTCCCCCTTGCACATAGGGCTTTCTCCTGCACCATTAAAAATCAGTGGGAGTTTTGCCATTGGTCTTAATGACAGTAGGACCAGAGCCATAGGGTCAAATCCACAGCGTGTTTAGGAAGCAGGCATTGCTTGGCTAAGGGAGGGAAGAGTGAGGGATCCCTTTCTCTGACCCTCTTACAATGGTGCAAAGATCCCCTGAAAATTTTAGCACCAGTGCTTTTTTCTTCTGGCATCCAGCCACGTATATTTAATTCTTATTGAAAAGTGTTTCTAAACATGGTAAATATTTTCAAATTCTAGGGGGCAATATTGATTGTAGTGCTTGTGGAGGAGAGGGGAATTTTATGAACCTCCAATCTCCTATTGTATGTTGACTAACACTATTTGGACATATAGCATCAAATTAATACAGTTTTCATCTACAGGTGGCTACAATGAAAGCATTGTAATCAATAAAGCCTGATATCTACTTAAATTGGCTCTACATACTTTTATGGGTGAATTGTATTGAAACAATTATAGTCAGATAGTTGCCTATTATTTTAAGTAAACATGCCTCTACATAGGTCTTTTCTGTTCCTTGCAGTTGTGTTGGGATCTCAAAATAGTATTTGAACTAAAAATATGCTTCCTGAAAATCCTACTTGGGGCCTCAGTGGGATGAATTGTCTCATCTTCCTTTACTGCTACCCATCCCAGCAGTGACTGTGTAAAGGAGCAGTAGCCAAAAGTTCAGCCCATGCACAATTGGAATTTAGAGTTTTGCAGAGTGTTGTCACTGCAGAGTTCGCTCAAGTTGGCTCAAGATGATTGGATTAGCAGCACAAAGTAGACGGGTCCTCCCTGCATTACTAGCACAAGTATCATCAGTACTCATGCTTCAACCTATGCCCCCAAAGAGCTAGCTGGTTCAAGTTGAAAGCACCACTTAACTCGAACTAGGAATTTTTGTGTGTGGACAGGAATCAGGGTAGGGACAACACTCAAGTTATACCTCAAGCTAACAGTGCAATGAAGACAATCCCACATTGTCCACCCTGGGTTAGAGTTATGATGGTGTCTCCCAAGTACACTCCTTTCCCAACCGTGCTTATGTCATCCTTCGTTGCCAAGCTGCTCAGAACAAAGTTGCAACATACTGCATGTTGGCTCACCCCTGTATTAAAAATAAGGGTAGATGCAACTTTCTTCTTTTGTGCGAATGAAACTCAAACTGGGCTCAGTCCTTCCTGGCACAGAGCACCTTCAGTTCCATTGAAGTAAACAGGAGTTGAGGGAAACCAGGATTTGAGAGAACACCAATTGCTCGAGTGATCTTCCAGTTGGGCAAATTTGAGATATCCCTGACTTATGGGGTGGGGGGCTGTTTGCTACTGTCCATTGTGATTAAGTGTAATGCAGTCTGATATGCTGATGTTACTACAGTGTTTTATTTCTCTCTCTCCTCCAGCTGATGGTCTCTTGCCTATAGAACAAATGAAGGAAAATGAATACAAACTGCATGCGCTGTGCAAATTCTGTGATGTGGAGGTGACAACCTGCACACACCAAGGTCACTGCAAAAGCAACTGCAACCGCACTTCCATCTGTGAGAGTAAGAATGAAGTCTGTGTAGCAGTATGGTAAGTTCATTCTTTTTTATGGGTTAGGAGAAGGTCTAAACTTCATTTAGAAGTTGCTCTTACTGTCAAGACATTCAAAACTTTCTTCTGGAACATTCGCTCTAAGTGCTGCCACCATGACAGACTGTATTCTCTTGGCTCTGACTCTTCTCTGTGCTAGAATTGCTTGAGGTTACCAGAAATTCGGATATGAAATGTGTAGGGGTTGGGTGTTTTTTTTAAAAAAACAGTTCTGTTCCAACTTATGCTGCTGTTGAAAGAGAGTCATGTTTTTCCTCAGCCCATTAAACTGCATCCACCCACAGCACACTGAAAGTAGAAACAGATTTGTGACTCTTAAGAACAGATCGTGGTTGTGTTATCTGATGTGAATGGAGGAAAGCAACATTTCAAGTCAAACCATTAAACAACAAACTGACGCTATCAGTTAGATTATATGTGCCTATCACAGGAGCTTTATATACAGTGTATGGGCAGAAGTGCTTTACCTGTATAATAGTGCATACATAAAGGAATCCTTTTTTCTATCTCCTGTTTAAATATAGTGACTCTTGGAGATTATTTAACTATACCTGAAACAAAAGAAACTGTGGGCATGTAAAATTCAATGACGTGTGAAGCTTTCCTGAGTGTTTGATGAATCTAAACTTTCTGTTGATGTTTAGAATTAAATGTGTCTTGCCCTTCTAGTCATGAAACCAGCCTTGACGATGAAAACCAAAACATTCTTGTCTTTTTTCAGTTCACAACCAGGCAGAAGCAACAGCACAGACAACTTGCAAACCTTCCGTATATGTCATTGAATGTTAATGCTGAAGCCTAATTAGGAACATCTAGGTGAAAACCTGATTAATCATCAGAAATATCCCATGAGGCTCATGGCTTTGTTACATCCATTCACTTGAAAAGGTGTCAGGCATGAATGAACATAGACGTCAAATGTAGAAATAGTGCAATGTTCTATTAAATATTTTTTCTGTGTCTGAAGAGTAAAATACATGTTCTGTGTGGTACAAAGTGGCTGCAATGCAGTTTGAGATTCTCTGGATTGTTAATGCAACTGTGTTTAGAAACAGCAAAGGCAAGCCAGTTTAATGAGTCAATACATACATTTGAGCTGTCCTTCTAGTCCCATCTCTTATGTTGTATAATGAAATGTTAGAGGTGGACCAAAAAAGCATCAAAAGTATGGGCCAGATTCTCAGCTGGTGTAAATTGGTGTCACTTTTGTTGAAGTCAGTGGAGCTATCTTGTTTTGTAATAGCCCTATATTTTTAAAATACGTACTCGCACATACTCGCTCACTGCCAAAACTATCCTAGGGGGAAAAACACCCTGAAATTCCACAGATTTTGCAGAGATCATTAATTTTTGTAATTAAAATTTTCCAAAGATTTTTGCTATCTTTGCTGATAGCCACAGAAACAAAATATTGGGGGGTGGGTGAATTTTTTTAAAGGGATCTCTTCATCTTGAGACTGCAGAGAGGATTCAATGCTTAGCATGTTTTACTTGATGACAGTGGAAGTTCAAGGAACAGGAACGAGACAAAAACAAGATACAGCACTGAACCAGTTCAGATGAAAGGATGATTTACCTTTGCCTCAAATTTGAACCAAGTCTGTTCTGAGTTTCAAAGCAGTTCGGTTTAACTTTAGTTTGAATTGCTTGGGTGTTGTTTTTCAAAAGCATTTAGTGCTGGCCTAACTCTGCTCCCATCAAAGTCCACTGGTTATATACTGAGGTAGCTGCTGCAGTGCACAAATCCCCAGTGTAGACAAGCCCACAGAAGGTAAAATTCATCCCTGTGCAAAGAAGCTACAGTAAGACTATATAAACTTAACTTTCACAACAGGGTGAATTTAACCCAGAAAGAGTCCTAACAATTCCCTTGATAGGATTGTCTCCTTTCGGTTTTGGTTTTTAATTCTCCTTTTCATTTTTAGGAGACAGAATGATGCAAACACAACTTTAGAAACAATATGTCATGATCCTGCTCTGCCAGTCTCTGGACAGAAATTGGAGGAGCCTGGCTCAAAACAATGTGTGATGAAAGAGAAGAAAGAAGTTGGTGGACTGCTGTTCATGTGCTCTTGCAAAGAGGAAGAATGCAATGATGAGATCATCTTTTCAAAAGGTCAGTTTAATTTCTCTTCTCCCGTCCCTCCTGCTGCCAGGCAACATGGGTTGTTTTCTAGGACTTTCCTGTGGTCTAGAACCTCCTGGTGGGGCAAATCCTGCCTCCTCAGCCACTGAGGAGAATCCAAAGGAGCAATGCAGTTCCATACATTCCATTACACTGAATTTGTGGCTCCCTGACGGTTGCACCCAATGCCTGAGCCAGAGTGCTTTCAGGTTCAACCCTACCGCATCCAGTGGGAAATCTTACATTGTGGATTCCTTAATTCCATAAATTCATTCCTTAATTTTATGGTTGGTTTTCTTCTAAAAGTCACTCTCTGTTAAGTTTGCATTCCATTTCATGCATGGAGATAATCAATCCATAACCAATAATATTTTCAGCTAATTTTCCCTTTTTGTCTATTTGTGCAATGTCTGAAGAGCTTGTAATTTTCCTCTCATTTATTTGCTGTTCAAAGTTGTTTCAAATTTTTTGTGTGGAGAGGGGAATTTTGCGCACTTGGTATTTAAAATCCCAAATTTCAGTTGTATGCCATGCCGTATAGTGAGAAATCTGGAGCCAGATCCTTGGGCTTGGATGAGTTCTGCTTTAGTTTTGCAGGCAGAGACAGAGTTGGAGATGGACAAAGTTGGCTGTATACCACCTAGTTCTTAGGCAGGGTCTGAGGGGAGAGCTCACGAGGAGTCATTCTTGCATGCATGCTCCATCCTAGGGACAACCTCTACAACCATGAGTAATTAAAGTTCCTGCATTCAGGGAACACGAGGGTTTCTCCCTATGTACACGTCCAAGGGGGGGGATATTTCCAAAGGAGGAAGGGGGCCATGGCTCCGTTGCATCAGACCCCTTGCAGTGCAGATTAGCCACACCACAGAGTCCAGGCTCCACCATCTTAAAGGCACTATCCCTCCCCAAGTTCCCCAGGGTACTAAAGCTCTCCTAGTGTAGACACAGTTCTTCTTCGAGTGCTTGCTCATGTCGATTCCATTTTAGGTGTGTGCGTGCTCACATGTACAGTTGTTGGGGTTTTTTGCATTAACAGTTCCTGTAGAGCTGGCTGTGGTGCCCTCTGGAGCACCTTGTTCATGCGGCGGTATATCAGGCGCCACCAGCCTTACACCCTCTCAGTTCCTTCTTAGAGACCGTGAAGGTTGATTGCGGCGCCTGGTCTTGCTAAGCCAAAAGCATTAGTGGTGTTTAGATCGTTTTCCTTTGTTATTGAGTTGAGTGATTAGTCAGCTGTTAAGTGTAGACACAGTTATATCAGTATATAGGTGCTTTATACCAGTATAGCTATTCGTATACAGGAAAAGGAGTAATGCTATCAGTCTAAGGGTATGTCTACACTACGAAATTAGGTCGATTTTATAGAAGTCGATTTTTAGAAATCGATTTTATACAGTTGATTGCGTATGTCCACACTAAGCGCATTAAGTCAGCGGAGTGCATCCTCACTACCATGGCAAGCATCGACTTCCGGAGCGGTGCACTGTGGGTAGCTATTCCATAGTTCCCGCAGTCTCCATTGCCCATTGGAATTTTGGGTTAAGCTCCCAGTGCCTGATGGGGCAAAAACATTGTCGCAGGTGGTTTTGGGTACATGTCGTCAGTCGCCCCTCCCTCTGTGAAAGCAACGGCAGACAATCGTTTCGCACCTTTTTTCCTGGGTTACCCATGCAGACGCCATACCACGGCAAGAATGAGCAAGTGCAGAATGGTGGTAGAATGTGCCTTTGGACGTTTAAAAGCTCGCTGGCACCGTTGGTCAGACCTCAGCGCAACCAACATTCCCATTGTTATTGCTGCTTGCTGTGTGCTCTATAATATCTGTGAGAGTAAGGGGGAGACGTTTATGGCGGGGTGGGAGGTTGTGGCAAATCGCTTGGTGTCCGGTTTTGAGCAGCCAGACACGAGGGCGATTAGAAGAGCACAGCAAGGCCTGCTGCGCATCAGAGAGGCTTTGAAAACCAGTTTCATGACTGGCCAAGCTTCAGTGTGATAGTTGTGTGTGTTGCTCCATGACGCAAACCCACCCCCTTTGTTGATTTTAATTCCCTGTAAGCCAACCACCCTCCCCACTTTGAAATAAAGTAACTATTGTTTTGAAACAATGCATTCTTTCTTTATTAATTAAAAAAAAAAAAAAAAAAAGAGAGATAACGGATAAGGTAGCCCGGGTGGAGTGGGGGAGGAGGGAAGGATAAGGCCACATTGTTTATTGTAGCCACACTAAAAATCAAACTGTTTGAATGACAGCCTTCTGTTTGGGCCATCTTTTGGAGTGGAGTGGCTGGGTGCCCAGAGCCTCCCACCCCCTCTGCGTTCTTGGGCAGCTGGGTGAGGAGGCTATGGAACATGGGGCGGAGGGTAGGCGGTTATACACTGGATGCAGGGGGGGTCTGCTCTTGTTGGCTTTCCTGCAGCTCCAACAGATGCTTTATCATGTCCGTTTGCTTCCCCCATTAGCCTCAGCATTGCGTCCTGCCTCCACTCTTCATGCTCACTTAATTCTTTCCTGGCCTCTGCCACTGAATGCCTCCATGCCTTAACTGTGCCCTCTCAGTTCAGGAGGATTGCATGAGCTCAGAAAACATGTCATCGCGAGTGCGTTTTATTTCACCTTCTAATTTGTGATAACCTCAGGGATGGAGATGATAGGGGGAGCGTAGAAACATTCTATGCTCTAAGATTCAGGGGGGGAATGCATAGTCACCTGTGCTGCTGAGTTCGCCACGCTGACCAAACAGAAAATTAAATTCAAAAGTTCCCGGGGCTTTTCCTGTGTACCTGGCTAGTGCATCAGAGTTCAAAGTGCTGTCCAGAGTGGTCACAATGGAACACTTTGGGATAGCTCCCAGAGGCCAATACTGTCGATTTGCGTCCACATTACCCCAAATTCGACCCAGCAAGGTCGATTTTTAGCGCTACCCCCCTTGCCGGGGAGGAGTACAGAACTCAATTTTAAGAGCCCCACTGTGAATACCTAGTCTGATCTCCTGTGTAACACAGGCCATAGAACTTCTCCAAAATAATTCCTGTTTGAATTAAAGAGCATATCATTTAGAAAAGCATCCAATCTTGTTTTTTAAATAGCCAATAGCGGAGAATCTACCACAACCCTTGGTAAATTGTGTTAATGGTTAATTACCTTCACTGTTAAAAATTTACATAATATTTCCAGTCTGAATTTGTCTAGGTACATATATAGACCCAGATTTTTAAAGCTCTTTAGGCACCTTGAAGGATTTTCAAAAGCAAATAGGCACCTTAAACTCATTGATTTCAGTAGATGCTTTTGAAAAGCTCACTAGGCACCTAAATACCTTTAAAAATCTGGCCCTTTATAGACTGTGATCAAGTCACCCCCTTAACTTTCTCATTACTAAGTAAAGTAGATTGAGCTCCTTCAGTCTCTTACTATAAGACAGATTTTCCAGTCTTTTAATCATTCTCGTGGCTCTTCTCTGAACCCTGTCCAATTTATCAGCATCTTTCTTGAATTGTGGACACCTGAAGTGGACATAATATTCCAGCAGTGGCTGCACCAGAGCTAAATACAGAATATAACCACCCTATTCCTACTCATCGTTCCCCTGTTTATGCATATTTCAGTTTAGCTGAAGTCAAGTAGGAACCAATTTAAACTGAACCAAAAGCAAGCACTCTTAAACAAAAATAGGAGTGTACACACAGGTTTTGTACCAGTTGAACTAAACCAGTTTAATTAAATTGGTGCAAGTTTGTGGGTAGACAAGGTCTCAGACTGCATGGCAACAAGGTTTTCATCATGGATGGCAGCAGCTGATTCTACAGGTTCTGTACCAGTTCCTGGAAGAAAAACACACACCCACACCCACACACACACACCTCTCTCTAATTTCTCCCACAGAAAATGATCAGGCCAGTGAAAAGGTAACAACCGTCTTACCATGTGTTAGTTGTCTAGGATTTCTATACACCCCTATGGATTTTGGCTAACTTGTATAAATTAGTCATGTTAAAACTGTTTCTCCTGGGGTTATATAATTAAATGCAATTTGGGTATCAAACATGTCTTCTCTGTTAATGGTTATAATGCTAACCATTTCATAAATGCCTTATTCTCATTTACACTACAGCCCCGTTACGTTGCAAGAGTAGTGTAAAAGGGCCTTAGTGCACATGAGAATCTGGCCTTATTACTCTAATTTCTTTCATTCTTAGAAGTAAGTAGATTCAGAACTTTCCCTGTGGGTAGGGTCCCATTGTAAGTATATAATTGTGATAGCTATATGCAGCAATTGCCCATAGTCTGTGAGTAGTTCAGATGAAAAATAAAATAATACAAAACTTCAGTTTGTAACATTTCCAGTCCTTTCACAAACACAAACAACTCCAAGGAAAAAATGAGGCTTTGTCATTCCTTTTTTATTCTTGTGGGTTAGTGTTTCTTTTAAATGAAAACAGCCCAGCTGGATTGCTTGCCTGGTTAGCCATG
Organism: Malaclemys terrapin pileata; assembly: GCF_027887155.1. Classification (NCBI taxonomy): domain Eukaryota; kingdom Metazoa; phylum Chordata; order Testudines; family Emydidae; genus Malaclemys; species Malaclemys terrapin. The sequence goes on along the minus strand of NC_071506.1, from coordinate 213,578,378 downwards.
GAAGGAAGACAAACGATTTTTACAGTATCAGACATGCGGTTTCCTGTCTGTGTTTAACTTTGAGCAGAACATCACAGCCAGCTGGTCCACTGCTCCTCCAGACAACTAGATAATAGCCTATAATAATTTTGCCTTTGGAATGATTGTCATCCAGCTCCATTCTGTACATTGCTCCTGTCTTTTGAATACTACTTTTACTTGTACAGTAGTGTGTGTATTTTGCTATTCCTTTGCATATCTCTTTTTCTTTTTTTGTGAGAGAATGAGGCAGGGTCTCCTTCTATGGCCTGATCTAAAAGCTGATTGAATTGACTTCAGTGAACTTTGGCTCAGGTCTCCAGAGCACTCTCTTCATTAGTAGCAGCCATAAAATTTAGATAATAAAAAAAATCATAATCTTACAGCTGATAATCAATATCTGTGCTGTGTACCTACTGCTGTAAATGATCAGCTCCCAACCTCTTTTTCTTGCTTGGTATACATGCAAGATTTAAAAGGCAAACCAGATACAGTTACTTGTCTACTAAGAATATGTGCCTGAGGTAGGAGACAGAAAACTGTGGATGTAGCAGCAGGCTCTAATTTCCATAAAGAGGTTGGTTACTAGGCTCCAACGAATCACAGCTAAGCAGCTCTATGTTGTAGTCAAATCAGTTTATGGAATTGTTGTCCTTTATCAGTCTCTTGTGGTGAATGGCTAGCCTCCCAGCCCCAACCTCTGAGTAATGCACCATATTAAGACACAAAAATCAAAAAATTGTGGATAGTGGTAGGTATTGTGACTCACTCAGTCATGGCTTTGCAAATATTTGAAATGGGTAAAACCAAATCAAATGTCTGTTTCTTTTGTGGATTTTAATTTTAAATTGCCAAGTTGTAGAATAAACAAACACACTGAAACCAGATATGCGTCTAACTACACAGATGTAATTTTGCTGCTGTGTTTTGCTTTTGGCTATTGCCATTTCAATTAATATTTGAGGAATCAGTCTGAAGAATAACATTTTTATGCGCATGATCATATAAAACAATATCGCATAGCTCGGTGGGGGAAAAAGATCAAAGGAACAAGTTAACCACTATGAAACTCTTCGGTTTATTTTGCTCACATTCTTTTTTGCCAAACAAAATTGTGGCTGACTGGCAAACACCACACACCAATTGGAATTTTGAACCAGAGGTTTGTGGTGGAAAATTGCTCCTGAAAGCAAAACTCCATGCCAGGCTATTTTAATTATTATTTATTTAAATGTCTAATTTCAATGTTACCAGAAGCAATCCTCAGGAGCAAAAACATTGGAAAAGACTTGCCCCAAAACAGTCGTCTCGGAAAAAGGTTTGCCAGATGTTCAGTGTTGTTGTCATGAAAGAGATTGGATGTTTTACAGTTGAGTTTAATGGGAGCAAGATTGGGTGCTGGGGGTTTTGCCCTGGTGAGATATAATGGTCCCACACATCACAATAGTTCATTCCAGAATTATTCATTAAAAATGTTGCACTTCCCCTCCCACAACTTAAACCATTCTGAAGAAACCAAAGTACTGCTAAGAATTTGGACAAATCCAGGTTTCTTTCATTATTTTGCCAATTTCTTTTCTACGTTTTCCCTACTCTCCCTTCGTTATGCCACCTCCCAGTCTCCATCACCCTGTCAAGCAATTTACGAGTGGGAGCATTCTACCTCATTGAAGAAGATGCTATGCCAGAGCCCTAAGCTAGAGTCATAGACTCATAGACATTAAGGTCAGAAGGGACCATTATGATCATCTGGTCTGACCCCCTGCATGCTGCAGGCCGCAAGACCCTTCCCTGGACTCTACCGTTGAAGTCCCCAATCCTGTGTTTTAGTGACTTCAATCGGCTGAGACCCTCCTGCCAGTGATCCCTGCCCCATGCTGCGGAGGAAGGCGAAAAACCTCCAGAGGCTCAGCCAATCTACCCTGGAGGAAAATTCCTTCCCGACCCCAAATATGGCGATCAGTAATACCCTGAGCATATAGGCAAGAGTCTCTAGCCTGACCCTTGTTGGCCATTATGCTGTTCATGTACCATTGCTTGGTTTTCCTTGGCTACTATGTTTTATCATTAAACCATTCCCTCCATAAACTTATCCAACTTAATCTTAAAACCAGACAGGTCCGTCGCCCCCACCGTTTCCCTCGGAAGGCCGTTCCAATATTTCACCCCTCTGATGGTCAGAAACCTTCGTCTAATTTCAAGCCTAAACTTCCCCCCGGCCAGTTTGTATCCATTCGTTCTCGTGTCCACATTAGTACTAAACTGGAATAATTCCTCTCCCTCCCTTGTATTAACCCCTCTGATATATTTAAAGATAGCAATCATATCCCCCCTCAGCCTTCGCTTTGTCAGACTAAACAACCCAAGCTCCTCTAATCTCTTTTCATACGACAGGTTTTCCATTCCTCTGATCATCTTAGTCGCCCTTCTCTGCACCCGTTCCAGTTTGAGTTCATCTTTTTTAAACATGGGAGACCAGAACTGCACACAGTACTCCAAATGAGGTCTCACCAGCGCCTTATACAACGGAAGCAGGACCTCCCTATCTCTACTAGATATACCTCGCCTAATACATCCCAAGACCGCATTGGCTTTTTTCACCGCCACGTCACATTGCCGACTCATAGTCATCCTGCGGTCCACAAGGACCCCTAGGTCCTTCTCCTCTTCCGTTACTTCTAACCAATGCGTCCCCATCTTGTAACTAAAATTGTTATTATTCGTCCCCAAGTGCATCACCTTACACTTTTTACTATTAAATTTCATCCTATTTCTGATACTCCAATTCACAAGCTCATTCAAGTCTCCCTGCAGAGTATCCCTATCCTCCTCCGAGTTTGCAACTCCTCCCACCTTTGTATCATCCGCAAACTTTATCAGCTCACTCTTGCAATCGGTCCCGAGGTCAGTTATAAATAGATTAAATAAGATGGGTCCCAAAACCGAACCTTGAGGCACTCCACTAGTAACCTCCCTCCAACCCGACAATTCACCCTTTAATACGACCCGCTGCATTCTCCCCATTAACCAATTCCCTATCCACCTCTGGATTTTCATATCGATCCCCATGTTTTTCATTTTAACCAATAGTTCCTCATGGGGTACTGTATCAAACGCTTTACTGAAATCCAGGTATATTAGGTCCACCGCATTTCCCTTATCTAATAAGTCCGTTACTTTCTCAAAGAAGGAGATCAGATTCGTTTGGCACGATCTGCCCTTCGTAAAACCATGCTGTAATTTATCGCATTTGCCATTAACTTCAAGGTCCTCAACTAGTTTCTCTTTCAGAATCTTCTCCAGCACCTTGCACACTACTGATGTTAAACTAACAGGCCTATAGTTACCCGGGTCACTTTTTTTCCCTTTCTTGAAAATAGGAACCACATTGGCTATTCTCCAGTCTAACGGGACTACCCCCGAGTTTACAGATTCATTAAATATAGTCGCTAATGGGCCTGCTATTTCCCGCGCCAATTCCTTCAATATTCTCGGATGAAGATCGTCCGGTCCACCCGACTTAGTCCCATTAAGGCGTTCTAGTTTTGTTTCTACCTCGGATGCAGTAATCCCCCATCCCGTATGCCCCTCTGTAACGGTGCTAGTATCCCTAATACCTTCATTGGCCTCATTAAACACCGATGCAAAATATTCATTGAGATATTGCGCCATGCCTAGATTATCTTTAATCTCCTCTCCGGCTATAGTCTTCAGCGGTCCCACTTCTTCTTTCTTTGCTTTCTTCCTATTTATATGGCTGTAAAACCTCTTACTATTACTTTTAATTCCCCTCGCTAAGTCCAACTCTTCCCGGCCTTTGGCCTTTCTCACTCTATCTCTACATTCTCTGACTTCACTAAGGTAAGTTTCCTTACTGATCCCTCCCCTCTTCCACTCTTTGTACGCTTTCTGTTTTTTCCTAATCGCCCCTTTCAGCCGGTCGCTCATCCAGCTCGGTCTAAGTCTCTTGCTTAGTAATCTTTTTCCCTTTTTGGGGATACAGGCCTCTGACAGCTCTTGCATCTTTAACTTAAAGTAATCCCAGGCTTCTTCTGCCTTTAGGTCCCTTAATACGTTTGCCCAATCCACTTCCCTTACCAGTCCCCTTAATTTGTTAAAATTGGCCTTTTTAAAATTATAAACCCTAGTCTTTGACTTAATTCTGGTACTCTTTCCATTTAGTTTAAAGCGAATTAGCTCATGATCACTGGAGCCCAAGTTGTCCCCCACTACCACTTCCTCAACAAGGTCCTCACTACTTACCAGAATCAAATCTAAAATGGCATCCCCCCTCGTCGGCTCAGCTACCACTTGATAAAGGAATTGATCTGCAAGCACATCTAGGAACATCTGAGCCCTATTATTGCTACTAGTGTTTGTTCCCCAATCTATATCCGGGAAGTTAAAGTCCCCCATAATTACACAGTTTCTATTAGTATTTACCTCCCTTAATACATTAAACAATTCCTTATCCATATCCTGGGTCGATCCCGGCGGTCTATAGCACACCCCAAGCACTATCCCCGGAGAGGCTCTAGTAGTACTTTTACCCAGCTTGAGTATCGCCCAGACGGACTCTGTGTTATCTATTCCATCCACTATTATTTCTTTACAGCTTATTTCACTATTGACATACAATGCCACCCCCCCACCTTTACCTTTATCCCGGTCTTTCCTAAACAGCGCATACCCCTCCATACCTGCGTTCCAGTCGTGACCGCCATTCCACCACGTTTCAGTTATTCCTACGATATCCGGTTTCAATTCTTGGACCAAGAGCTCCAATTCCTCCATTTTATTACCTAGGCTTCTCGCATTGGTGTACAAACAGCCTAATGTATGTCGTTTAGCCTGTCTCCCATTACTAGCACTGTATGTTGCGGGCCTCTTTGTGTTCGTCCCCCCTGTCCCTCCTATGTCCAATCTCATCTCCCCGGCTATGTCTCCTCTTATTACACTCAGCTTTTCAATACCGGAAACTGGCGTGGAGATTAACTGTGCCTCTCCCAACCATCTCCCCAAACTTCCTAGTTTAAAGCTCTTTTGATAAGATGAGCCAGCCTCCCTCCCAGAAGTCTATTTCCTTCCCTACTCAGGTGAAGCCCATCCCGCGAGAACAGGTGTCTGTCCCCGAAAGCCTCCCAGTGGCCATACATCCCAAAGCCCTCCTTATAGCACCACTCCCTTAGCCAACTATTTATCCTCACAATTCTATCAGCCCTTTGCTGCCCTTCCCTCGGAACAGGCAGAATCCCACTAAAGATAACCTGAGCCTCTATCTCCTTGAGAGTCTTCCCCAGCCTGGCATAATCTCCCTTGATTCTCTCTAACGAGAACCTAGCCGTGTCATTCGTTCCTACATTAAGGATTATCAAGGGGTTCTTACCTGCTCCTTTTAGGATCCTTTTCAACCGCAGGTCCACATCGCGTATCTTTGCACCCGGTAGACAGCACACCCTTCTGTTCTCCGGGTCCGCCCTGGTCACAGGCCTGTCCAATCTCCTCAGTAAAGAGTCTCCAATTACATACACCTGCCGTCGCCTGGCAACAGTGCGATCTAGTAATCTAGTCTCCGATCCCTCTAGTCCTGACCTGTGTCTGCTCCTATCTTCCCTTATGCTCCCCCTTATGCCTTCCTGTATCCTCTGGTGGCCCATAATTGGTGCTGTCTCCATCAACTCCTCCCCCCTCTCTCTCGGACTAGCAGCTCTTCTCTTCTTCCTCACCCTCCCACCTTCAGTCACCACCTGCTGCCCCTCTACCTCGTTATCCAAACACTCAAACCTATTCCTGAGTTCTATTCCCCCCTCACTGGCCCTCCTTTTCCTTGGCCTGCTTCTCACAGTCACATACTTCCACTTCCCTTGTTCTCCCCCTTCCATTCCCCTCTCGCTGTCATCTACTACTGCCTCCTTCTGCACCCTAGAGCCTCCCCCTTCAGCCCCGCCTTGCCTATCCTCCATCAGCTGCTCAAACCCCCGCCTAAACTCCACCAGGGTCTCTACCTGCATCTCCAGCCCCTTAATCTTTTCCTCCAGTAACACTATAAGGCGACACTTCATACACACATACCTTTGTTCCGGGTCTCCTGCTAGGACTATATACATACCACAGCTTCCACATGCTGCCATCTGCATTCTGTCTGCTGCTGCTGCTTGGCTCATGGCTGCTGCAGTCTCTGCCCACAGCACCTGGGGACACAGAGCACACGACACACCCCACCCTCCCCCTTTACCTCCCTCTCAAACTCCCCTGTTAGCCGCTCTGTTGGCTGCCGCTGCTCGCAGCTGTACCGCTGCCTGGCTGGGCGGCCGCTGTTATGGGCCCCTTGATCAGCCAAGCCCCGCCCCCTGCTCAGGGCTCGGCGTCCGTCTTCAGAGTGGCTGGCTGAAGTTCAATCTTAAAAGATCCCTGAACCTTACCTTTTGCATAGATTCCTCATTGGTTGCCCACTATGGGAGCATAATGTGCACTCCTCCCTCCAGCCTCAGGCCTAACCTGTCCTCCCTGTGCAGGTGATGCAGAGGTGGCTGGTTTCTCTCACTTTTGCAAAGGAAGTGGGAGATCGGCATGCAGTCCATGGGGAGGACAATCTCCCCTTTCCTGACCTGCAGCCTCGTTGGTTTGAATGCCTGTAATGGTACTCAGAATATTAGAGACTGCATCTGAAAAATTAGAGCCTTTAAGTGGTATCTTGTTGCATGTTACTATCTTAATAAATGCAGGTATAATCATGGGCCTCAAATTTGAGCTAGAGTAAAAATGCAGAGGGATCATTTCTCTTACTTCACCATCCTGAAAACATCACCTACCCTGTCTGAACATTTGTGAAGTTCACCATCTTACAGTGTTCAGGCTTCAGTGGGTGTATTGAGTATTGTACCTTTACTGTGAACAACTGGAATTTTTTCCATTGTATGCTGCAAGATTAGATCATTGTTTTGGACATTCCATATGTATGTCATCATAACGTGGAAGAAACCTTTAGTACCAACCATAAGTATACTTAGCTTTTTTACATTTTAGACTGACTCATCAGAACTGTTGCTTTGAAATGGAGTTCAAAACTTCAGTATCAGAGCTGGGTGAACTATTTGTAAAGAAACAATTTTTTAGGTTAATGTAGCATTCTTTTTCTTTTGCAAACTATATACAAATTGATAATTTCTCCATATTTGTTCATTAATCATAGCTATTTGTATTGTTTGAGCAAATTACAACCTATGGATTATCTGAGTATTAAGTGCTATGATTACTCATTGTGTACAATTGGTCACCTAGGTGACATGGTATTGTTTGTTTCCTGTTTGGATGACCTAACCTATATAAACAAGCTGTTCTGTCTTATGCAGAGAGCACAGGAAAGGATTGAAAATTTTCTAATGTTTTCTAAGCCTGGTATCTCTCTCTGATCTCTAAAGTGCTGCCCTCTTCCCTTTCCAATTCCCCCTCTCCTTGGTAGATTCAAAACCCCAGTGATTATATGTGGCTTCATAGGTAGGCCTCAGATTTAGAATTAGTCACAATAACATATTTTTTGAGTACAAAGTGATCATGCAAGTATGCTTATGCAATACATGAATACCTGTGTTCGAACAAATAGCAGCCACTCCACAAACATTTATATGACTGGTTATGTACAAAGAACAACAAAAGGGACATAATTACAGTTGAATTGCATCCCCCCAGAGGAATTTAGCGAACATGAATCTATTTTCCTATTCAACTAACTCATTCAGAAAGTAATTGTGTTCAAGCTCTACCGTAAAAGAGGTCAGTTGCAGTGCATAACATTGCATAGAACCTCTCACCACTCATGTATTGGCATTGTTCTCAATGTTTTCTCTTAGGCATTTGCAGCAACAGTGACCTAACCAGGGACTGCAGCTGTATGTAATCAAAGAAAAGCCTCCATAACACTGAATGTCTGAATCACTTAAAGGGATAGGAAGGAAACTGGAATGGGTAGAAGCAACAGAAGTAAAGAGGAGTTCTGTTTCATTAAAACCATTATTTGCTCTTTAGAAAAATAACTATGCAGAGCTCAGTTACTGATTTTTGTAAAGTCAAAATAGGCAGGTATGATGGTCCTGGCTGGCATATTTGTTACCATTTTCATCACTTAAAAGCTGAATAGTGTAGGAATGTGGCCAACCTTTTATCAGGTTGTCATGGAAGAAATTTTAATAATTACAGACAGAAATACACTAACTAACACTAGCAATACCAATATTTTGATAAAGTTTGGCAGTGTGAAACTAGGGCTTAAAATAAAAAAAGTGTTTTATGTGTGGCATCTGCTGGAACATATTGAAGTGACAGAGATTGCTAGTGATTTTATTGAATATATCAAACAGCAACAGACACAGAGTTGTGTAACTGAAGCATTCATAATAGACTCCAGGATAAACCACGTAAGTGGGAGAGTATTATTTTTCATAACAGTGTAAGAAGGCTCTGCTGTGAACATTGATGTCAGAGGGAAATGTGTGCACGCACACATAATCAGAGCAAGAGTTGGAAAAAGAGGGGATAAATAGGAAGCAAGATCGGAGGTAAGATTTTTCTAAAAGATTGTTTGCTATGTCAGAGTATATAGGAATGACACTTTTCTGCCAGGAATAATAAGAAAAAGCAACATGTGAACAATGTGTTCTTTGACGTTGAGTTTCTTAAGCCTCCTGAGCTCTAATAGAATACTTGGCACTCAATTTAAAAATGGAAATTCTGCTTACAATAGATAATACTTCAATACTCGGAGCAAATAATTAAGCAATCAATTTCAGCATGCATTTGTCAAGAACAAATCGTGTCAGACCAACCTAGTAGCTTTCTTTGACAGGGTAACAAGCCTTATAGATGGGGGGAAGCAGTAGATGTAGTATATTTTGACTTTAGTAAGGCTTTTGATACTGTCTTGCATGACTTTCGCATAAACAAACTCGGAAATACAGCCTAGGTGGAACTCCTATAAGGTGAGTGAATAACTGGTTGGAAAACTGTTCCCAGAGAGTAGTTACCAGTGGTTCACAGTCAATCTGGAAGGGCCTATCGAGTGGGATCCCATAGGGATCAGTTCTGGGTCCAGTTCTGTTCAGTTTCTTCATCAGTGATTTAGATAATGGCATAGAGAGTACGCTCATAAAGTTTGCAGACGATACCAAGCCGGGAGGGGTGGCAAGTGCTTTGGAGGATAGGATTAAAATTCAAAATGATCTGGACAAACTGGAGAAATGATCTGAAGTAAATAGGATGAAGTTCAATAAGGACAAACAGGCAACTGGTAACTGCTGATAATGGGGGGCACAATTTAAAGGTTATGGTTTGCAGCAGGGTTCAAGGCAGGTACTCAAGAGACAAAGGAGTTTTGGTTTCTAGAGCTACTTTTGATGTCATGTTTTATGATGTGAAATAGCAGATGGAGCAGTTCTAAAACAGAATTACACATGAAGAAAACGATTATTGTATGATTCATACACGCATTAAAAATCTTAAGAAAGTTGTCCTAATATATGGTTAAGTATTAAGGCCAATTCGTATGCAAACTGAGAGTCTTTTTTTTGTTTTTTGTTTTTTAAAAGAGCGCTCAGAAAAATTCTTATGCATTCTGTCATTTCCTCCTTTGGTGTGCTCACTGCTACCTTAGAATAAAGTGAATAAATATCATCCCAACACAACTGCATACAGCTTTATTATTACAACCAAACCAAGTGAGGTTTTCATCGAAAAATAATCCATCTTTTTCATAAAAACATTGTTTGGAGTGAAGTAACTGTTTGCAGAATTGCATTTATTTCCCATACTAAACAAACAAAAAAATACAACATGTTTTGTGTAGAGGTTGGCACAGGTACCCGTTGGGTTTTAAGTACCTGAATCTCTCTGGTATAAATTATTAGATAAATGACTTCAGATAAAATATAAAAATGCAGTTGTTACCGCATATTGCTGGCAAGTGTAATTTAGACATTGTTGAAACAGTTTTATTATTAATATTGTAGTTTATTAACAACATAGCGAGCTTTTACAAAAAATAACACACCGCAATGACTGCACTACAGTATTGTTGAGATGACTAACTGGTGTTCTTAATCTGAAAGAAAACAGAGCAACTTCCTGTTTCAGGGCTGTCAGGTGCTAACTTTACATTCATAATAAATATATGCCACCTTGCAACTTCCAATACGGAATGCTTTAACAAAAATGTGCCCTAATCCTATTGTATCTTTATTTTGTGAGTGGTGTACTCAAAGGACTGAAATTTAAACCATAAACAATGTTTTTTTTTAATTATTATTGTTAGCAAACAGGACCGAAATCCAGCTATTTTTCACACCAGGCCTTAATACTTAAGAAAGTTGTCCTAATATATGGTTAAGTTTTTTCATGCGTGTATGAATCATACATGCATATCCATGCATGATCAGACTTTTGTGACAACTAACCATTAAGCAATAACAAATATAAATGCTTTAAAAAGTAATGACCTTATCTTGTTAAAAGAATTGTAGGCGTGGGTCCTTTCTGCTTGCGAACCTCGTAGTACCGTCCTTTACGTTAATAACTTGTCCTCTTTTGTTCTGTAATATTTCCAAGTTAGAAACACAGGCATCTACCATTGTAATCCTCAGGTAAGTTTTCAGTTCCTGCAAGGAAGAAAAGCTTCTCTCACCCAATGCTGTAGTCACTGGGATAGTTAAGTAAGGAACGTAGAGTTTCAACAGATTTGGGAGGGTGTCACACAGTGCCATTTCTCAAAAGAATCGTAGTCTCTTTCTTGAGCTGGGTAGGCTCTTCTTCCTCATTACTCTTGTCAGTATTGCCATCTTTGAGCAGCCGGGAAAAAAAATTGATTTCAGAGTTCAGATCATCTTGATCAATACTGTAAGTGGTGGAAATAGCACCTACACTTTCATCTGAAGGGCTCTCGGAAGAGAGAATGTCTGCAAGGAACTTAAATGAACAAGTCATTCTCAGAAAAGCAGTCTTCTGCCTCCTTAATAAGGATATCCAGAGTTTGGTACAATATTTCACTCCTAGAATAGTCCTGGGGTTTCCCAAAAGAGAACTTTTCATCACCTCCCAGTTTTGTGGGAATAACCCCTTTGTGAGGCACACAGGGGCCAGGATAACATTTTTTCTGGCACAGTTCATTAGTGTGATTAAAGGTTCGAGATGCAGAGTCATCACCTATCATTTCTCTGAGTACAGACACTGTGGATTTAGCTATCACTATAGCTGTATATGTAAAGTCTTTGGAATGAAGAAGTTTGGATAGGTTTGCATTAGCAAACTGTCTGCATAAGAAACATGCAGTACAGAAAATTGAAGTCTTGAACATTTCTGAGAAATGTATAAGCTTCAAGTTCAGCTTTTGAACCCCCATGTGTAATTTCGTTCAGAGCTTGAACTATTTCATCGAAATTTTCCAAAACAGCTCTGATAGGCTCAACTCCACAGTTCCAATGAGTGTCACTGAGTGATTTTAAGAGTTATCGGCCCCACCCTAAAAAATATTTTCTGAAATCATTTTTGCACTTACTTCAATGAAAGTTCGTAGAGCCTGGAGAATTCTGAAAGCATTTCAGACAACTGGAATGCAGGAAACCATGTCCACTACACACAGATTTAATATATGAGCATAGCAGTGAACATAGCAAAAATCCTCTAGCTTACGAAGTATCTATGTGGCCACACCTTTATAGGATCCTCTCATGTTGGCGGTTCCATCATAGCATGGTCTCTTAGAGCTGAAATACCAAGTCCCATAGCTGATAAGGTACTCTTGATCAGCGTGGCAAGTGAAGCACCGTCCGTCTGCAGCATCTTGTAGAAGCCAATAAAATGCTCTTGTATTTCAAATGTCTGATTGACCTACCACACTATGAGCACAACTTGTTCATGTTTTGACAGATCCATTGTTTCATCTGCAATGATGAAAACACTCCAACTTCTTTGACTTCAGTTACGATTGAATCTAGCACTTGTGAAGCCATAATCTCCATTATTTCATTCTGTCGCAATCCTTGTAGTTAGGTGAAGTATTTCTGTTGGTTAACCATAAATCATTGAATCAGTTCATTGTCTGTACTACACATATTCATCAGTTCTCACAAATTGCCTTGATTTGTGGAATCCATTCCCTCATCCTGACCCCTCAAAGGTATACCCTGACGAGCACAAAATAAAGTACTCCCTGTTACAGTTTCTAAATATGCTCAGTTGTCCTCCACTACTTCTATTTTTTTGATTGTCAAGCTGAGATGCAACACACCCTGTTTTACAGGACTGCAGCCTACCCTTCCATTTAGCAACAGCGTCACACTTTAAATGTTTGCAAAATTTTTCATTTGTTTTTTTTCCCCATGTTTTAAAATGAGTAATTCGAAAAGCTGGTTCACTCTCTGGCCCATTGCCAAATGTTCAACAATAAAAGCAGAAAGCTTTGTCATCACGGACACTGTATTCAAGCCGTTTATATTCATTATACCACATTTTTTTCTGAATTTTCTGGTTTTGTTCCCACAGGCACTGGCTGGAAAATCAATTACAGGCTGATATGGGTCTTCTTCAATATATTCTAAAGCTGCATCCGTTCCAAAGCAAGGGTCTCTTTTATGGAAAGCTGCACTAGTCTCTGTATGAGTATTTGAATTGGAATCCAGAGTCTCATTGTAACACTCGCTGCTGCTGTAAACATAATTCTGAACTCCAGAAGAGTCAGGTTCAGTTCCTGATATACTTGGGGTGGTGGTGGATTTAGCTTTCTTCACGTAAAAAAATTCCAAACTTAATTGTCTTTTCGCCATTGTGCAAAGCTAATACTGGGAACATTATTAAATTAAATCAGTTTAAATGTAGATTGTCCTCAAACCACTTTTCAGGAAAACTAGGAAAAAAGTATAATAAAATTCCTCGGCCTAATGAACACATTTGCAAACGCCAGGTTGACTATAAAAGTTAGTCATGTGAGAACAATTATTAAGGGGACGGGTCCCCCTGCCTCCCCACCCGTCCCCCATTGCCCCTGGCCCCCGTTGCCTCCTCCCATCCCCCATTGCCCCTATGGCTCATTGCTGCCTCCCTAGGACCCCATCCATCCACCCCATGGCCCCACTGTCTCCCCTAGATGTCCACCCCTGACACCCACTGCCTCCCTCAGCCCCTAACATATCCCCTTGGTCCCCCATTGCCCCAGTGGCTCCCCACCTACTTCCCATCTTCCCTGGCTTCTACTGCCTCCCCCAGTCCCCCACCCTTCCACCCCATGTTCCTACTGCCTCCCCCAGATGCCCCCCTGGCCCTGCTGCCTCCTGCCGGCTCCCATTTCTTGCCCCAGCCATGGCTCCTGGCCCCTGCTGCCTTCCCCAGACACCCTCCCCTGGCCTCCCACATAATCCCCCCATGGTTCCTGCTGCCTCCCTCAGCTCCCCACATAAGCCCCTTGGCCCCTTCACCTATCCCCATGGCTTCTGGCCCCTGCTGCCTTCCTTAGTCCCTCATCCCATCCCCAGTGCCCTCGGGACCCCCTTCCTCTGTTCCCATTGCTCCGACTCCCCAAGCTCCCTTTGCTCACCCCAGGCAGTGGCACTCAGGTAGGCTAGCCCAGGTGTGTACCTGAGCAGGTAATTGTGGCTGTGGGACAGAACTGCTTCCTCACGTCCCCTCTGGCAGAGAGCTGGGCTGACAGCCTAGTCTCACTTCCCCGCTCTAGGTGCCAGTTCATATGGATCAGCGGGATCGCTAGCTGCTGGTGCCTTTTCCAGGCATGTCTCTGCATCTGCGCTCCTGACTTCCCCCTGGCAGAAATCTGGGGGTCATAGTGGATCATAAACTAAATATGAGTCAATAGTGTAACACTGTTGCAAAAAAAGCAAACATCATTCTAGGATGTATTAGTGTTATAAGCAGGACACAAAGTAATTCTTCTTCTCTACTCCATGCTGATTAGGCCTCAGCTGGAGTATTGTGTCCAGTTCTGGGTGCTACATTTCAGGGAATATGTGGACAAATTGGAGAAAGTCCTGAGAAGAGCAACAAAAATGATTAAAGGTCTAGAAAACATGACCTATGAGGGAAGATTGAAAAAATTGGGTTTGTTGAGTCTGGAGAAGAGAAGACTGAGAGGGGACATAACAGTTTTCAAGTACGTAAAAGGTTGTTACAAGGAGGATGGAGAAAAATTGTTCTCCTTAACCTTTGAAGATGGGACAAGAAGCAATGGGCTTAAATTGTAGCAAGTGAGGTTTAGGTTGGACATTAGGAAAAACGTCTTAACTGTCAGGGTAGTTAAGCACTGGAATCAATTGCCTAGGGAGGTTGTGGAATCTCCATCAGTGGAGATTTCTAAGAGCAGGTTTGACAAACACCTGTCAGGGATATTCTAGATAATACTTAGTCCTGCCATGAGTGCGGAGGACTGGACTAAATGACCTCTCCAGGTCCCTGCCAGTCCTCTGATTCTATGAGTCTACAATTTATCAGTTATATAATGAAATTTTGGACAGACAAGCATTTAGGCAGGTAAATAAACAAAAGGTTGAGAGCGAGTTTCCTCACACTTGGACAAGCCTAATAGGGGCCCAGATTTTAAGGTGCAATGCTTGGCAGTTTATGGGGTAGGTTGCAAAGGTGGATTTAAGTAATCATTTTGCCCCTCCTTCCAGTCCTGGGGCCATCTGACTACCAGTTAGTCACACTAACTTATGCTGGCTGCCAGAGCCCCCAAAGGGCCATTTCAGTATCTGGGATTACCAGGCATAGAGATGCCCTGGAAACACCACCTTTCCCTAGACTAAAAGATGCTGTAGTTCAACTGTAGATTATTGGTCTCCACCGCTTTCATTTAAGTAGTAGGGAAGAATAATTCTCTCAATTGCAGGAATTACTGAGTTAAATCCTATGGACTTCTTCATAGTGGAGGTCGGACTACATGATCATAATGGTCCCCCTGGCCTTAAATATCTGACTTTGTGCCCCATGACAATAGGTGGTGAGGGGAATGTTATAGGTGCCACTACAATAGATCTAGACCACCTGAGGATTCCCCTGTGCATATGGAATCCTCGAGGGACCAGTTAAAATGGGTTAATGCTGCTTTGTGTTGCTGGAGCAGTGCAAGACAGCTAGAGCAGGGCCAAGGACCTGGTCTGTATTTTGCAAATGGCCTCTTTTTGGAGGACATGCCTTTGAGAAATGGGCAAGTTCCATTTTCCAGCAATAGTGGGCTTTAGATTGATTATTCTTGAGGTGTGACAATCCAGAGTATTCCCTTGTCCTATTGCATGGATTGGCATCACCATCAGAAAATATGTGAGCAGCTTTATAAATATCGGGAACAGCTATCAGCATTGAGCCAGTTCTTTCCCCACTACCGCGAATCTCTTCTCTTGTGTACATTAAAGCAGAGATCCTAATGTTATGGTCTTACTTTGTCCCTTAGTAGTTAAGTGCTGGTGGTGCACCGTAAAAGACACAAAATTTGCCCCTGTCAAACAAATTAGGGTTTTTGAAGATTCTTGACTATTAACACAGGCTGCTGCAATTTTTCCATTTTCCCTGGCAACAGAATGACATTTGCAATAGCCTGAAGTTTAAGGTAGTATCAAGAGCTGTGGTGATGGCTTATGCTTATCGTAAGCCACGTACAGGAAGCTTCCTTTTAGCTAGAATTTTCTACTGTTATGTGAATAGGCTCTTTTGATGCTTGAGAAATACTGATCTCACTGAGTCATAGGGCTGAGTGAAATTGTTCAACTGGGGGAAATTATTTGAGAACATGTTAGTGAAATCTGAATGGCTGTTTTATCTAACCATCCTTGCACTCTTCCACAAACATTTGTGTGACTGGGTTTTATTCATACTCATAGGGAAGAAGGGGCTTTTATTTGTGGGGTTTATATATGGGTTTTGATTCACAGATAATTATTCACAAGCAAATGGGCTTTTCAAATACCTGTATGCATGCTGGAAATGATTGCTAGCCACCATATATGTATGTACCCATAAACCATTGCAGATAGGACTTTCTACAACCCCCAAATGGAGAAAAGCCAAGGTCTCTGTGACATCTACTAGAGACTCTCCATTGCCAGTCTAACTTATATAGATGGCAATACTGAGATATGGTGATGGATAGCAATACAAGCCCTTTAGATAGGTAGCCTTTGACACTCAGGAAGTTAGATGAGCCAGGGAAGAAATCAAGCCACAGCCTTCACAACTAGAACTGTGTGGGTACTCAGTTACTTTCATGGATATGGTGAGAAATTTGGCAATATAGACAGCCAATAATTCTGACTTGACTCCCTCAGCCAAGTTGGAACCCATATTTTAACATCGAGGGACTACAGCTATAGCCCAGCGTAATCCTTTTTCCTGTTCAAAAGTGGACAGGAAAGGTTTAGTCTCCTAAAATGTCCTCTGCCTGCATATCTCTGGCTCTATGGAAACCACAGCATATTACTTAGGTGGCTCATCTCACAGCTCAAATAGCAAAGTCCGAATAGTGAATACTCGCTATCAACAGTCAGGAAAAAAAATATATAAGCCCAAATCTGTTCATTAAAACTATTTGATAATTACAAATAACAAAGT
Source organism: Malaclemys terrapin pileata (assembly GCF_027887155.1). Lineage (NCBI taxonomy): Eukaryota > Metazoa > Chordata > Testudines > Emydidae > Malaclemys > Malaclemys terrapin. The sequence goes on along the minus strand of NC_071506.1, from coordinate 213,561,764 downwards.
ATTTGTAAGATCGTGGTCTGTTTGTGGCCAAATCCAAGGAGTAAATCATTCCAATGAATAGTTCAGTTATCCCTACTGAGTGATTTCCCTAAATCTTTACATGGTAGGTTTTCTAAGAGCACAGAACACACAAGGGAATGGGCAATGTGGAACTTCTGTTTACTGACAGTGGGATGGTAGTGTCTACATGTACTTCTTCAATAAATTCCATAACAAATTCCAATTTTCTCTGCGGTACGTTGAGAAGCAGAAGAACGCAATGTGCAATGAACTTCTCAGTATAGAGACATACTGACAATATTTTTTGTTGAGGGAAGGAATTTCATAGTAATTGATTCTGTTGTCCCTATGTTAGTTTTTCTTGGACCTGCTCATGGGCTAGAAGAACCCATTGCAAATACAAAAGGAGATTCTTGTCTTTTAATAAATGTACATGTTGTAATAATGCACTAGTGACTTTTGATAGCTGAGAATGTCAATATTAGACAGAAATAAGCTTCCTCTGACTTGAAACCCTGTCAGACAATCCAGGATTGATTTACTCAGTTTACACCTGATTGATAAACTTTTCAAACAGAGCCATGCCTTATATTCAGGTCTTCCAAATACAGGAGAATTTACTCTTCTTCTTAAAAGTCTTCTCTTATTTCTGTCATATGCTGCCTTGTGAACAGCTGAGGATTCCTGTCTGCTTTATTACTAAAGATATATCCATGATATAGGAGGGAATTTTGGTCAGATTTTGGGGTTGCATGTGCTGCTCATTCTAACTGTACTGTACACAGCTCCTTTTTTTGCACATTGCTGGATGTCATTTTGAGAGGCTTTTCTATCAATCACATTGTATGGAGAAAGTGGAGAAGAGGTAGCTAGATCTTGTGTAGTTAGTGACATCTTTTTCTCAGAGCCTAGGCTGGTTTCCGTTTTCATACTGATTTATTTACCGTGGTATACAAAACCTGAGGTAGTTGCATTGCCAATGCACGCCACTCATGGGTTCTATTCATCCACTTGTATTGGATTCCCAGGGCCTCTTGTAATCAGTGAGTGAGATAACATTGTTCATATGAGCTCTATCAAAGAAAGAAATGAGATAAGAGAAGATATTTCTGTGCACCAAAACAGGCATAGAAATCCAATGGCATGCAACAAAACGAAGGCTGCCTTGCTTCCCTAAAGTCTTTTCAACAGTGCTTTGCGTGCTTGTGAAAGGTGTGAGACTGACGTGGTTTTCGTATATTCATAACAGGTGGCTTGATTGTTCAAGTTTCCTTTCTTACCAGACTGCTCAGTTCTAGGGGGCAGAGGACAAGGTGGATTGATTTAAATCAAGACTATTTAAATCACCAAGTGGAAAGCCCAAATTTTCCATTTGTACTTAATTTATTTTCTAAAGGAAAATGCAGTCTCACTGGTTGATATAACCATTAAAACATGCTGATTTACAACTAAATGGAGCCTTTATACTAGATTTGGAATATCTTTTTGCTGCCTAAGAGGGTACACTATATATATATTTAAACAATTGTATAGCTTAATATTTTGATTCTTATTGTACATTTTAGTATGTTAGAAAATAGTGAATAATATATTGCTTATTTACTAGATAATTAACTTTTTTCCTCTAGATTTTTGTCAAGCTGCATGAGAATGGTAACTGGAATTTAAACACCCATACAAAGCAATATATACAATTTATTTTTAATAAACAAAACCTTAAATGTTTTGGAAACACAAACTTCTCTAATCAGAACATGTTTCACATTTACAAACTAAATTATAAGATGTTTAGGCCTGAACATACTTTGTATTAAATTCAGATTGCATTGTAAACAGGTTTAATTTTAAAAAGAACAACATATTATAATTTAAATAAAATAGAAATCCAATTTAAATTTAAAAAATCAACTATTTGAGTAGCTCAGTCTTGTCACATCTGCTGAGACTGCTAAAAAGCTAATCAATTGTGTGGTGGTAGTTATTGTGATGTGGGCTAGATCAGCTGAGGAATTTGGACTGAGTCCCCCACCACTCATTCCATGTAGGCTGCTGTACAACCAGCAGATGGTAATGACATTTAGAAATATATTTTCAATCCCAACCTCCATGTGTGTGCCCAGAAATTCATAAACTCTCACTATGCAGCAACAAATACCTGAATGTGCATCCGCAAGTGGGTGTTCATGCATGTGTAATTTTGTGCTTATGCAAGAGGAAGCCTGGCTGAAAAACCCATTCCATGTAGTCACTACCAATAGCTAGGGCCCTACCAAATTCCTGGCCATGAAAAATATGTCATGGGCCATGAAATCTGGTCTTTTGTGTGCTTTTATTCTATACTGTACAGATTTCACAGGGGAAACCAGCGTTTCAATTTGGGTGTCCTGACCCAAGAGGGAGTTGCAAGCAGGGGGCCCCCAAGGTTATTTTAGCGGGGTTGCGGTATTGGCACCTTTACTTCTGTGATGATTTAAGAGCTGGGTGGTTGGAGAGAGTTGGTCAGGTGCTCAGCAGCAGCACAGAAGTAACGGTGGCAATACCATACCATCCAGTGTTCTCTCTGATTTTTGTGGGAGGGGTCTCAGGGCTGGAGCAGAGGGTTGGAGTGCAGGGGGGGTTCGGGTTCTGGGGTGGGGCCTGGAATGAGGGGTTTGGAGTGCAGGCTGCCCCGGGGCTGTGGCAGGGGGAGAGAGAATTCCCCCCAGCCCACTCTTGCCGCAGCAGCTTGGGGCTGGGTGAGAAGCGCCTCTCCCCAGCCACGGCAGCTCCAGCAGGGCTGGGCTTGACCAACCCGGGGGAGGGGTACCTCTCCCCGGCAGCTCCGGCGGGCCTGGGCTAGGCTGGGGGAGGGGCGCCTCTCCTCATCTGCGCGGCTCTTGATAGCTTGCTACGTGGCTGCACAGCTTACAGGGAGCTTAGCATGCCACCCTTACTTCTGCGCTGCTGCCTTCAGAGCTGGGCAGCCAGACAGTGATGGCTGATGATGAGGGCCCAGCTCTGCAGGCAGCAGCGCAGAAGTAAGGATGGCGATACCACACCATGCCATCTGTGCTGCTACTGTCAGTGGCACTGCCTTCAGAGCTGGGCAGCTGGAGAGCAGCGGCTGCTGGCCAGGAGCCCAGCTCTGAAGGCAGAGCCGCCACCAGCAGCAGCACAGATGGCATAAGAAAAATGACCTCTTAAAAAACAGATCTGTTAATGACTATATTTTCTTTGTGCCAGTCCAAAATACAGTGGTTCGTAAAACAAAAGAACCCTCATAAATGAGCCCTGTTTACAAAAAAAATATTGTGGTGTAGCAACATAGTAAATTTGCTATTTATTTACACAGTGCAGGAGGTTATGCATTGTACTCTGTAGACAAATAAAATGGTAGGTCCCTCATAAACTTGCACCAGACACCATAATGATTGTTTATTTTAACTAGAGCTGGTTGAAAGTGTGGTTCTTGAAGTGTGGAATTTCAACTAAACTTTGAATTTGGAAATTTTAAATTTAAAAACGGGGAGAAATTCCTCACACCTATCCTCTTTTTTTAAAAACAAAACAAAACAAATTTCTAATTTTAGTATGTTTAAATTGCAGTTTACCAGGTGCCATATCTATTATCTCCTAGTATGTAAATCTGAACCAGGATTTTCTTTTTCTTCCAGCAGATCCCCCAGACACAGATGACACTGTTACAGTGATGCTTAAAAGTCTCATCCCATTACTCGTGATCACCATTGCTGTGAACATTATCTTTTATGGCTACCGTATTCATAGGAGAAGGAAGCTCAACATGGCGTGGGAGAAGAATGTAAAGCCCAGGAAACATAAGGACTGCAGTGATGCTTGTGCTATTATGATAGACGACGACCGCTCAGACATCAGCTCCACCTGTGCCAACAACATCAACCACAACACCGAACTGCTGCCCATCGAGCTAGACACCCTCGTGGGCAAAGGCCGATTTGCCGAAGTGTACAAGGCCAAGCTGAAGCAAAACACATCTGAGCAGTTTGAAACCGTGGCTGTCAAGATCTTCCCCTATGAAGAGTATGCCTCCTGGAAGATGGAGAAAGACATTTTTTCAGATATAAACCTCAAGCACGAGAACATCCTCCAGTTCCTGACAGCAGAGGAGCGTAAGACAGAGCTAGGGAAACAATACTGGTTGATCACCGCCTTCCATGCTAGAGGGAACTTGCAGGAATATCTCACACGGCACATCATCAGCTGGGAGGACCTATGGAAGCTAGGTGGGTCTTTGGCTCGAGGGATTGCCCACCTGCATAGTGACCACACGCCTTGTGGTCGACCCAAAACACCCATTGTGCACAGAGACCTAAAGAGCTCCAATATCCTAGTGAAAAATGATCTAACCTGCTGCCTCTGTGACTTTGGGTTATCCCTGAGGCTCGATCCTACTCTGTCTGTGGACGATCTGGCTAACAGTGGGCAGGTGAGTTAAAACGTTAAAAAAAAGCTTATATTGTGTGTGTTGGTGTGTCAGTCTGAGTCACTTCCTGGGACTGGAGGAAAAACGACTGCTATGATAGCTAGTAAATAATTATTAGAAATAAATGACAGCACTCATAAATAAAGAGGCTTGGCTCAAATCTGGACATAAAGGAAGCAGTGTGAGTAATGCTATATGGCGGTTTTGTTATGATCAAGTACCTTATGCATATACAGTACAATCATCCTATGTGAACTTGCACTGAAGTGCATATGGGTTACTTGGCTACTGTTTGGGCTGCTTCAAAAAATATTAAGAAGGTGTGTTTTAAATTCTTGAAATCTTGTGCCACAATTCCTGATTCTGATCTTAAAATAGTTTTATGTGGCGAAACTCCATACATTTCAGTGAAGTTACTTATGATTTACACCAGTGTAATTAAGATCAGAACCTGTCCCAAAGATCAATCGATAGCTATAACTTTAAAACACTGTTGAGAAACCTTTTTAGGATTATGGTACTTTCTCCAAATGCAGGCAAATATGAAATTGCCCAAGTGCTATAATTCCATGGTTATTAGACTGTGTGACATGGATAATACTTATTTACTTCACATGGGTTGGTGGAGGATTACTTAATGTTTGTAGAGTGTTTTGAAGGTGAGGTTATACAAGTGCTTCTGTAAATATCCGTTGTTATCGTGAATTTTCCTTTATTGTAAATGGACTCTGTGTATCAAATAGATTTGGTCCTAATGTAGGTCCTACATATAATTGTATCTTTCAACAGTTTATGCTCCACAGGTTGTATGCTTGGGCAAAGGACAAGTGTACTCATTCACACTATAATTTACTTTGTCTGGGACCATTTTCTTTCTTGGCTAGAGAGTATTCAGAGTCAATCAGCATAGCTCCATAGAAGTCAAGGGAGTTTGTCTTCTTTACACCAGCTGAGGATCTGGTCCTTAAAGACAATGTATAACAGTCCTGATCCTATTTATATCAATGGTAATTTAAGCATTTTCATCAGTAGGACTGGGATTATTATTCAAAGCTGGGAGGAGTGATCTCAAAACAAAAAAATCTACACACAAAATCAAATTCCACTCCTTTTTACACTAGAGTAAATCCAGAGCAAGTCTACTGAATTTCAGTGATGTTATATCCTCTTTACACTGGCATAATTGACAGCAGAATTTACCCAATAGGGCCAGATTTGGAAGCGATGTGTAATGTGGTGTGACTCAGAGCCCCTTACACTTTGTGTCCCTTAGATCTACTTACCTCCACTCTGCCTATGTGTAAAGAACTCTGAGTTGGTGTCATTCACACACTGAGAAGAGATAAGAGGAGAAGGTATAAGATACTGTAAAGTAGATCCACCCTACTTCTTCCTGCTCCTTGACATAGACTCCCTTACATCGCAATAAAGTGGATATTAAAGTGGTTTACTGACCACACTTGATTCTGAGCCTTCCTCTGTTGTTAGGCTACATCTACAGTACAGGGGGGAGTTGATTTAAGATACGCAAATTCAGCTACGTGAATAGCGTAGCTGAATTCGACGTATCGCAGCCGACTTACCCCGCTGTGAGGACGGTGGCAAAATTGACCTCTGCAGCTTCCCGTCGACGGCGCTTACTCCCACCTCCGCTGGTGGAGTAAGAGCGTCGATTCGGGGATCGATTGTCGCGTCCCGTTGGGACGCGATAAATCGATCCCCGAGAGGTCGATTTCTACCCGCCGATTCAGGCGGGTAGTGTAGACCCAGCCTTAATGTCAGCACCACCTTAGAAGTTCTGCATAGGAAAGAATTGAAAAGCAAAGCAGTTTTCACAAAAGAAAGGTGTATTCATTATATGTCAGTGTATGTGATGTGTAATGGAATCTCAGTGAAAGTAAGGTAATGTGAATGTAAGGACACTACAACACTGGACATATCGCCTCTGAATTTAATCCATAGACTCAGACCTTTCCTACCAGGAAGTCCAATTTTTAAAGATTTGTGATAGAGTTGGCCAAAATTTTCCATTCAGGGAAAGTTTTTTGTTTCTTTCTAAACTTCTTGTGGAAAATATTTCCCATTTTCTGACCAGTTCTAGGATGTAATGTTTGAGGCGAAGTGTACTTTGCAAAGTCATTGTAAGAGTGGTGAACCTACGGCAGATTTAATTCTCATCTAACCAGCCACCAGCTGTATAGCATTCATTTAACTATTATTGAATATTTATAATACAAATGACCGTAGAAACCATCTTTCTCATTTGTAGTCTTTATATTCAGTTTTCCGTCCACCGATTATCTGTAGGCAATATTTGGAGACAAGTGTGGTCAGTAAACCTCTTTTGATTCTGAGCCTTCTTCTGGTGTTAATGTCAGCACCATCTTAGAAGTTCGGTATAGGAAAGAATTGAAAAGAAAAGCAGTTTTCACAAAAGAAAGGTGCGTTCATTATATGTAAGGCTACGATTTTGTCATGGGATATTTTTAGTTAAAGTCACGGACAGGTCAGGGGCAGTAAGCAAAAATTCCCAGAAGCCATGCCTGTGTATGACTTTTGCCGCTGCAGCTCCATGGTTTCTCCTGCCACTGTGGTGGCTTGGAGCTGTGGGGTTCCCCCTCTGCCCATGGCAGCTGAAAGCTACAGGGTGAGCATATTTCCCAAATTGGAAATGGGATACCCCCAGCTGCTCGCCAGAGGCATCCCCCTGCCGTGTGTCGCTGGAACCCCGAGGAGGGTCCCCTCAGGAGTCTGGCACCTGTCGCTAGAACCTTGCAGGGGTCCCTGTCGCTGCTGTCACCTGTCGCTGGAACCCTGCCAGGGTCCCACTAGCTGCCAGCTTCAGAGTCCCACAGCTCCTGGGGCTGAGTCAGAGAATGTCACAGAGACAGGCAACCTCAAAGAAGGGAGAGTTTTAGTGATTGGTTAATGACCATTTCCTTCACTTCTGCTTTCTGTGCCAACATGCCTTCCTTGTGGTGTTTAACAAACATTACTGGCATATAGGATTACATAAAGAGGTTGGAAACAGATTGAGTTTGTTACTATTTGTATTCCAGTAGCTCTCACGGTGCACTAGGTGCTCCACAGACAGAAAAAGACAGTCCCTGACTCAAATTGCTTAGAACTGAAATTTAGACAAAGGACAGTAAACAGTGGGATAAGGGAGTGGAGGATAAATGTTAAACAGTAAGGAAATGTGGTTGGTTTTATGTGAGTTAAGATTTTTTTATTTCATCTACATGTTAGGTGGTACAGTTAAGTTTATAGGGTCTGATTCTCCACTGCCATGCAACCTTGTGTAGTCATTTGCACCGGTGACAAGTGGGTGTGAAGTGCTGCCAAATCAGAATGGCACAGAGCAGTGATATAAATGGCTACACACGTTGAAGGGCAACAGAGAATTAAGTCTGCAGTGTGGGGTAATGCCCTCCAATATTACAGTCACATGCTTTGTCCACTCTAGTTTTATATTAAATCAGTGTTTGAAATAATGGTGAGCAGCCCCACTTCACAGTTTTCATGATTGGTTGTGTCATGTAAAACTGTCACCACCTCTGAACTGTATAGTTATAGCTGTATGTCAGTCTGCAAATAGCTAATTTAGGTCCCAATCCTGCATACTTACCTCCATGCTTAAGCATGTGAGTAGTCCCACTGGAGATTGTCTTTTCAAGATCAGGGTCTTAATGTGTTTGGGGCTTTTCAGGGTAGATTTTAGATACAGTATCTAGTCAACGGAGAATTTGTAATTTGCAACTAACTCTTGAGATATCTAAGAATTACTTCCAAAGTCCTCCCCTCTGATAAAAGCTATAATCAATATTTTGCCATCTGCATACCATGGTCACAATCCAAGCTATACCAATGCTGAAGAAATCAGAAAATTGTTAGACACGTATAAACTTTGATACGGGGTTTTCAAACAAAGTCTCAGGTTCTGTTTTTGATTCACATACCTGATTCTACATTAAATATTTGCATATCTTTTACACTTTGCTTTTTAAACTTGCCATCATCAGCAAAGGGAACAGCTAGCGTTATAACATCCAGTGAGAATGAACGTAATATATTTCATATTCATTTGAAACCCACAGAAAGGCACTGGATGTATGGAAAAAATTTTAACTCTTGAATAGTCGGGCTTACCTCTGTAAACATTCAAAGAGCAAAAAAGGAAAAAACATTGGTGAAATCCCACAATGAAAAGCCACTATGGGATTTTTTTTTAACCTTAGTTCACTCATTCCCAGGGATGCAAGAAGATTGGTGGTCTATATAGTGCCAAATTCTCTGAGCAACAAAGAACTTGGTCCATATTCCTTACTAAAAATCAAATAACGTAGCTGTGGTTGAAGCAAAACTACAGTAGAATGGAAAACGTGAACTACAATTTCCATGCTTGAGCTGTTCCTTTTATAACCGGCTACAGGTTGGCACAGCGAGATACATGGCCCCTGAAGTCCTGGAATCCAGGATGAATTTGGACAACATTGAATCCTTCAAGCAAACGGATGTGTATTCTATGGCTTTGGTCCTGTGGGAAATGACGTCTCGTTGTAATGGTGTTGGAGGTACGTGCGATGAGGTTTTATTATTAAAGGAATGTTTTGGCTCAATATGCTTGAATGACTGTTACAATTTTTATCTCTTTAATTGTTGTAGGAATTATCCAGCAGCCCCTGGGCATTGTATGCCTCTTTAATAGTTTTTTCTTCTGAGCTGATTCTATATACAATACAGTCTGAAGCAATAGGTTTGTAAACTTCCTCCTCTCTTCCCCTCCCCCCCCCGTTTACCTCCCTGGAGTGTTAACTCTGAAACCTAATGACTTATGACTGGTCATTTTAGCAGAAACATCCCGGGGTAAATCCCTAAGTCCCAATCTTTCTCCCATACCTTAGAGGGGGGCCAAAAACTCAACTGCACCCCTGACAACTTCTATAATCCAGTAACACATTGTAAGTATAACAAACAGTGGAATATTGAAGATGTAGAGACAGAGTAAAATAAACTGAATGTAACATCAAAATAAATATCACAAGGAATACTGTTACTCATTTTCAGATGTAGTTCATTAAAACTAAATCTCCATTTCTGAGATTATGCCTAAAGCTGCCCCAAAATGTCCAGTATGAAGCTATGTATGGTATAGAAACCAGGAGACTGGCCACAGAATTTATATGCAATGTGCTATGACGTACACGGGGCCTTGGCTTTGTCTCCCCTCTGAATTTAGCTCCTGGTCAAGGTACAAGTAAAATTTGCTGGTGTCGTCATAGGGCAGAGCATTATGGGACATTTGTGTCCATCCTAAAGCTACCGCCCAGTTTGGAACGTTGACACTTGCACAGCAGGACTGAGTAACAGAGGTGTTGCAGATAACTTTGACAGATATCATGGCAAATGTGCATTCGGAAGCAAATTTTGTCACTTCTTCCAAAACTATGGGGTCTCCTTGTCCAGCAGAACCAGAGCAGTAGTATTTCAAGGGGCTACACAGAGAGGGAGCAACCTAGCAAGGTGCAGAGTTTCACAATGTGAGGATTCCTGCACAGCAATGCGCAGATGAATGAATGGGAGGGAGACATGATCAGGCTGCAGATCTGCTGCTTCATGGGGCCTCTTGTCCATGAAGACTTCTCTACTATTGAGCTGGAATGGGCTCTGCATGGTTGGAGGAGCATTCCTCCACTCTAGCCGGGCTCTGGATTTATGGATTCGCCCCTGAAACAAGTGTGTGAGGAAACCTGCAAAGCAAATATGCAATGGGTCTAGCTATTTACAAGCATTAAAAAAAAATCCCCAAACTATTCAAATATTTCAAGGAAGTAGAGCTTGACAAACATTTTGTGGTTCCATAATTTAACCTCAAGCTTGCATCTTTAAAGACAAGCCCATCCTAGTTTAACTGGTATGGTGCTGTGCATTTATAAATACAGGCCACTTATTGATGCCACTTGCTCTTTTTAATTTGTGTTTAGTAAACAACGATGATGAAATTTAAAAGTGGAAATACAGGATCTTTGCTCTGTCTCTTGAACACTTTGTTTCTTGCATTTAGCAGCTCACTGTTGTGTGTGTGTGTGTGTGTGTGTGTGTGTGTGTGTATATATATGTGTGTGTGTGTGTGAGCTGTTTGTTCAGGAATCTTTCATCCTTTTGCTGATGCCTGAGGTCCTTTCCTGTTGATATTTGCTGAGTACAGTGGAATGGTGCTTGTGGTGAAAGCAAGCCTCATTGAAGCTCTGATCACAAGGCAGCTGCTTAAAAGAGGATATGAGTGTAGTTTCATAAGGAAGAAAAATCATCAGCTTGTCAGCTAGAAGAGAGTGACCCATTATAACCTTTAAACTAAGCACATAAGAAATGTTAGGAAAAGGAAAAGCTTATCTAGCCCAACATCCCTGCTCTTTCTTGATGGATCTTAACCCCACTTCCTGGTTTTCTTTTTTCATCCTACCCCTCAATCACTGCTTGTCTCCCAAAAAAAAAAAAAAACCTTCTTGAACTTGTTTATTTCCTGATTTCAGTCATTTTCCCAGGAAGTGTAATTCCACAACATGATGGCACGACATAAAGATTTTACTGTTCCCGATCTGGGGTGACCTTTTAGTCACAAGGGACAGAGCCAAGCCTTAAGCTTTTGTCCTAATAATTGAAATATAACTCCCAGAACTTGGGCCCAGAGCCACAAAGGGACTTAAACATTGGGACACTGACTGTTGCAAGCCCTTTCAGGCAACTAGAAAACTGGCACCACTCTGAGATCCACAAAGCCTGAGTTAGGGACCTACGGTCCCCATCCAACACATGGGGGGACAGAGGTGCCTAAGAATGGGATCCACCAGTGCATGCTAGGTGGGGAGCCATCTAAGGTAGCCAATAGGAGATGCCGAAGAGATGGGGAACCCCTCTCTTGGAGTCAGATGGCTTAGGCACCTAAATTGTCTCCTGTGACAAGGAGTTAGGAGCCTGCCTCACTCCACACAAAATGCCAAAGGTGGCAGCAGCAGCTGCTGGTGGTGCCAACCTTATTAATTCTAGTAAATGGACAGAGTATTTGCCTAGGATGTGGGAGACCCAGGTTCAATTTCCTGCTCTGCCTAAAGAGGAGAAAGCATTGGAGCAGGGCAGGGTCTCCTGCCTCTCAGGAGAATGCTCTAACCACTAGGCTATGGCATAGCCTGCAGAGGACTCCCTCAGTCTCTCCTATTGAGGCTGTTCCACTGTGGATAAATAATGAAAGACTCATTGGAGGAGGGGGCCTGGACCCAGGATCTCCCACCTCCCAGGCACAGGCCCTAACCACTGAACTGTGGAGTCATTCTTGCTTTTCCTTTCTGGCCCAATGACCCTAATGACCAGCCACCATGGGTCCCAGCAAAGACATCTGGTCCCAGGGAGGGGCAGAAGCACATATGCCAGCCGCTGAGATAGAGTGAGGGGGACTGGACAGGTCACCTGCAGCTGGGCAGGGGGTTGTCAGCACACACTGCACCAGCTGCCAAGGGGACTGGAACATGGGGCACTGGACACCAGCCACTGAGGAACTGCCCTAAGACTGGCAGTAGGACCTAGGTGGATACCCCTTCCCAGCCTGGAGCTGGCTTCCCCCACACTCGCTGAGTTGCAGTAGCTCCCCCTGCTCCCCCTCCTATCCTACTGCCCTCCCTGGCCCCCCTTCACAGAGAGCAGTAGCATAGTGACTGGGTTTTCTCATGTGTCTCTAAAAGATCATCTCTTGCCTCATGCGATCTGACACCCTGGCACCTGACGGGCAGATTACCTGACAGCATTCATGATTATCATCCCCCCATCTCTCTCGCTGATACCTTCTGCCACCATCACAACTAGTTCCTTTCCTACCAGCGTGACTTCTCTGGTGCATGAGGAATACACGCTTTCTCATATATGGGATACACAATCCAACAAGAGAGGAAGTACCCCTCATTTGGACCTTGGTAGGTTGATGTGACGGATGCCGGTGAAGATAGTTGGGATGTCCAGGGGAGCCTGTGGAATTTAGAGATCCAAAATAGTTTTCTCTTTCTCTCTCCAGCAAAGACATGGTTACAATGTCAGTAATCCCATCCCTATGGAAAGTGTGGGAGTTTCAAAAGTAGGAGGAATCAGCATTACTGTTGGGACACTAACGACTTGCAGGGGAAGCAGGTGGGCCTAATAGGTATTGTACCTTGACACAGTTGAATGGCAGTTTCTTTATCAAAGGGAGCTCTGTATTTCTCTGGAGAATGTGTTTGTGGGTGTGAAGGATTGTGTAGTGTGGGAGGTGCTGTATGGCAGGGCCTTTCGTTGCAGAAGTTTTGTCAAACACAGTCTCTGCAGTATGTGAATTGTTTCTAGGCAGCCTCTGTTTGTTTGTTTTTTGTTTTTTTTAAAAACCCAGCAGTTTCGTCTGTACTGGGAAGCTGCAGCAGCATCTCACTGTAAAGAGTGGTGCAGGTGGGTCTCAGCTTTATGCAAAGGCCATGCTATTCAGTGGTGTTGTTTTTGTTGTGCTAAATATGGAAAAGCACAAGAGGGAGAGGGAGAAGGCAGAGACGCAGATAAAGTTTGTCTGATTTTTTCACTGGCGTATAACTTAGAGGACATATTTAGAAACCCAGCAACACTGCTTTTGGAAGAACCAAGTACCCCACTCCACCGTTAACTTGATATTTCAATCAGCACAACAGCTGGGCACCAGATGCTGCCTGTTGCAAAAAATATAATTTTCCTCCCAAAGACTTGCCTTTGGCGCGAGAGCGGCAAGTGCAGTTTCCCTGCCAGCCTTCTAGAAAGAAATTGAAAGCATCTGTGTTTAGGAATGGAGCTGCCATCGGTCGGGGGGAGAGGACGGGGGGCGCACTCAGGTGCAACTCTTCTCAAATACAATATGGGGAAGTGGGGAGGAGAGAGACCCCAGCGCATGGCTGACATTGCTTGGGGTACTCAAGAAATATTACATTGCCTGGGGAGGTTGGCTATGGAGCAGCATCACAACTTCGGTTGAAACAGAGGCCTGGTTTTAATATAACTATGTGTGATGAGTGTACATTACATGAACAAGGGCACTGATTTACCCTATGCTGCTTTTGGAAAGAGTCAAACAACCATAGATTTTGGTTACTAATATAATGTGTCCTTTAACACAATGAAATGCAACCTCCATTGTATCGAATCTGCCTGGCCCAACATCCCTGCTCTTTCTTGATGGCTCTTAACCCCACTTCCTGGGCTTCGGAAGGGGACCCACAAGTCTAACATGCACTTTGGGGCTAACCCGACCCCCAGGGCTCTAAGGTGTCGAGCCAAGTAGGCCTCTTTTGCTCATGGCTCAGCAGCTAGTGCTCAGTAAGATTTCTCTTCCTTCCCCTCCCCACCTCAGGAGCTGCAGCTTAGGTGACTTAGGTGCCTGAAATACCCAGTTTTGAACATTTGTACTCTTTCAGTTTACACATCAATGTTTGTAAAGTGTCTTGAGAGCCTGTGATGAGCTGTGCTATCAGAGAGAGATTATATTTTAGTATGTTGGATGATCATCACAGATGTGTGCAAACATTATTTTGATTAATCTGAAAATTCATCACCCTCCAGTTTTTTGCCTGTCATCTTCAGGCAAGCTGGACATTTTTTTTTTTTCACATATCTATGCGATACAATAGGCAATGTTCCAGTAAAGGGACTAGCCTTCCACACGAGACAAAACTATGTCCCGCAGAATGATGAGGTGAAAATGGAGCAATGGAAATGCTCAGTTAATATTAATTATCCTTATTTTTTGTATTACAGTAACCACACTATTTAACATTTTTATTAACGACCTGGAAGAAAATATAAAATCATCACTGATAAAGATTGCAGATGATGCAAAAATTGGAGGGGAGGGGATAAATAATGAGGAGGACAGGTCACCTGTATTCCCTCTAATTTTTCCCACCCATATAGAATGAATTTTATTATGTGCACCAATCTGACCAGATTGGTGCACATAACAAAATTCATGTGGTGCAGGAGGGGGCTCCAGGCCACGGGGTGGGACCGAGGGATTTGGAATGTGGGAAAGGGCTGTGGGTTGAGGTGTGGGAGGGGGTGCGGGATCTGGGCAGGGGCCAGGGATGATGGGTTTGGGGTGCAGGAGGTGGGTCCTGGCTGGGAGGATTGGGCTGAGGGATTTGGCATGCAGGAGGGGGCTGTGGGTTGAGGCAGGGGGTTGGGATGCAGGAGGGGGTGAGGGCTCTGGGGTGAGGCTGGCGATGAGGGGTTTGGAGTGCAGGAGGGGGCTCCGGGTTTGGGGTGTGGATCAGGACTGGGGTAGGGGGTTGGGGTGTGGGCTTACCTTGAGTGGCTCTTGGTCATCAGTGCAGCAGGGCTAAGGCAGGTTCCCTCCCTGTCTGGCACCGTGCTGCACCCCAGAAGCAGCCAGCAGGTTCGGGTCCTAGGTGGGGGGGGGGCCCAGGAGGCTCAGCGTGTTGCTCTCGCCCGCAGCTCCCATTGGCCGGCTGTACCGGCCGCGACAGGTTGGGGGTCGGGCTAGGTTGGGGCTGGGGGAAGGGCATCCCTCCCCTGGCCACAGCAGGTCCCCGGGCGGGTTACCTGAGCACCCACGTGGCGCTAAGAAAGCTGCTGTGTGGTAACTGATGCAGAACAATCTGGATCGCTTAGAAAGCTGGGCACAAGCAAACAACGTGTGTAGTAGTATGGCTAAATATCAGTGTATACATCTGGGAACAAAGCATGCAGGCCATGCTTACAGGACGGGGGACTCTATTCTGAGAAGCAGTGATTCTGAAAAAGATTTGCAGGTCGGGGTAGATTATCATGAGCTCCCAGTGTGATGCTGTGGCCAAAAGTGCTAATGCAATCCTCTGTTTGGCACTGGTGTGATCACTGCTGGAATACTGTGTCCAGTTCTGGTGTCTACAATTCAAGATGGGTGTTGATAAATTGGAGAGGGCTCAGAGAAGAGTCATAAGAATTTTAGAAAACTTGCCTTATAGGGATAGACTCAAGGAGCTCAAGCTGTTTAGCTTAACAAAGAGACGTGTGTTCTTATAAAGTTGGTTATGAGAATCTCCATCTCTGGAGATATTTAAGAGTAGGTTAGATAAATGTCTATCAGGGATGGTCTAGACAGTATTTGGTCCTGCCATGCGAGCAGGGGACTGGACTCGATGACCTCTCGAGGTCCTTTCCAGTCCTAGAATCTATGAATCTATGAAACAGGCATCTTACCTAAATTTCCCACCTTTTTAAAAAAAAAAAAAAGTCTATTCAACCTTTTGATTTGGGTATACTAGAGAAGTAATTTCAATCAGGGGAAATATTAGAAGAATGTAGATCAGCTTTTTCCCTCACCAGCCTAGCCAGGCTCTGTGAGAAGGCAGTGCTGTCTAGTGGATAGAGCACTGATATTGGACTCAGAAGATCTGGGTTCTATTCCCAGCTCTACCTGTGCCTCGGTTTCTACAGCTGGAAAATGGGGGTAATGATGCTGACCTCCTTTCTAAAGTGCTTTGAGATCTACTGATGAAGAGTGTTTTGTAAGAGCTGCGCTTTATTTATTTAAGTGTTAAAAAAAAAACTGCAGTGATTAATAACAGAACACTGGAATGACAGTTAAACAAACAGGGCCCATTTATCCCACTTGTGCAGCAGGGAGGTTCCCCACATCCAATCTCACCCTGTACTCCCAGTCGGCCTCATCCCAAACCCATTGAGACCATTGTTCATTAACTCCAATGAACTTTTTGATCAGGCTAAGTGGGAGGGAATCAACCACTCCACTGCATCATCTTCCCTGCCCCAGACTCCTCTGAGATCTGCACAGACAATGAGCAGGGTGATGGCCACATACATAGTCAAACAAGCTTTTAGGAATACCTGACACTGTTTCACTATTGGTGAGACAAGGTGGGTGAGGCAGTATCTTTTATTGGACCAACTTCTGTTGGTGGAAGGGACAAGCTTTTACAGATTCACAGCGTGGAAGGCCAGAAGGGAGCATTGTGATCATTTAGTCTGACGATCTGTATAACACAGGCCATAGAACTTCCCCAAAATAATGCCTAGGGCAGATCTTTTAGAAAAACATCCAGTCTTGATTTAAACGTGGAGAATCCACCACGACCACTGGTAAATTGTTCCAATGGTTCATTACTCTATTATAGATTTACATCTTATTTACAATCTGAATTTGTCTAGCTTCAACTTCCAGCCATTCAATTGCATTATATCTTTCTCTCCTAGATTGAAGCACCCATTATTAAATTTTTGTACCCCCATGTCGGTACTTATAGACTGAAATCAAGTCACCCCTTAACCTCTTTGTTAAGCTCAATAGATAGACTCTGTCACTAGAAGGCAGGTTTTCTAATTCCTTAATCATTCTCGTGGCTCTTCTCTGAACTTTCTCCAATTTATCAACATCCTTCTAGAATTGTGGGCACCAGAACTGGACACAGTATTGCAGCAACAGTCACACCAGTGCCAAACATATAAGTAAAATAACCTCTCTGCTCCTACTTGAGATTCTCCTGTTTATGCATCCTAAGATCATATTAGTTCTTTTGATCACAGACTTACACGGGGAGCTCATGGTCAGCTGATGATCCACCATGCCCCCCAAATCTTTTTAAGACTCACTGTTTTCCAGGATAGAGTCCCCCATTCTGTACGTATGGCCTACATTCTTTGTGACCTGTCCCCTTCATTGTTTACCACTCCCCCAATTTGTGTCACCAGCAAACTTTATCAGACACAATATTATGTTTTCTTCCAAATCACTGATAAAAATGTAAAATAGCATAGGGCCAAGAACCAATCCCTGCAGGACCCCACTGGAACACACCCACTTGATGACAATTCCCCATTTTGAGACCTATCAGTTGGACATTTTGTAATCCATTTAATGTCTGCCATGTTAATTTTATATTGCTCTAGTTTTTAATCAAAATGTCATGCGGAAATAAATCAAACACTTTACAGAAGTCTAGGTATATTACATTAACCAAACTTGTAATCTCATCAAAAAGGATATCAAGTTAATTTGACAGTATGTATTTTCCATAAACCCAGGTTGATTTGCATTACTCTCCTTTAATTCTTTATTATAGTTCCTTTGCTTAATAAATAAGTTAGTTTTAAATGCAAAACATGTTTTAGTCTGTGAGAAACTTTTTTCTTGTGTATCCAGCACATTTAAGGGAGTTTTATTTTAACAAAGTTAAAATGTTTTTGTATATTTCATTGAATTTGAATTTCCATTCACATAGAGCTTGACTTGAATCATAAGTAAAAAATTCTTGATCACCTGCTCAGAAATGCATCATTTGCCATTTTCTAACATAATAAAAATTAAGAGTATCCAGCATTGAACCATGAGCATCCACGTCTGTGTAGCTCAAAAACTTGTCCCTTCCGCCAACAGAAGTTGGTCCAATAAAAGAGATTACCTCACCCACCTTGTTTCTCTCCTCTCTTGGGACCAACATGACTACAGCAACACTGCAAACAACTTTGTCACTATATCCCCCATAACAGTGGATGGTGCTGGTGTCTCTTAATGTGGCTGCCTTTTTATTGATACTTTCCAGCAGGAAATGGTTTCATCCTCCTACTCTTCCCTCCCTCCCTCCGGCCTTTGTCTGTTCTATCCTCCTATCATGTCCTGACTGACTAGAACTGTAAGCTCCTTGGGAAAGGGACTCTCTTCTCTGTTGTTTGTATATATTGCAATAGGGCCGTGATCCTTTGACCAGGTGCATAGGCACTGCCATTGTCAAATGATAAATAGTAGTAACAAATAGCTCAGGAGTCAGGGAAGGCCGATCCCGTTAGAATTCTTGACAAAACAGAACACTTTCCAAGGTATTGCATGGTTCTGATATTGATTTTAATTAGATTTGCTCATTAATGGTTAAAGCTTGCAACAACTTTGAAACTGGATGTATCTGCTTTTTCATTGTGCAGGCATTGCATTGTACTCATGGCATCAGACTGTCAAGACGGCAGTTTCCATTTGGTTTTAAGGGCTAGATTCTGCTAGCCAGACTCCCGTTGAGCACTCTTACTCTGCTGGTGGAACTATCTGTGGATCAAGGTACTAATCAGCAGGAGCAAGACTGGAAGACTCTGGCCCTTAATTGAATGCTTGTTTAATTATATTCAAGACTTAAAGACAGTGATGTAGTCCTAAGAATTTAGGGACTGCTATACTGGATCAGACTTATGGACCAATTGATCTAGTATTCAGACAATGGACAGTACCAGACGCTTCAGAGGAAGGTGTAAGAACCCCACTCCACCAAAGCATATGTGGGATAACCTGCCCCCACGTTCAATCTCATCTTGATCTCCAGTATTTAGAGATTGGCTTAAGCTCAGAAGCATGAGCTTTAATATTCCTTTCATAACTTGTCATGATCAGTAAGTGTTGTAACTCTGGAGATTTTTGGTACCCATATAAAGTGGATTCCAAATTCCTCTTTGAATCTTGCTAAATTCCTGGTCTCAGCAACAGCCTGTGACAATGAGTTCCACAGACTAATTATGCATTGTATAAAAAAGTATTTCCTTTATCCTGTGAATTTGCCACCCTTCAGTTTCATTGAATGTCTCCTATTCTTCTGTTCTCCCTGTCTCATAACACAAGTTCCTGTTCTACCTTCTCTATTGTTTGTGTCATTATACGAAGCACTTTTTATCGTGTCCCCTCTTATTCGTCTCCTTTCTAAAGTAAACATCCCCAATGTGTTCAATCTCTCTTCATACAAGAATTTCCCCAGGCCCTGGATCATTCTTGTCACCTTTCTCTGAATAATTTTTAATTATGAAATAGCCTGCAAGATGTGCTGCATGGTATGCCAGCTGAGGCTGTACCATTGATTTATCCTATAGCATTATAATATTGCCCTTCATCCCATTCCTTCTTGTGCATCTTCTAGGTATGTAAATGCAATCACTAGAATATCTTGTCAATTACATTTCAGTTTTTCTTATATATGTCACATTTTCAAAGGGCCCTCAATTAATTCCTGGAATGAAACAATAGGCAGTAGAACAGGCCAATCTCATAAATCTTTATCCAGTACCAGTAAGTCATTAGGCCTTTCCCTGGGAGTAACTTCTCCATCTGTTTCCAAAGAAACCACAGCATTTTCTACATTGTGTCAGCATTTACTGTAATATTGCCACTCCCAGAGATTTCTTGAGTTTTCTCCAAAGGTCCCATATGGCTTAGTCTTTCTCACACACACACTCATGTGCACCCATACAAAAATATGGAGAACACAAACAAAAATTAGAGTGGAAGGACTCCTGTCTTGAATCCAGGCCCACTACATAGTGCCAATAGGTCAGAATCTATCTTCCCCCTCTTCCCCCCGTCCCTTTTCAAATTAATATTTGCCGGGGGGGGGGGAGGAGGGGGAGTACACGCTTGTCTCCAGTGATCATTTCTCTGTAGTGACCTGGGAGGCCTATACACCAGCTTTTAGCACTGCTTCTTGCCTTAATAAGCGGCACCTTTGAATTTCTCAAGCAACTGTTCTCCTTTAAAAAACAACTGAGGGTCCTGTTGCTTTTGACAGATTCAGACTAACACGGCTACCCCTCTGATGCTGTTCTCCTTTAGAGACCAGCCACATTCATATGTAAACCCTGAACAGATTTCACTTGGATGTCCACCCTCAAAGTATTTTCCCTGGATTTGCAAACTAGGTCAGCCCAAAGGGGCCAGTCCTGCAGTTTCTGCTCAGGCAAAGCTCTTGCCTGAATGAGGGCTCCTGGATCAGACTCCCAAATTGTTGAGAGTCACTATGATGCGGTGATTGCTGTTAATGTCAGTAAGTATTGGGGCATAATGCAAATGAGGATAGAATGAGCCCACCAGGAAAAAGGAAAAAAAAATACTTACATTTTAGGAAAAGCCACAGGTGTGGCTTTATTTGAAGCTGGTCAGCTGGTACACCATGGGCTGTGGCAGTTAAGCAACTGATCCTACTTCTGTAAAGGGCTCTTGGCACCACTGTAACAGGCAACCCCATCTGAGTCTCTGTGTTTACTTATTCCCTTGGCAGAAGTGAAAGACTATGAACCCCCATTTGGTTCTAAAGTACGAGAGCACCCTTGTGTTGAAAGCATGAAGGACAATGTCTTGCGAGATAGAGGGCGTCCAGAGATCCCTAGCTCCTGGCTCAACCACCAGGTAAGAACATGCCATGCAAGAGACTGTAGCATTCAGCCACTGCCCTGAGTAGGGGTGATACAGTCCAGACACAGTCCCTCATCCAGTGCCCTGGGGTGCAGAGGGCTGAACAGACTGCACCATCTGTTCAGAAAAGGGCTAGAGTTTCTTAATTGGCTTGCGGTGCTGGTGCTCCTGCCCATTCACATCGTTAGGAAATCACACACCTCATCATTCTGCACTGGGTTTCCTCTTCCAACCCCACCCCATTAGTGCAGGGCAGTGACGTTCTACTGCACCCGTGGTCTCAGAAGAGACAATCTCTACCCTAAATGATCCACGTTAACTAGAAACCAAACCCAAATCAATCAGCCAAATCTCAGTGAAATATATTGCCCCCTAAAGCACTCCAGTTCAGGCTCTGAAGAGTCAAAGGGGAGAAAATTCCATATGAGGCTCCCTTCAGCTGAGAAATAACTGCTGTCAGACTCAGAATTTTTCCCTAGGGACCATCAGCAAGAACATGCCAGCTGATCTGATGGGTTAAGGCAACAGAGGAGGGGCAGTTTCAGCTTGTTAAGGGCTTTGCAAGGGAAGCATTAACAATGCTCTTCAGTTGTGGGCTCTGAACCTCTTTATTGGCCTTAACCATCCTGAAGAACATGGGTTCGTCTTACATGTGGTTAGTCACAGCCCTCTAATCTCAGTCAAAACCTCACTAGGGGCTTGTCACAGTCTGAACTACAGGGGTGTGAATTGTGGAGCGCTCCAACCGCCTTGTATAGACCCTGCTGGCTCAGGCTCAGACTCAGAGGTGCCTAGCGTGTGTTAACGTGGTCCCGTTTGAAACTGGACTATGTCCGTGCAAACTAGGTACCTTGTCGTTTAAGCCAGTGGAATCTACACAGTGCAGTGAGAGTGCAACACATTAGAGCGCTGTACAGTTCATCCCCCCCGGAGACGGGACTGTGGCACTGTGCAGACAAGTCCTGAGTGAAACTGTCTGAAAACCAGGCAAGGCTGTGTATTTCTCAATGCCTGCGCTGGCTGGTACCACAAAAGCAGACAACCCAGTCCGGAGCCTGTCGATCACATCAGTGAAATAAATTGACAGCTGCTCACAGAAGAACACACTTGCCAGTCACTACCGAAGTAGGGCCAAATAAATGAGGGCAGGAACCAGCCTGATTGTCTCAGAGAAACAGGAGCAGGGAAACACTCCAGTTCTGCTGCCAGCACTACTAGATGAGCTACAGATGCCCTGTAAACCTTAGAGCAATTGCTAGAGAACCCTAGGACGCTTTGCCCCTTGTCTGGCAACAGGTGAGTGCTTCTCATTAGCTGCTGCCCTGTGGAACCAGGTGGCAGGATAGTTGCTGCTCCCTAACTACACCATTATGGAGAGATTATGGTGCTTACCCAACAGGCCCCCTAGAATGGCAAACTGGGAAGAGCACAGTCTGTGTACTTCCAGGGGCTGTGCACAATCTGGCCGTAAGTGAGATTTAATCGAAAGGATAATTTAGGGAAATTGACAGTACTGGATTTGATCTCACTGATAAGGAGCTTTAATAAAAGGAGATTTGGTTCCCACCAGATAAATCCTCAACTTTCCATGCAGCGCCACCTAAAATTCAACAGGGCATTGACTTCAATGGAGCTATCACAGTTTATCCCAGGTGGGGAATCTACCCCAGAATTCGTTCTACTGATTTCAAAATTAGTACTAAGTTGCTCTTACTGTAATGGCTCCTCCATATTAATTTTCTTTCTCTGCAGTTGTGTTTTGGTAATGAACCCATTATTCATAGTGATAACATTCTGGAATAGATTTACATATTGCAATGTTTTCCCCCTTAATGAGACTTGTTGCACTATTGATTCCAAGTTAATGTTTAATATTTAATTTAATTTACTGCTTGTAATTTCAATGCAAGCAGAAAATGAATGTTATTTGTATATAGACAGTAACGTTCTGCTATTAACATTGACATCAGTCAACATCACCAATTAGGGAAATTATTAATGTGGTATTGTGAAGTGTTATTTTTTCAATAAAAAGTTTAATATAAATCCTGCTTAATGGCCTTTAGTGCCAGAAAGCAAAACACACAATTTCCTGGCAAATATCTCTTGTTTATAAAGATATTGCTAAGACACAGCTGTTTTTATTTCCAATTAACATGTGCAGCAGCATTGCAATTACAGCCAAATACCTGTGAGTAATGTGTGTCTGCAAGATCAGGGCTAATGTTTCTACGTAGATCCAAGAAACTACAAGGACCTGAACTGAGGCCTGATACTTTAGTTTTTCTCCAGATTTCACTTGGATTTCCCACTACCCTCTTCATGATCAGCTGACCAGTAATAGTGAGGGTATCATGTACCATATCACACTTCTAAAACACACTGCTGAATTCTGCAGTAATGGTCCACTGTATTTTATACTACAGTACTGGTCCAAAACCTGTAGTAACTCTGCTGTGATCTACTGTAAATAGTGCAGTATTTTTATATAGAGTTCTCACTACACTTCACATCAGATGATTGAGACGAATTCTGTAAACACTTACGTCCGCCAGTAACTTTGCTCACCCAAGAAGTCGCACAAAGTTACTCACACACAAGTGTTTGCATTGCCCGAGACCTAACCATCCTGTAGAGGAATTCATTGCTGTGTTTCTGTGCCCATTGCAGGGTATCCAGATGGTGTGTGAGACTCTTATTGAGTGTTGGGATCACGACCCCGAAGCCCGGCTCACTGCGCAGTGCGTGGCTGAGCGTTTCAATGAGCTTGAGCACCAGGACAGACTCTCAGGAAGAAGTTGTTCAGAGGAGAAAATCCCAGAAGACTGCTCTGTGACCACCACCAAGTAGCAACCAGCTTAGGCTTGCGTAAAGGAGGGAGGTTGCTCCTGAACTCATGCAGCTTGGAAAAAGAAGAGGTCCTGATCAATGCCTGGACTTGCTTCCTGAAGTACTGAGGATCTTGCCACTCCTTTTAAGTGGTGTCTCCGCAGAGGGACAAGAATTTGTGTGAACCAAAAATAGGGAGTTGGTGTCATACCGTGGCTGCCTTAGATCTTGTCATGGCTAAGCTGTGTTAGCACTTCCTCAGGAAACAAGATTTGACAATAGCCAATAATATTTGCACTTTATTAATGTCTGTATATAACTACAGAATAGCTATTCTTATATATACAGCCATACTCTGGAAAGAGTAAAATGTGCTTCCAGGAAACTACCAGTACCTAAATGGGCAGGGTTCTCCTTAGGAAACAAAGGGAGAGGTCTCTCATGATACCAGCAACAACATGCTAGGCACCTCACCAAATGCATAGGAACAATAGGCAATAGAAAGGTGGCTTTCAAATCATATATCTGTACATATCCTGCTGTTGCCTTGCTGCTCTGTATTTTAGAGAGCTTATTCACAGCAGATAGACAGATTTGGCCTCAGAGTCTGTTTCAGTTCTGCAGTAACTATGCAATCAGTTCTGCAGCTGGTTTCAAAAGGTTTAGTATGTATTGTTCAGTGGGTCACCAATGCGCTCAGAGGCTCAACTATGTTCCTCAAAATATTCCAAAAGAGAGGGGTTGTGTTTTTAACTCTTAACGTGTCTCCATACAAAGTCATTCTCCCTTATATGTTTATTGCTTTGAATTTACACTTCATGCTAGCAGGCTGCAAAATATCAGAGGAACACGTTTCCTTCCCCCCATCCTAGGAAATCAGGCAAGACCGATGCTAATCCAGATGTTTTGCATTTGCTGTACATTCTGATGAAAGGCAGTACTTCTTTTTTTTTTTTTTTTTACTCTTCATGTATTGATCTAAAAACACTCTTTTTATACATAGCATGTCTAATTTCTTGACACACAAGAAAAGCTAGAGGGAGGTCAGACCAAAGGTCCATCTAGTCCAGTATCCTGTCTTCCAGCAGGGGCCAATGCCAGGTGTCTCAGAGGGAACGAACAGAACAGGTAATCATCAAGTGATCCATCCCCTGTCGCCCACTCCCAGCTTCTGGCAAACAGGCTAGAGACACCATCCCTGCCCATCCTGGCTAATAGCCATTGATGGACCTATCCTCCATGAACTTATCCAGTTCTTTTTTCAGTTTTTCTTAGTTCAGACTCTTTCATGCCTTATTTGCAAAAGCTAGGAAAGAACGTTAATGTCCTCCATTTCTGAATTCCTATGCAGCTCTGGGTGCAGTGGGAACACTTTAACATAAGATTGTCACGTACTGCACATACACAGTAGTTAGAGCTGCTCCCAGCTATTCAGTATAACTAGCAAAAAATGTACATTCCAAAATTCACCCATCAGACATTGCTTACATTCTTCTAGCCCTCCAAGAGGTTGAGATTTGAAGTTGGCCTCATATTGGACTTTAAAGTAAAGCTATCAGCGGTCAGTATTTCCTACCAGTTTTGTCTTCAGGTGTCTTCTGTGATCTTCTCACAGAGGAGTAAAATGTACCATGGAAATTAACAAAACAATTCTCCATTAATAAACAGAGAGAGAGAGAAGTGTGTCCAGTGCAATTATAAAAGCCTTTGTCAGACAGACATTGATATTTTTCTAGGAGACTGCTTTATAAATCAATAGGAAACATGTTTATTCACATAGAAGTTAAGATTTATGGTGAAAATATTTTATTTAAAATGTTTTTGTATCTGCTTTTATAATAAACTACATAGAGATATTTAAAGAGTGGTGCAGAAAGTCAACAACTAAAACTGGATTCAGAAAATACTATGCTGGATTTTATAGGGGGACTATTTTAGCTTGAATGGTGGCGCTATGGGAAAAAGGAATACTGCTTAGCTACTTTGTGCTGCAAACATCAATAACATTGTTACTATAAATGCCGTTTGGTGTGTTGATGTATCATCTATGCAGAGCTATGGCCCATTGACCTCTAGTGGTGGGTTTGGAGAATGCATTCCAGTAACTGCCTGGAGAGGAAAAGCAAGCCATTTTCACAAACTGGATAGTAGCATAAGATTGTATCATGGCCTGTTTTTCCTCACTCCAGGGTAGAGGCCAAGGAATAACATCCAGTAGTCCCTGACACTACTGACATTTTTACTACTACATGTAAAGGGAATTTTTTATTCTTCTAAGGAGTATTTCACCTGTCCATCATGTATGAAATAGGAATGTGGATATATACTCTTCTTTATCAAATGTTTCATGCACTTATTTTCATTTTAAACAGTGTTTGTTTTGTATAAATCAAATGTTTATTAGAGCAAATAAAACTACTAGAGACTTTTTTTCATTGGGATCTTCTTATCTGGACAAATTTTCCAGAATGAGTAAGTGACCTTGCTGGGGAAAGGTGTTTCCTCAGAGAAAGCAATCCTACAAACTCTGCTGCTATCATTCCTAGTCAGCCCTTCTCTCCAGGTGCCTGAGAGTGAAGCTTAGAGCACAGCTGCTTTGCTGGCCTCATGGCTACTCCCAACAAATCCAGGCTACAGTCATGGCCTCTTGTGGGGGTGGGAGGAAGCTCTGAGATGTCAGCAGACATATATTGTTATTTGAGTGCCACGTATTCGGTCAAATTCATCCCTGCTAGATCACCCCTGAAGTCAATGGGGTTAAAGCCGGTATGAATCCAGCCTTTTGTTATCTAGAGCTTTTCCTGATGAGACGTGCCACCCGTATTTATTTTGATGTATCTGTTTGTCACTGGCAGACGCTGATATTTAATGGTGTAGTGGATAATACCCCCAGAACTGGTAATTAATATAGGTTAGGATAGTTCACTATATAGCTGAATACAAAAAGTTAAACAAGCAAACAAAATCCCCCAAAATTGCCAGCTCGATCACCGCACTGCACGCAACCCCCAATATAATTCATACTATAAAGTATATACAAACAGAATCCCAAATGTTTGCAGGTTGTTCACCAAAGTTTGTGGCTCCATCAGGAAAGGTAATTAGGATTGCTAGAGGAGTCATTCCCATTCTAAAATTAATCCATTCCAATTATGAATGTGATAAGCCACTATTAGGGAGGACATACAGGAAAGGAAACAAAGATGGGCGCAGGCATCTGACCTACTCTCAAGCATTCAGCTGTAAAATTAATTGCCCACTTTTCCTGCAGCCAATATGATTAATTTCTCTCATAAGAACAAATAATATAAAATAATACAGAAGTGCAGATTAGCACAGCTCTTATATCTATCAGGAACTAGCAAGAATTGTCAGCCACCCTTCCCCCAATAAAACAAATAAAAAGCAAAAACCTCCTGTAAAAAACACACTATTTCATACAAAGATTTCAGTTCCAACTACTATATTTAATATATTCCATATACAAGGACACAGTCAATAACAGTACTCTTTACTCCAGTACTGCACTCGTGGCTACATGGTTCTGCCTAAAAATTGGTTATTTATCTATATTAAAACCTCTACCAGAACATATGTCATAAACCTAGTAGGCTAACAAAGGACACCACAGAGACTCAGGTGGCAAAACTGCAAAAAATTGCTCCATCTTTGTGCCAGCCTTGAGCTCCTTTTCCTTTCATTCTCCAAGTCCCAACTCTGTGCCTTTCTGACAGTGGCTCAATGCATGGAGCACCCTCCTAATGAAAGTGTGCTATGCCCTCAGAAATAAGAGAGCAAATGCAAAAGAGGCATTAAGAACCTGTACCATCTGGAAGAGAGGGAGAGGCAGCAGCCAGTCCTAAAATGACCACTTTAAAGCTCCAGCTCTTGCTGCCTGCCAGATTTAAAAGGCCACTTCCCAGAAAGGCCTGCTGAGAAAGAGAGTTCCTATCAGAGGACAATCCTACAGTGGCAAGGCTTAGCGAGCAGGTAGTTACAACGGCAGGTGTGGTCTTTGGGCATGGCTACACTTGCAGATGTAGAGAGCTGTGAGTTAAACCCGCCTTCGGAGAGCGCACTAGGGAAAGTGTGTTGTGCGGATGTGGGGGGAGAGAGAGTGGGTTATGGGGGGGGGGGCTGAGAGCATGTCAGCATGTGGTCTTGTAAGTTCAGACAGCAGCAGCAGAGCCTCCTTCTCCCTGCCTCTCTCTCTTTCATTCACAGCAGCAACATTCCACAATAATGGTTGCTTTGGCCCAGAGCAGATAAGCAGGCAGCTGTCAGAAGCGGAGCTTTGGAAGGGCATATGGGCATGGCTGCAGCCGAGTCCAAAACAATGGCAAGAGTGGCCACTTGACTTAAGGGGATTATGGTACATTTCTGGAGGCCGATCACAGCGCAGTAATGCAACACCTCGTTCACACTGATGCTGGGGCGTTTCAGCCAAGGTGCAGCAAGCGTTATGCTTCTCATGGAGGTGGATTACCAGGAGCACTCCAGCTAGGGTGACCAGATGACAGAGGTCAAATATCGGGACGGGGGGGGGGGGGGGGGGGAGGCAAAAAAACAAGTCAGTGGCAGAACCAAAAAAAAAGCAGGAGGTGGAGCAAAATAAAAACAAAAAAAACTGCCAGAGCACAGGAAAAACTGAGAAATCACTGGCAGCTCCACGCCCCGCCCCAGCTTGCCTCTGCGCCGTCTCCACCTCCCCCCCTTGGGGAGGGAGGGGGGGCAACACGAAGAGCCCCCCCCCCGCCAGAGGGACCTGCCAGGTGGCCAGGTGAGTCTCAGGCAGTGCTAGCCTTACCTGGAGCGGCTCCCAGGAAGCATCCAGGTCCCGTCCCTGTGACTCCTAAGGTCGCACAGGGTCGAGGGGGCGAGGGGGGGCGCGCAGATGGTGCCTACAAGACCCCCCCCCCGCCACCCACCCCCACCCCCACAGCGGAGATCTACTCGCCAACTCTGTGCGTGCTTGGGGAGTGGGGCTGCAGCATTCTGCAGGCTCCGGCCGGCCGGCGGGCGAGCACCGGGAGTTCAGCTGTGCTGCCCCAGGCCCAGGAAGAAGAGGTGAGCGGAGCCGGCAGCAGTGGCTTGTGTCCTCCACCAGACGGTCCCCCGATATCGGGACAAAGTGCGTACTGACCGATGTAAGGGCGGGACGTGGGACAAGTCCCCTAAAATCAGGACTGTCCCGATAAAATCAGGACGTCTGGTCACCTTAACTCCAGCTGCAGAGTTCAGGCGCTCTAAGTGCCTTGCCAGTGTGGACT
This sequence comes from Malaclemys terrapin pileata, assembly GCF_027887155.1. NCBI lineage: Eukaryota > Metazoa > Chordata > Testudines > Emydidae > Malaclemys > Malaclemys terrapin. The sequence continues at coordinate 213,533,008 of NC_071506.1, read as the reverse complement.
GGTCATGAGTTAGGGCACCTGGGGCTGCTTTAATGCATTCTTTAGTGTAGCCAAGCCCTTTGTTTTGTGTACCACTGCTAATTCATACCCACTCCCTGTTTGGGAAGTTATCACCTGCTCTTCTTTCAAATTCCTCCTAAGAAATTGTTTCTTCTCAAGCCACTCTGAGGCACTTAGTTAATTCACCAAAACACAGAGTGTAACTTTAACCAAACTATAGAGCTGTCTACTAGACCTGAGTGCTCATTGGAGCTTACTGCTCGGAGACCCTGGACCTTCCAGGAAACATCTCTCACCCTTTGCCACTCTCACTTATGGTACTACAGAAAATTAGGGCCTAATGTTTGCAAATCTTTACCTTTGGGTGTGGGCCTGACTGTAGCTGCACTAAATATACAGTAGTAAATATACTGTATTAGTCCAGTTATAAACCTGTTGGGATATCTAGAGATTAATTCAGGGATGCAAAGGGAATTTGACTAAAATTCCCAAGAGAGCAGTTGTTACCCCCCTCAAGTGGCATCTGGCCACCTGACCAGTGCCTGGGGGAAGCACCCCGGGAAACAACTCTCTTTGAAGGAAGCTAAATAGCTGTAATCATAATGGCTAATGGAACAAACTAAACTACTGAATCAGTTCTGATGGCGGTAAAGAGGAAATTACCTCCCTTTGCGGCTGGCTGCTCCTCAGCAACCATCCAATGCTGTTCTGGAATATTTGCATTTTCACCCACTGCGGGATCTCTATGGATACAGGAGTCCTCCCACAGAGCTCCTTGTAGGATCAAAGCATAGGGAAAACCACTCTTAAAAAAAGGGGAGTTTCCAATTTAAAAAAAAAAAAAGCCAATTTTTGATGAAAAAAATATTTGAAAAATGTCAACCAACTCAACTTACAGGGTTTCAATTAAAGGCTTTAACATCTTTATTGGCATTAGACTTTTTCCAAGACCCCATTTTCAATAATATTTTATGATCAGGTCCCAGTTACCAAGATGATGTTTTCTTTGAATGCTTTAAAACAAGCTTTATGTTGAGATGTGTAAAACATTGCCATAATGCAAAGGAAAATTATTCCTTTCAAAGGGCTCATCCAGAGTAAACAGACAACTATATTTTTTGTCAGGGTGCATAAATATTTACATATGTGAGTTTGATTGGCTGCAGTACTTATCAGTTCACAACTCCATTGTTCAAATGGTGCTTTAGAACAGTCACATAACACACAACAATTCATTAATGAAAATTACATCAAATGAAGGTTTAACCGTCACCCTGAAATTATTTCCATTCACAGGTTTGTCACACAACCTTTCACATCCTTTTTATTGTACTTCTTGCTGTGCAAATTTCCTGGTTTTCTTTTGCTTTTCAGTGTAATTTCTGGTTGATTATTGTGTAGTTACAGAATTAGCGTAATAACATCTAATTGTATATCCAAAGCAAAAAACATATAATTGTGTAGGGTTAGATTCAATTTAAAGAAAAACAAAACAAAACCCTGCACCACGATCTCTCATACACAGTGCATTTACCCAACAGAGCTGTTTTGATTGCATCTAACCTGCAATTAGCATGGGCAATTGTGACATAATATGTGCAATTGCATTATTTCAGCTTGTAATAACAATATTTAGCATTTACCTTACTGCATACATTGCTGATATTTTCAAAGTGCTTTACCAACATCAACCAACTCCCCTATAGGAAACTGGGCTGTTCACAGGTGGAGGATATCTAGAGGTAGGCTAATTTCCAGGAGCCAGGTGACTGTGCATCTCACAAAATGATCACACCCCAGCGTCTTGTTGAGTCGATGGGGGTAGGGAATGGGGAGAAAGGGCTATATCCGGTTTGGGGCTGCAGGAAGGAGGCTCTCAGAAATTAGAGGGATGAACATGGTATATGGTAAAATGGATGGATGGATCCATGAGAGTACATATAAGCTAGAAACTAGGAGAAGACTTCTGTCTGCAGTAAATCCCACTCCACCATGCAATATCCCTTCTCCTCAGGCTGATGCTGTCAAGTCCAGCCACCACACCTCTCAGTCCAGGAAGTAGGAGGAGGAGGTAGGGTATGTTAAAGAAGAAGCTGTAGATTTGGGACTTCCTGACTGAGCTGAGAAAACATCAGTACTATAGATCAAACATAGTCCTACATGGTGACAATGCAACCCAAACTGAGCCTCAAATCCATTTTTTTCCCACTAGTCCCACTAATATGGATACCCAGGTTCCATTTCCAGTGATGGTAGATGGGACAATAGAATATTCAATTTTGGCATCACTCCTCTGTTGTCTGGAGCAGTTTCAATTCAGGTTAGCATGGCGCAAGACAGACTTGGCTAGAAACTCCGGCATTAAAAACAAATAAAGAAAAACTAACTCTTTAGGCTGCAGATTATTTTTACATTGTGGCTACAGCTGCTTACCATTCTTTGTCAGGGCATCCCATTTAATGTTCTGGACAGACAAGCCCTCTGGCTTACGTCTTGGGAGCAAGGGATCTACTGAATTAGTAAAATGAGACTGATAGCCTATGACCCTTAAAGGGCAGGGCTATTTGGAGAGCATGTTCAAGCAGCATTTAGAGCTATAAGTGAGAAGACTTCAGTTCTGTGTGATGCCAATAAGGATAAACCTCAATCCCTTCAAAATAGAAGTTTAAGGAGGACTCAGGGCAGATAAACCTAGTTAGTCTGACTGGTACACAGCTAGTGACTGAGACAGGGCACAGCAAACACCCTAGATAAGCCAAAGAGTTTTTGATAGCATGCAAAACCACTCCCAGGTGATTTCTTTAGAAGCAGCAGCAGTCCATGCCTCTAAAATGGCCATTTCCTAGAACATGACAGATTCTGTCCTCACTGAGGTAACCCCTTCTAAAATAACCCAGAAATAAGGGGTGGCATGTCTAGACACTATACACTACGTCGTAGACATCCATTCTCCTGAAGCACAAAGGAGCTTTATTATCTGTATTTTCTCATCTCCATCACCTCCCCAGGACAGGACGAAGACCCAGGCTAGACTTAAAGTGATTAAACAATTTTACAGAGTACAAAAATTTCTAAATGAATACTTTAAAAATCATTATTTAACCCTGTGACCAAGGAGATTGTTTAGCTTCTGTGTATTTGCAAGATGCACATTTAAATATACCAGCAACGTTAGGGGCCAGATTCTGATTCTCACTGACTCTCACTACACCATGAGCAGACCCACTGAAGGAAGGGTAGACTATGGTGCTACCCAGTATGAGGAAGGATATGATAACATTTCTTAGGGTTAGACGGAGTTAATCTTCTTTGCTTTATGGGGGATATGCATCCTTTGCTTGTAAAATTCTATCCAGACGTACTACAGCACTGACAAATCAAAGAAACTTCTTCGTAGTATAAAAATCCAAAATTTGGGCTATGACGTTCAGTCCAAGATTATTTCTCCTGCATGCACTGTAACTGTATGATGTGTGTGAAATTGCAGATGGAGAGAGAAGCAAAATTCCCAAGAAATAATTATGCTCCACGTTACTGATATATGAAGTGAAATCCCTGCAAGCTGCATGGGCGCTTGTTAAAGATACCATAATAGAGGCCCAACTTCAATGTATACCCCAAATCAAGAAACACAGTAGAAGAACTAAAAAAGCCACCGTGGCTTAACAACCATGTAAAAGAAGCAGTGCGAGATAAAGAGACTTCCTTTAAAAAGTGGAAGTCAAATCCTAGTGAGGCAAAGAGAAAGGAGCATAAACGCTGCCAAATTAAGTGCAAGAATGTAATAAGAAAAGCCAAAGAGGAGTTTGAAGAACGGCTAGCCAAAAACTCCAAAAGGTAATAACAAAATGTTTTTTAAATATATCAGAAGCAGGAAGCCTGCTAAACAACCAGTTGGGCCCCTTGATGATCGAGATACAAAAGGAGCGCTTAAAGACGATAAAGTCATTGCAGAGAAACTAAATGGATTCTTTGCTTCAGTCTTCATGGCTGAGGATGTTAGGGAGATTCCCAAACTTGAGCCGGCTTTTGTAGGTGACAAATCTGAAGAACTGTCACAGATTGAAGTGTCACTAGAGGAGGTTTTGGAATTAATTGATAAACTTAACATTAACAAGTCACCGGGACCAGATGGCATTCACCCAAGAGTTCTGAAAGAACTTAAATGTGAAGTTGTGGAATTATTAACTAAGGTTTGTAACCTCTCCTTTAAATCGGCTTCTGTACCCAATGACTGGAAGTTAGCTAATGTAACGCCAATATTTAAAAAGGGCTCTAGAGGTGATCCCGGCAATTACAGACCGGTAAGTCTAACGTGAGTGATGTGGAGAAAGTGGATAAGGAAAAGTTATTTACTTATTCCCATAATACAAGAACTACAGGTCACTAAATGAAATTAATAGGCAGCAGGTTTAAAACAAATACAGGAAGTTCTTCTTCACGCAGTGCACAGTCAACTTGTGGAACTCCTTACCTGAGGAGGGTGTGAAGGCTAGGACTATAACAGCGTTTAACAGAGAACTGGATAAATGCATGGTGGTTAAGTCCATTAATGGCTATTAGCCAGGATGGGTAAGGAATGGTGTCCCTAGCCTCTGTTTGTCAGAGGATGGAGATGAATGGCAGGAGAGAGATCACTTGATCATTGCCTGTTGGTCCACTCCCTCTGGGGCACCTGGCATTGGCCACTGTCGGTAGACAGGATACTGTGCTAGATGGACCTTTGATCTGACCCGGTACGGCCGTTCTTATGTTCTTATGTTATGCATACACATAGGGGAGGGTACAATTTGGCTCACTGTACTCTCAATCTAAGAACTTCCTTTATGACAGATACCACCATAATACTAAATCCACGTATGAGAATCATAAAGGCACACATCTAAAACCGTTTGGCTACTGAGACACCAGTAATTATTAGAAAGGAAACCAAAGACAGTGAGTCAAATTCTGCCTTGAGTTATATCTGTGCATTGGAAGAATCTGGCTCAGTGCTCTGAACAATGGTAATTCCCTGACCAGAAGAGGAGGAGTTGAGTGATCCATTTATTTTCAACCAAGATATTTCAGAAAATTAACACTCCCACTTGCTGCAAAGACAGTTTAACTTCTGCATTTGACAGTTTAACTGAGAAGAGGAGTAAAACTGTAATACTTCCTTATCCCAGGTGTTTTTCAAAAATAATGTGGGCAGTATTCTTCTGCCGCCGCATATTAATAACCCATTGCCTGCAGCAGGGGGCAGAGCGCACCTGACATTCTCAAACCCAGGCTGCTTCTGCCATCTGGAGCACTCACCCTTTGCCCTTCTTTAAAGGCAACATTTATATTCCTGGTTTTTCGATTTAAAAATGACAAGCACAGCCTCCCTTTAGAAGAGTGTCATTTCCTTTACTTTTTATTCAAATCATTGACTAAAAAATAGACATTTTGCATTTATTAGGTCTAAATAAGCTACTATAGGAAAATGCTGTTACAATCTTGAGGCAGGACCCACTTCTTACATCCCTTAGGTGTTACAGGGAGCCAACAGCAACAGAGAAAATACAGAGCTCAAAAAGTTAATTCCATCATACTGTAAGGTTAACCTTCACCTTTCAAGAAAGTAAATACAGTGCAAGTGTAAACCCAAGAAATATTTTGTGCAAACATTCAAAAAAAGTTCAGGTTTGGCTTTTGTTTAAAAATACAGCTACTACTATGATAGAATTAGAACTATGGTATTTCAGACAGACAACCAGAAGTATACTGTGACTGTCTCAATCACTGGAAATAAAGGAAAGCAGTAATTTGTTAAGATGAAGGTAATAGCATGGTGACACTTTTCACTAGTAGTAAACACAGAGGACCAAATCGTCAGCTGGTGTAAGCTGGGGCAGCTTTATTCAAGTGAATGGAGCTAGGCTGGCTTTTACCAGCTGAGAACCTGGGCCGGAATCAGAAAATCCTGACACTTTTCTTTCTAAGCCAAAAAAGAGAATGGTTACTCTACAGAAGCAATAGCAAAGCAATTCTGATAACTCAGTGCTCTTTAGGTTCTTTGCACACCAGTCAAGAAAGGGTGACTGTCTATAAGAGCAATTGGGCCCTGACCTGCCAAGTGCTTAACTTTAAGCAGGTACTTGAGTCCTTTTCTGGATCCGGGTTTTAAATTATGTTATGATGGCTGGTATACCCAGAAGTCAAAGGTAAGGCTACGTTTTAGTCACGAAAAAAGAACAGGAGTACTTGTGGCACCTTAGAGACCAACAAATTTATTAGAGCATAAGCTTTCGTGGACTACAGCCCACTTCTTCGGATGCATACGAAGAAGTGGGCTGTAGTCCACGAAATCTTATGCTCTAATAAATTTGTTAGTCTCTAAGGTGCCACAAGTACTCCTGTTCTTTTTGCGGATACAGATTAACACGGCTGCTACTCTGAAACCTGTTTTAGTCACGGGTATTTTTAGTAAAAGTCACGGACAGGTCACAGGCAGTAAACAAAAATTCACAGCCTGTGACTTTTACTATATACCCCTGGCTAAAACTTGGGGGGGGGGACAGCTCGAGGGGTGATGCGGGAGGCACGGCCTGGGGTAGGGGGAGCCCCAAGGTCTCAGGATGGGGTGCAGCCAGGCGGGTCGCCTTGGGTGCTCGGGGAGGAGAGTAGCGGCCGGGGGGCGGGAGGGGGGGCGGCGCACCATGGGGGAGGATTGGCAGGGCTGGGACATGCTCCCTACTCAGCTCCTGAGCTCCACATGCTGCTGCCTCCGCTCAGCCCCAAGACCTGGTTCTGCAGCTCCCATTGGCTGGGAACCATGGCCAATGAGGGCTGTGGGGTGGTGCCTGCAGGCAGAGGCAGCACCTGGAGCTAGGAGCTGAGGGAGGGCAGCCCTCCCCCCTCCAGGTAAGCACCCAAACTCCTGCTGCTGGAGGGCGGGGGGGGGCCCAAGACTGCCCCAGCAGCCGTCAGCGCGCCTGGTCCAGGGGCTGCCTGAGTGTCTCGGGCAGCCCCCGGGCCAGGCACACCAGCTGCTGAAGAAGTCACGGAGGTCACGTGACCTCCGTGACAAACATGGAGCCTTAATCATAGGTAGCGTTTGATGATGTGAACCGGTAAAGTATTACAGGGCAAAACCAATGGGTTATGTTATGCCAATGACTTTTATCAAGAACTCCCCAATAATATTAATGGTTTACCATGGCTCAAAAGTATCCATTCCCAGTATACTCTGCAGAGGTCTATCAAGCTCTTGTTCCCATCTACTGCTCTGATAGTGTGACTGATACTGGCGAACTTTCCACACTGGTATCTTGGAGACTGAAAACGGGAATGTTCTACAATACTTGATACTACCACAATACATGAAATGAAAACATCCAGCACTGCATTTAAAGTCAGCTTTCAACAATACAGATACATTACAACAAAAAAGTTCATATTGGTCAATGCTTCCTCAAAGACAGATTATGGAACAAAGAATAAAACATCAAAGTAAGTTAGTGTCACAAGTTAGAAGTGAAAAATGTGGCCATTTCCTTAAATTTACTGCTAGAACTCCCACCAAAAGATACGTTTATGATTTCTGTTTTTATGATTGAAAGAATCATTTTATAGATAGAAAAAATTAAACTAGACCACTCACAAAATTATTTGTCTAAATATAATGTAATTCTGAATAACTATAAAGGTTAGAATTTAATTTTGGTATTTCACTTATTTTTTAACAATGTTCATATGCTAAAATCACAGACAAATTTTAACTTATACAGCAGCTTAAGTTTAACGCCAAAAAAGAATTACACACTGATCACACGAGAGCTAGCGGTTTTAAAATCTGTAGGAATATCATAAGGAACCATGATAAATACAATGCTTTGTTACATCAATTCTTAATGAATAGCTACCCTACATATAAAACACACCCCTTTAAGATAAATATATTTTTCTAACTTTTTGATTAAAATTTTATCGTGCGTCTAAAGCTGCTAAAGAAATGTTTACACATCTCCTGTTGACAAAAAGTTAAAAAAAATGATACTATCTCCATTCCAACATTCTCAGCACTGCTAAAATCATGGTAGGTTTATGGGTGGGCGAATGCTGATTGGGCCCATTTTGTGCTGGGAAATTTTCTGTTTAGGGGCTTTCATTAAGAGAGCCACAGGACCCACTAGTTCAATCTCAGCTCTGCTAAAATCATGGTAGGTTTATGGGTGGGCGAAGGCTGATTGGGCCCATTTTGTGCTGGGAAATTTTCTGTTTAGGGGCTTTCATTAAGAGAGCCACAGGACCCACTAGTTCAATCACCAACTGGGCCTTTATCCTTAAATGCATGCCAGGCTCAAATATTAACGTATTAGAGATGTGCTTTGATTTTAATACTCACTGAGCTAAATTCATGGCTGATATAAGCAGGCATGACTCCACTGAAGTTAATGATGTCATGCCCACTTATGTCAGCGGCCAATCTGGCCCAGGCTGTCCACTGGTACCTGCCAAATACCTGCCTTATTAGCATATAGGAGGTCATTCTCAGAAACATCACCTTCTCAGAACAGTAGTGATGGTGCCATTTACGCAGCTGATATTCTTGATCTGTAAACATCATGCATATAAGCAGCGCCTGGTGCTGTTGAACTACAGCTACAAGTCTCTGCCAAGCAAGTCGATCTCGTCCAGCAGGAAGTCCATGTCCTCACGGCTCACCTGGGGACTGATCACTACCTGGCGAAAGAAGTTGACTTTGCCACGGTGGGGTTGATACCCTAACATCATGCTGCCTTTCTTCATCATTCTCTCTTTAATTACAGGAGCAACCTACAGTGGGGAAAGAGAACAGGTGTTTAAAGTTGTAATCTTTACTCATATTTAGCACCAGGACAGGGGTTCTCAGCCTGGAAGTTGTAACCACTTTTCCTTGCCACTAAATGGGAGGGAGGGTCCCCAATATGGAAAATGTGGTCCAGTTAGGAACAGATTGAGAATCACTGAGCTAGGACAAGATCTTGCCACCCTCTACTTACATGAATTGGCCCACTGATTTCAGTGGTACAACCCACAAAAGAGATCTTTGCATGGATAAGGGAGATCAGAATTGGGCCTGTGAATATCTCTATTTACATATGAACGGCCATACTGGGTCAGACCAAAGGTCTATCTAGCCCAGTATCCGGTCTTCCAACAGTGGCCGTTGCCAGGTGCTTTAGAGAGAACGAACAGAACAGGTATTCATCAAGTGATCCATCCCCTATCACCCATTCCAGTTTCTAGCAAACAGAGACTAGGGACTCTGGCCAGTAGCCATTGATGGCCCTATCCTCCATGAATCTAAGACACAATTTACATTTTCAAAAGTCTGTGCAAACACTGACTAATTAATCTTTACACTTCTGGACCTAAATAGCTGAATGATGGTTACCAAAACCAAATGCCTTACTTAAGAGATGCATTATCAATCAGCAGTATGAAATGTTGCAATGAGTAATATGTCAAAATCAAAGCTAGAACCTATCCCTCTCTGGCTACTGCTTTTTGTAAATGCATTTTATTATAAACTGAAATAAATGTTGAGAAGTAACTCAAGCCACCTGCACATTAGCTAATCTCATTAGTGATCTGAACTACCACCAGGCCTTGATGTCAGTGGAGTCGCTCTGGGTTTAAATGAGTGTGAATGAAGAGCAGAATCTGGCCCACAATCTTGCAGTTTCAGTCCATGCCTGTTTCATCTTATATCAGAGCAATAACTCAGCCTCTGGACACAGAGTTTCCTGGGATCTTTATGACCAGTCTGGTTACTTCTCCAAGCTGGTCATTAATCCCTCAGCACCTGCCCTGAGATTCAATCTCTAGGGCTAGCCTGTGTCTTTAGGCTCAGGCCTTAGCAAGCATTGATACATGAATACACCAGCCCCCTCGTGCTGTGTGGGGGAAGGGTGTGGGGCATGAGGAGAAATAAGTTATTGCAGCCCTCAAAAGATCACAATTGAGCTCCCACACGTGCCTAGCCCGTGATTAGTGAAACTGAGCTAAGATTCTGCCCCATCCCCAACCACTCACTAGGAGAAGGAGTATCTGAGGAGCAGGCACTGCTCTCTGCGTGTGCCCTCTGCACAGCTGAATAAGAGGCAGCTAAGTGCAGCATCCAGGTTGAAATCCTGACTCCACTGAAGTCAATGGCAAAACTCCTCCGGACTTAAATGGGGCCAGGATCTCACCCCTTAGCCTTTATTGTTTATTTAGTGCCTAGTGCTGCCATACTTGTTCACGTGAGTAGCAGGTTACCCTGCAAGTAACCCCATTGCAAAGTAAACATGAATAAGACTCGGTGAAGAATAAGGCCTGGTTTTCTGAACCAGCAAAGTATTTCACCACATTCTTATCTTCAGGCATGTGAGTACTACCACTGAGTCCAATGAGCTATTCACATGCCTAAAGTTAAGCATGTGCTTACATTCTGTGCTGGATTGAGACCAGAGCAATCAGCTCTTGGCATGACCAAGCCCTTTACGAACATGACAAAGTCTTGGCCTGATTCTGCAGGCTGGGGACCAGCTGGCTAAGCGGCAGTTCTACAGAAAAGGACCTGGGGATTACAGTGGACGAGAAGCTGGATATGAGTCAGCAGTCTGCCCTCGTTGCCAAGAAGGCCAACGGCATATTGGGCTGCATTAGGAGCATTGCCAGCAGATCGAGGGAGGTGATTATTCCCCTCTATTTGACACTGGTAAGGCCACATCTGGAGTATTGCATCCAGTTTTGGGCCCCCCACATACAGAAAGGAGGTGAACAAATTGGAGAGAGTCCAGCAGCAGGCAAGGAAAATGATTAAGGGCCTGGGGCACATGACTTACAAGGAGAGGCTGAGGGAACTGGGCTTATTTAGTCTGCAGAAGAATGAGGGGGGATTTGATAGCAGCCTTCAACTACCTGAAGGGGGGTTCCTAAGAGGATGGAGCTCGGCTGTTCTCAGTGATGGCAGATGACAGAACAAGAAACAATGGTCTCAAGTTGCAGTGGGGAAGGTTTAGGTTGGATATTAGGAAAAACTATTTCTCTAGGAGGGTGGTGAAACACTGGAATGGGTTACCTAGGGAGGTGGTAGAATCTCCATCCTTAGAGATTTTTAAGGCCCGGCTTGACAAAGCCCTGGCTGGGATGATTTAGTTGGGGTTGGTCCTGTTTGAGCAGGGAATTGGACTAGATGACCTCCTGAGGTCTCTTCTAACACTAATCTTCTATGATTCATATTTTAGGGGTTTTTAAATTTTTTTGAACATTTTTTACATTCAACCATATCTTCAGAACAACCCCTTCCCTCACCCTTCCTGGTGAGATTTTGGCTTTAAGCTGAGCAAATAGAGCTATAGATCCAGCTTCAGTTCCTGCAGTAATTTATTTCAGCTCTAAAAGCCAGTGGCAGAAAATGTTACTGGATCCACAAAAGACAAATGATGGTGCCAACCTTTATTTAATAGCATTATTTCTACATGGCACGTATGCACACACATTTCACTAAGTAACTCTGAGGCAATTTGTTTTGATATAAACACCTCATGGTTAATCAATGTATTTTACAAGATACCATTCTAGCATCTCCACACTAGTTTAGCTGTGGATCTTCACAATGATCTTGCCTTTAAATCAATTTTGGATTTAAAGAAAGAATATTCTTGGCTCTAGCTCAGGAGTGGGCAAATTATGGCCCGCGGGCCAGATCCGGCCCGCAGGATTGCCACCCCTGTGGCACAGCGGGGCTAAGGCGGACTCCCTGCCTGCCCTGGCCCTGCACCGCTCCCGGAAGCGGCTGGTACCGGCCACCGGAGGGGGGGTGGGGGTGGGGGGCAGAGGGCTCCGTGTGCTGCCCTTGCCTGCAGGTACCTCCCCCGAAGCACCCATTGGCTGGGAACGGGTAACCACGGCCAATGGAAGCTCTGGGGGTGGTACCCACAGGCAAAGGCAGCGTGCGGACTGCCCCCCACGGGCCGCAGGGATGTGGTACCGGCCATTTCCGGGAGTGGCGTGGGACCAGGGAGCCCACCTTAGTCCCACTGCGCACCACATGACATAAGTATGAATGAAGTACATGGTGATAATGAATAACAATGCAGAAGTCAATGTATTCCCAGAAGTTTGCCTTTTGCCTAATAATACAAACAAGAGAGAAAGAGATTAGTAGTGAAATCAGCATTAATAAAGTTTTAGGGGAAAGAGGACAATAACCACAACAAATCTGACAATGAGAATTTGAAAATTCAATACAGCGTCAAAAGTTTTAGAGACAGGTTGTGATCCCCTTACTAATGCTGAACAGAACCTTGCATCATGTCCCATAAAAGCCAATGGGACTACTCATGGTTTAGGTACTACTCAATGTGAGCAGAGAGATCACAATATTAGTTTGTAGCTGCAATGTGTGTGTAATTTAGGGCTTGTCTACATGGTACACTAGTCTGCCCCAAAGAGGTGTAAATTCTCACATGCACTAGAGTGTTGCACACTAACTGGCCTGTGTGGACCCTGGTGGCATGCACTGGAAGGTCCCTAGTGCACATCAACGTATATCTGTTTCAAACAGGATTACATTAATGTGCACTAGGGAACTTCTAGTGCAAGCTAGCAGGGGCCACAGGGGCCACCTAGCATGCAACATGCTAGTGAACACTAGAATTTATACCCCTCTGGTGCAGACTAATACATTATGTAGACAAGTCCCTAGAAACAAATGTTATAAAAAATAGCTCTGCCATACAATATGTGCAAAACCACCATCCTCCCAACCCGGGTTTTTAATCTGTGTGACAAAAACCACAAGGACTCACTGACCTTGGTTGTTTTATAGTATGAGCTACATTATGCTCGTCTCAGGCTCTGGCTACGCTACGAGCTAGTGCTGTGATTCCCGTGCTTGTGTACACATAACTCATGCTCTCATTCAGCTAGTGCAGATATAAACAACAGTTAAATAACCACCGTAGCAGAGGAGCAGCAGTGGCTGCTTCTCAGCTGAGCCATACTGAATACAACCCCCCCCCGGAAACCGATGGGTACATATTTGGCATGGCTCAGCCATGCCTCCATTGCAGCTCCTAGTGCCATAGGTGCTGACTCAGAAAAATTAGTGGGTGCTCTGTATCCATTGGCAGCCAAGCGCCCCTCACCCCCTGCCCCTGAGCGCACTGCAGCCCCGCTCCTCCGCCTACCTCCCAGCGCTTCCCACCCAGCCACCGCCAAACAGCTGTTTGGCAGCGTTAACATGCTCCGGGGGGGGAGGGGGTGGGGCGGGAATGTGGCGCGCTCAGGGGAGAAGGTGGGGAAGAGGCAGGGCTGGGGCGGGGATTTGGGGACAGAATTGGAATGGGGCAGGGAGGGGGCGGAGTTGGGGCAGAGACTTTGGGGAAGGAGTAGGAATGGGGGCAGGAGTGGGGTCTCATGGAAGGGGTGGAGTGGGGGTGGGGCTAGGGGCAGAGGGGGAGAGTCAAGCACCCACAGGAAAGAGGGGAAGTCAGCGCCTCTGACTAGTGCTACTACAGCTACACTGCTATTTATTTATACTTGCGCTAACTCAATGAGAGCAAGGGTGAGATGTGTGTTCACAAGCAGCGGAATCTCAGCACTAGCTCCTAGTGTAGACATAACCTCATTTAGTCCATATTTAAAAAAAAAAAAGCTTCCACTGAAGGACTGCTGGATATGGCTGTGCCACATGAGCCATCCTTACTCACTCTCCTCTGCAATTAGTCACACTGCAGGTAGGTATTACCCTGCATAATGGTGGCAGAATCTGCCAAATTTTGTCTTGACAAGTCATTTCAGTACTGTCACATAGTAGGAACCTTGGGGCAGAATTTGGACCTTTGAACTGTCCTTGCACAAATTTCAAATGCGAGTTGGACAGGGTAGGGTTTTGTAAGCTTGTACATACAGGTTTATTTACTCCAAATATGTCCCCTCAGACACAGAATATGTTTGGCATGATGGAAATTCTCATGCTCCAAGTTGGTTTGAATGTCCTGGTCCCTTTTACCATTATATCAAGTTAGTAACAGTTCAACTCTTTCGCTCTTACTACTACTTTATACTGCACTCAGAATGAGTAATTATTTGTACTCCAGTAGTGTTCAAAAGCCCCAATCAAGACAGGGGCTACAGTGTGCTGGTTGCCACACAAATACAGAAGAGAGACAACTGCTTGTGTACTACACAAGTGGTCCCAATGGACACACTCATAGAACACAGGTGTAAAAGTGGCAGACCTGCATCTTTATTATTATAATTTCTCAGGCTCTCCTTTAAGGTTCAAATGTCATGGGCAATTTTAGTATTTATTGATGTTCTATCCATTATTTCTTCTTTTGTATCCTGAAATGGATTCCCTTCATCTCACTGAGTGCTGTTCCAGCGTGCGTTCTGTAACTCGCCACCCCAAACTGTGCAATAGCACAAATAGAGATTGTGAAAGCGGAAACATTGAGAGCATCAGCGTCAGCAATATTGGGATAAATATACTGTGCTACAGCAATGCTGGTCTCATGGAAATTGGAGGTAGAAAGTCTCTTATATTATCTAGTTTCACGCTGCGAATGAAGGCCTGTTCCCACAATACATTTTTAAGTGTCTCCTTCCCTTTGTGCACTATGAAGCCAAGCACTTTCTACTTATAAAGCACAGCTGCTGGTTTGCCATCAAGTATTCTGAATGAACATGGCTGGGTTGTTGTAACAATTTCACCCAGAATCATTTCCACTTGGGAACAAAGGAGCAGAATATATGCACAAACTCTAAGCACAAGTCTCAGAACACAGCCATGAAAGGCTGGCTTGCATGTAGGGCCTGATTTTCCAGAGGTGCCAACCATCCACAACTATTTGGAGCTGCAGGTGCTCAACGGCCTGGAAATCAGACCCTTAGTTTATAAGACCTGATTCTGTGAGGAATTCAATGTTTTGAACTTCCACTGAAATCAACGTGAAGTCAATGGGAGCAGAGGGTGCTAAACTACAGGCAGGAGCTGCTCAGCACCTAACAGAATAGACCCCTTTCCAATTATTTTACTACCGGATTTATTTCAAATTATAAATCAAATTCTTTATTTTGCATTTCAGAGGAGGTCTCAGAATGGTAAGTGAAAGGCATCCTAAGCCCTAAATTCTTTAGCGCTCTCAACAGCTCAACTTGGGCCCTTTGGTGGTGGAATTGCTCCAGTTCTGCTGTGCAAGACAAGGCAGGTGCTAGGAAAGCTATTACAAGGAGCGCACACCCTCTGCTCTGCATACCCTCCCAGAGCACTGCTGCATAGGGGAATTTGGAGGTCTAGGCTGGGGGATAGCTACCGAAGAAGGATCTGCTGCAACCTGTATTCTTCTCCTAACTCATAGCAGCTATCCAGTCATTAGGTTGGGTTAGCAGCCACAGAGTAGTACAGATCCTCCTCCACAGCTTCCTACTCACCTTCTCCTGCAAAGTTCTCCAGCACCCAGCCCTGTTACTCAGGTTGGGGGGATTTTAGCATTAAGGTTTTAGTTGCCTGCATATTAGAGTCCAGACGGTGGCTGACCCTTGCACACATCTGTGAGGAAGAAGATGCAGGGATCATCCCGCCCTGCACAGCTGGCAAGACAGCTCTCTCTATGCACCCCACAGGGGACAGAGCGCAGTGAGGAAAGGAGGCTGGGCCTACAAGGACAGTGCAGTCTACATACTCCTCATGTGCACTAGGGTGCTCTGGGAATGACTGTCTCCCCCTGAAGCTCTCCTCTGACATGGGGTAGCTCTGCATGACCCCAATGCAGGGCTGTGCCTTAAAAAACACAATCCAGTCCTTAACTGGCATACTTGATGGTATTTAATATTCTTCAGAATGGTGAAAACTCCCATCTGAGCTCAAGTACAGTGACTTACAAATGAACTCTATTCAGCCTCCAGCATTAAGGCCTAGCCATCGGAAGAGTCGAGCAACTGCTAAATCCTGCAGTCGTCAGTAAGCGATGCAGGTGCTCAGCATCTCTGAGGATTGAATCCCTGGGTTTTGACACTAGGATCCTCCAAGAGAAGCTGAAGAAATGTCCATTCAAAGTCATCCACTATTACACCAACTACCAAGGTGTAGTAGGTGTCACTTCAGAGTGACAATGCTATATGAGCCACACCTGAACTCCTAGCTCACCGAGGAATGACTCAGGCGTTTGTTTCTCTGCAATGGGAAATCGCAATAGTTGTTAGGTTGAACACCTGATATTTGAACCACGGCACTCATGCTGGAGTGCTAGGCTCCTGCTTAAATCACTCAGCCTCATACTCTGCAATATGGAAACTTAATATGAAGGTTTATTCCAATGAAAAATAAAATCAAGATAACGGGGCTTGGTCAAATGTTCTGTACTAATCATTCCAAATCACACTGACTCATAAATAAGTAGTAAGGAAGTGGCCCCCTATTACCAGACTGTGATTCTGTTATTTTATTGGTTGCAAAATATTTGATACGTTTGGGCTACAGAGAACAGTAACCCGGCTCTCTTGTTCGGATTAGACAGATTCACTAGGCTACTGTCCAGAATATCCCCACTGCATCGACGTTCCTTGGTTGCGGGCAAATATCTGTAAAAAGTGAAAGAAATTCTCCTCACAGGTCAGAATTTCCCCAACAGGCATGTAACACCTCTTACATCTATACAAGAGCATAGTAATGGCCAGCCTGGATGAGATTAGTGTTCCTTCTGGTGCAGTATCTTGTCTCAGACAATGACAAGTACCAGACAGCCCCATATTGGACAATTATAAACTAACCTGTCTATAATGGAAGTTTCTTTCTAACCCCTAGCTTATGCTCTGACACGAAGATTTATATCCAATGATAAAGGATACACTTTCTAAAATAACTGCGGATGTTCTCATTGATAAATAAACTCTTGGACAAAATGTGTGTAAAAAAATGTTCTTTCATTGATTGTTCCCTGGTTCTTATATAGTAAAGAGGAGTGACTGATTAGTTTCTCTACACCATTCCTTACTCTGTATACTTCTATCACCATCCTTTTTATGGGACTCCTCTCTAGACAACACTGTCCAATATTTTCAAATCTAGTCTCTCTCCAATGTCTTTTCCTGCCTCAAATCACTCTCATCACCCATCTCTGAATGCCCTCTAGTTCTACTCATTCAGAACCAAAGGCGCCTCTGAACTGCTGTAGTCTTACATGCTATGGGCCCAGTCCTGTTACGTGCCGACCTTCCACAGCTCTCATTCAAGACAGTGGGAGTTTTTAAAAGAGTATTTGGAGACCTAGATTTTGTGACTTTCATATTTATTTTGTAATTAATGTCAGGCACTCCAGAGCTAAGGCACTAGTGATCATTTATAAATTGATGAATAAATGGGAAGAAAAATGTTGAAATAGCTTATGAAAAACTGTTCTGGTAGAATTTCCACCCTAAATCAAAGCATAAAGTACCAGAAAACTCCTGATGCACTTGTCCTGTCTGCAAAGTTTGACCAGGAATCTCACAGGTACTGTAATAAGCAATATCTAAAGAATTTCACAAAGACACAGCGTCCTCCAGTACTAAGGTTAACATTAGTATCTTGGTTGAATAATATTTTACAAATCTTTCAGATAAACCAGACAATTCCCAATTTACTGCAAGCTCATTCACCAATGAAGGACTGCCCCACAATGTATTTTGAAGTGTTGCCTTCCCTTCAGGCACATTCTCAGCCTGGGCTTGGCTGTCATCTCTTTACCTCTCTTGCCCCCGGGTCCTCTCAAGACCTGCCATGCCTGGGCAAGCTCACCGTTCCCTGGGGTAGTTGGGCTCTTTCCCAGGGCCCTGTCGGAGTCTATTGCCAGTCCACCGCACTGCTCTACAGGCCCAGCAACAGGGCACTGATGGAGAGCAGACGTCCAGAAACCCTATCAGGGCTGCAGTTTCTGTCTGCCATAAACAAAAGGTGGTGGAGGAAAGAGAAGGCTAATCATTGCCTTGAGCTTGGGTCCCCTGGCTATCAGGCTTCCCTAGTAACTTCTCTACTTGGGACAAAACTTCCCCACCTTGCTCCATGGCCAGCTTCACCTTCACCTTTTTAAGCTCCCCTTTTCCAGGCAATGCATGCTCTGCAGGTGCACCTAATTGGCACTGCCTGAGTGCAGGGACGCTCGTTAGGCTTGCTGTCAGTGGGATGGGGGCATGGCCCATCACAATACACAGCAGACCTTCTACTTACAAAACACAGCTGGTGCTCTGCCAGCACTTGTTCTGGATGTTCTATTTGCAGAACATGACAGGGTGTTGTAACAATTCTACCAAGGATCCTTTCCACTGGGGTTAAAAAGGGAGCAGGATGAAGTTGGAAGATGCAATTTTGAGGGATTTAAGAAGCCTAAATCCTCCCATGCAGATTCTTGCCAAAGGAAGACAGCTTGTCAGGGACCATTCAAGATGGAAGGCCATTCTACACACCACCATGGCTACAACATAGCCATGTGAATCTGCTGCTTCTGCTACACTCCAAAGCTATTCCTATTTACGTCAGTAGTAACCTACATGCACTGGACCAGATTCTGCTCCCACTGAAATCAGTGGCAAAATTCCCCATTTACTTCAATGGGAGCAGGATCTGGCTATCTATATTTTCCCCGGATCCATAATTTAGATGGTAGCTTACAAAAAGATTTTAGCTTTAACTAGAAACACACACTTGTAGTGAAATCCATATACTTTGTAGGGATCCACAAAAAAGAGTCACTTTCAGGAAGGTTGCAGGATACTGGCAGATCAACTACAGTATTAAGGATTTCAGCTGATCAGATTGAACTCTGATGAATCTTTCCAAAGTTTGGGACACTGCAGTAGAATTTGGCAGTAGACATGTAGCAGGAAGAAAAAAAAATCTCCCTGCTGATAAAACTAGAGAAAGATCACATTTTCATGGTTTCACAAAAATGTAAACCATTTTCCATTCTTGCCTTAGCTATTTTGCAAAACGGAAGACAAGTTTATACATGAAACAGGCTCATTTGACCACAAAAATCTGTTTTGGCTACAAAGGAGGCATATTTTCATTCAGAGTAAATTCATGATTTTGCCTTAAGTATTTGGCCATTTTGGTTATGAAAAAAATGCTTGCTGCTAGAATTGGCTGGACCAAAATTTACAGATAGATACTTACAACAGAATGAGTTACTAACTCAACTATATAACTGACATGCAGCAGTGATCTTCAGAAAGTTAACGAGGCCTCAATTCAGGAAAGCATTTAAGCACCCGCTTAACTTTAAGCACATGCATAAGTGCCATTGACTTCAATGGGGCTCAAATACACACAAGTATTTTGTTGAAACAAGATTCACAACAGGAAGGATGGTCTTGTGATTAAATCACTAGACTGAGACTCAGGACAACTAGGTTTGGTTGCCTGCTCGGCCATAGAGTCTCCGTATCACTCTGGGTATGTCTACACAGACAAACAAACATGGCAGCGAGTCTCAGAGCCTGAGTCAACTGAATCCGGCGTGTGGGGCTTGTGCTATGGGGCTAACAACAGCCATGGAGACGCTTGGGTTGGACCTGGGCTTTCAGACCCTTGCCAGGTTTCAGAGCCTGGGCTCTTGCTCAAATTGGAATGTATAAAAGGCTATTTTTTAGCACGAGTTCAAGTCTGTTAACCTGGGCTCTGAGACTTGCTGCCACAGGGTATTTTTTTTTTGCTGTGTAGACATACCCTCTGTCTCCCTATGGCTCAGGTCCTTATCAGTAACGTGGGAACAACATATTTTCCTCTTCCCTTACCTTTATCGTTGGACTGTCTTGTCTATAAGATTTCTCGGCAGGGAATATCTCTTAATACATGTTCATACAGTACCTCGCACAGTGGGCCCCAATATCACATGGTTTCTCTGGATGCTACTAGAACACACATTACCAACAGATCTTGCAAACAGTTGCCACATCACATCTGCCATTTTTTTCCTATTCTAAATCCAGACGATGACTATGGAACCAAATTTACCAATGAGTATTAACTGTTGACAATTGTTGATATATTGAGCACTGTATACAAGTAAGCAAAAAATTTTATTTGGTTGCTTATAATCACTACCCTAATTCCTCACCATAAATATATGGAAGCAATGGCTCCTTCGATATATTTTAATAACTAAGAAAGCATATTCTCCATTGTTTAATAACTTCTTGTCTTTGTGCAGCAAAATTGGTTGCAGACTTTAAGTGAAAGCTTTTTCTTTTTGGTGATAATTAAAAACAAACCCCGGCCATTTGTCAGTTGTCACCCCAAATAGAACAATCTAAATACCAAATGTTTGCACTCCCAATCACAACTTTGTTCCTGTAGCCAAGGCGCTCTGTAAAAACCCAAACATGTTTTTCTTTTGTCTAGAATTTGTTCTGGGCCCACAGCCCTAACCCACTAATAAATTATTAGAAAACATGAGTGCACCAGCATTTCCCTTGTGTCATACCATACGACAAACACAGAAATAAACACATTTGTCAAAGTAACAGTAAACCACTTCCACATTCTTCAGAGCTACTAGAGAATCAAAGTGAGAAACAGATGCCTTTGTATTTTTGCTCTGCCACTGATGTTCTCTGTGTATTTTGATCTGGGGGCTGTGGTGCTACACCTTCCATAAAGCAATTTGTGTGTGCTCCTCCCATTCGTTACTTTCTATGACCAGGAACATGAATTCATTATAAAAATTTCTTGACCAATAACACTGGTCTACAATTTTTGAGAAGTCATTTGCTTCAGAGATAAAATGTGCTATTTATTTTGATGTGCTGAATTCAAATATGACAATTAAAACAACTGATTGGCTACTGTTTCTAAGATATTTAAGTTTTTACATTTTAGGTCTATGTATATTGTGTAGATAGTAGAGTTTTAATCATAAATTGTAAACCTAGGTCTTTTCATGTGTTTATGGTTGCTTTACATGATAATATTTCACCGGTCCTGTTTATGTAACACTAACAAAAATCAGCAAAAGGGTTATATAAATAAAATTTATTATGAAACAAAAGGCAAAAAACTATTCTGTACATAGTTTAGTCCTATTCAGTGTCTACTCGGCGCTTCTTGGCTTGTCTCTTGTATTCATTAAATGGAGCATCTCTTGTCACTGGTCCAGCAATAGTCTGCAAGTATTGATGGGCTCCATTTGCCCTGATAGCGTTTCTCCATTGTTGCAATGTCCTGGTGAAATTGCTCGCCGTGCTCGTCGCTCACTGCTCCGCAGTTCAGTGGAAAAAAATCTAGATGAGAGTGCAAAAAATGTATCTTTAGTGACATGTTGCAACCAAGGCTTTTGTATGCCTTGAGGAGGTTTTCCACCAACAACCTGTAGTTGTCTGCCTTGTTGTTTCTGAGAAAATTTATTGCCACTAACTGGAAGGCTTTCCATGCCATCTTTTCCTTGCCACGCAGTGCATGGTCAAATGCATCATCTCGAAGAAGTTCACAAATCTGAGGACCAACAAAGACACCTTCCTTTATCTTAGCTTCACTTAACCTTGGAAATTTTCTACGGAGGTACTTGAAAGCTGCTTGTGTTTTGTCAATGGCCTTGACAAAGTTCTTCATCAGATCCAGCTTGATGTGTAAGGGTGGTAACAAAATCTTCCTTGATTCAACAAGTGGTGGATGCTGAACACTTTTCCTCCCAGGCTCCAATGACTGTCGGAGTGGCCAATCATTCTTGATGTAGTGGGAATCTCTTGCATGACTATCCCATTCGCAGAGAAAACAGCAGTACTTTGTGCATCCAGTCTGCAGACCAAGCAAGAGAGCAACAACCTTCAAATCGCCACAAAGCTGCCACTGATGTTGGTCATAGTTTATGCACCACAAAAGTTGTTTCATGTTGTCATAGGTTTCCTTCATATGGACTGCATGACCAACTGGAATTGATGGCAAAACATTGCCATTATGCAGTAAAACAGCTTTAAGACTCGTCTTCGATGAATCAATGAACAGTCTCCACTCATCTGGATCGTGAACGATGTTGAGGGCTGCCATCACACCATCAATGTTGTTGCAGGCTACAAGATCACCTTCCATGAAGAAGAATGGGACCTTTTGACGGTCATGGAACATGGAAACCCTAACATCACCTGCCCGGAGATTCCACTGCTGTAGTCTGGAGCCCAACAGCTCTGCCTTACTCTTGGGTAGTTCCAAATCTGACAAGGTCATTCAGTTCACCTTGTGTTATGAGGTGTGGTTCAGAGGAGGAGGATGGGAGAAAATGTGGGTTCTGTGACATTGATGGTTCAGGACCAGAAGTTTCATCCTCTCCCTTTTCCTCGTCTGACTCAAGTGAGAATGATTCTGGTGCATCAGGAACCGGCAGTCCTTCTCCGTGGGGAACTGGGCGTATAGCTGATGGAATGTTTGGATAATGCACAGTCCACTTTTTCTTCTTTGACACACCTTTCCCAACTGGAGGCACCATGCAGAAGTAACAATTGCTGGTATGATCTGTTGGCTCTTTCCAAATCATTGGCACTGCAAAAAGGCATAGATTTCCTTTTCCTGTTCAACCACTGGCGAAGATTTGTTGCACCAGTGTTGCAGCATATGTGTGGGGCCCACCTCTTGTCCTGATCTCCAATTCTGCAGCCAAAATAAAGGTGATAGGCTTTCTTAACCATAGTGGTTATACTGCACTTTTGTGATGCAAAAGTCACTTCACCACAAACATAGCAGAAGTTACCTGCACTGTTCACACAAGCATGAGGCATCTCTGCTCACTTTGGCTAAACAGAAATGTGTCCCTTTGCAAAATCAAACACTGACAAATAAGAGCACGACACTGTATGATTTCTAGAGCTGATATAGGGCAATTTGTTCAGCAGAGTGATGTAAGCTTCGTTATGATTGCATCATCCATGACTTCTAGGAATAACATGATGCAATTCATATCATGTATGACGCAATACCAGCTTCAGATTGCATCATTCATTGTTTTGCCTAAAAAGCAAGTACTGTCCAAACCCAGTCATAGATTTATTCATAGATCCAGTCAAAGATGTATTTTAGTCATTTCTGGTTTAAATTGAGATCCCTTCCCTTTATAACTCACTTATCCTCCGCCATTCCCAAGTCAAGGGTCGTATACACTGACCCAATAGCATATCTTGAAAACTAGAGCCAATCAACAATTTTAAGCATCATTTTTGTTCTCAGTGACCCAGAATTAGTAAAGTTTGACTACATTTATTTCAGAAGCATTTTGGCTGTAGAGCAGTGTAATCTATGGCAGGTTGGCTAAGCTTTATCTTGCTTCAAACAATTGTTTTAGCCATTCATTTATGCAATGATCATAGCTGTCTAATGCATCAGCTTTTTATTTTGTGTGTCTTTACCCAATATTGCATTTGACTTATCCTTGATTAAATCACGATATTTACACAGGGCCAGCAACCAAACCCATTACTAGGGCCCTAACAAATTCAGAGTCCGTTTTGTTCAATTTCAGTCATAGGATTTTAAAAATTGTAAATTTCATGATTTCACATATTTAAATCTCAAATTTCACGGTGTTGTAATTATAGGGGTCCTGACCCAAAAAGGAATGGGGAAGGTCACAATGTTATTGTAGGGGGGGATTTGCGGTACTGCTACCTCATTTCTTATATCACCTTCACAGCTGGGCAGCTGGACAGAGGCAACTGCTGGCAGAGAGCCCAGCTCTGAAGGCACAGCTGCCAGCAGAGGCACCGAAGTAAGGATGGCATGGAATGGTATTGCCACCCTTATTTCTGCGCTGCTGCTGGTGGGACGCTGCCTTCAGAAGTGGTCATCCAGGCAACAGCTGCCGCTCTCCGGCTGCCCAGCTCTAAAGTCAGCACAGAAGTAAGGTTGGCAATACTGCGACCCCCCTACAATAACCTTGTGACCCCCCCAAGACCCCTTTTGGGTCGGGACCCCCAATTTGAGAAACACTGGTTTCCCCCATGAAATCTGCATAGTAGAGGGTAAAAGCACACAAAAGACCAGATTTCACACTCTGAGACGCATTTTTCATGGCCATGAATTTGGTAGGGCCCTAGTCATTACAAAGGTGAGATCTGGGATTTAATGTGAAGGGATTAGTTTCAATTTACATTTTCAGATAAATGCTTTAAATGTATGGTACTCATTTTTAAAAAGGATGAGGCAGAAGAGACAGTGCATCTGACTCAGCACTTACAAATGGGTGCATGGTTTTCACTACTATTAAAATGAACATTGGTGAACAATATCGTTTCCCAAGGGGACACTCCCACATCCACTCTTGTCATGCTTATGTGCACTTTTCTCCATTGTAAGGTAATTTGTGTAGATCCCTTACTGTTTTCTTATACATTCCTGGTCATCTGTATATGTTGCTTTATCATCCTCTCATTTAACAAGCCATGTGTAAAGTCTAGGCACTGAGTGAAACCTTACAGGTTAGCAGTGCCACCAATGTATAGTTGAGGGACAAAAACATTCTGATTTGTTTAAACAGTAGCAAGACAGTTCTGTCCTATGGCTTTTATAAATAATTAAAAAAAAAAGCTTTTATAGCATACACGAGGCTCTTCTATAGAGCTCTGTGTTAAGATAACATTTAGTGATTAGTAGGACTGTCAATTTATCACAGTTAACTCACGCGATTAACTAAAAAAATTAATTACAATAAAAAAATTACTCATGATTAATCGCAGTTTTAATCACACTGTTAAACAATAGAACACCAACTGAAATTTATTAAATATTTTGGATGTTTTTCTACATTTTCACATACACTGTATTGCGTTGTAATTGAAATCAAAGTGTATATTATTTTTATTACAAATATTTGCACTGTAAAAATGATAAAAGAAATAGTATTTTTCAATTCAGCTCATACCAGTACTGTAGTGCAATCTGTCGTAAAAGTGCAATTTACAAATGCAGATTTTTGTTGTTGTTACACAACTGCACTCAAAAACAACACAAACTTCAAAGCCTACAAGTCCACTTAGTCCTACTTCTTGTTCAGTCAATCACTAAGACAAACAAGTTTGTTTACATTTATAGGAGATAATGCTGTTCTCTTCTTATTTACAAGGTGACCAGAAAGTGAGAACAGGTATTGCATGGCACTTTTGTAGCTGGCATTGCAAGGTATTCACGTGCCAGATATGCTAAACATTTGTATGCCCCTTCATGCTTCGGCCACCATTCCAGAGGACATGCTTCCATGCTGATGACGCTCGTTAAAGAAAATAATGCATTAATTACATTTGTGTCTGAACTCCTTGGGGGAGAATTGTATGTACCCTGTTCTGTTTTACCCGCATTCTGCCATATATTTCATGTTCTAGCAGTCTCGGATGATGACCCAGCACATTATTCATTTTAAGAACACTTTCACTGCAGATTTCACAAAACACAAAGAAGGTGAGAATTCCAAAGATAGCTACAGCACTCGACCCAAGGTTTAAGAATCTGAAGTGCCTTCCAAAATCTGAGAGGGACAAGGTGTGGAGCTTGCTTTCAGAAATCTTAAAAAGAGCAACACTCCGATGCAGAAACTACAGAACCCAAACCACCAAAAAAGAAAATCAACCTTCTGCTGATGGCATCTGACTCAGATAATGAAAATGAACATGCGCTGGTCTGCACTGCTTTGGATTGTTATCAAGCAGAACCCATAATCAACATGGACGCATGTCCCCTGGAATGGTGGTTGAAGCATGAAGGGACATATGAATCTTTTGCGCACCTGACACGTAAATATCTTGCAACACTGGCTACAACAGTGCCATTAAAATGCCTGTTCTCACTTTCAGTTGAGATTGTAAACAAGAAGTGGGCAGCATTATTCCTGCAAATGTTAAGTGAGCACTGTATACTTTGTATTCTGTGTTGTAATTGAAAATCAATATATTTGAAAATGTAGAACACACCCAAAAATATTTAAATAAATGGTATTCTATTATTGTTTAACAGTGCCATTAATCACAATTATTTTTTTTTAAATCATGATTAATTTTTTTAATTGCTTGACAGCCCTAGTGATTAGGTTTCTCTATCTTTCAATACTGGCAAAGGAAAGTTCTTTCATGCAGGAATGAAACAACAGCTTGTCATCTTGAAAGAAAGAGATACCAACAAAAGCATTCCTTTTTACTTTGTATGCAAAGGGATGAGCTTGTGTTTTCCTTCTCCAGTGGGAAAAGGAAATCACAATGCAATGTGTGCGGTGGGTGTATATTACAGTAAGCAACTTACGTTATTTGGTGACCTAAGTTCAAAAACCCAATACACTTCTGTAGAAAAATAAAATGTCTCTTCAGAAATTTGGAATAGTTCCCTACTGTTAAGAACTCTTATGCCGTTTGCATGAGCCAGCTTCTGGCATAAGGTAGATATGTAGCAACACTCTGTATTTGCATTACAGTAAAGATCAGAGAGCTGCAATGAGCCTTTGTTCATCTTTTTTAATGGGATCTAAAGGCAAAATGAACATTAAAACAAAGCCGCGTTCTTTGTATCCTTTTCTATCTTGTAAAGGAGAGTAATGACCTTCATGGAGGTTGCTGGCAGTTTCTCTGCAGGGAAAAAGTGGACTGTTACCATAGGCAAGACTGTCTGATCTGATCACCCTATTTAACAGAGAACACATTACTCATCCTCAAAAACCAAAACCAGTAATTGTCCCTGTTTTTAACCCTCACCTGTAATTCTTTTTCCCTTCCTCAGACTCATGTTTCAAGCCCTGATCCAGATATGAAATGGGCACTACCAGACCCCTCCCTTCTCCATGGAGGACCTCCACTGAAGTCAAAAGGGTTCCGAGAAGGCAGAAGGGTCTGCCCGCATGCATCTCATTGCAGGATCGAGATTGCGTTAGGGTCACACCATTCCCTCTTTTCCTAATCTCCTGTCTATATTCAGTATCAGTGGTGCGTGGTATCTCACATTTTTCTTCATGACTGAAATGAGAAATGTTACAAGTCTCTATGCTTTAAAACCACGTGCGATCAGGGGCTTGAAACAATAAACAACCCCACAAATGCATGAGATTTCATGGCATGAGTCAGTAGATATATATGTATATGTATGTATGTGTGTTTGTTTGTTTGGGGGTGGGGGGGGGCGAAATAAGAGGAATTGCTGAAATAAGAATTTACAACTGCAGCCTTTCACAAACTGAGTAAGCGAAAGATGCACAAGCCCTTCTGAAAATTCTGGTCAATAGTGTTAATCATATGGGGCTAGATTGTGGACAGCCCTTAGACAGCTGAGTTGTGGGGAGGGGGAGAGGGAGGAAGGAACTTCCCATATTCCTTCCTATATAGCCCGTGTAAGGCCTTGGCCAAAACTGCAACCCCTGCCCTCCAGGGACTTCTAACAGGATGTTCCCCACACCCTGCAAGCAGCTCACTGAAAGGGGGTGAGTATGTATGGAGAATAGGCAGGAAGCAGGCCTGGCTGGCCAAGAAGTGGGGGGTGAGGGGCATCCCAGAATGGGGCCTAGCAGGTTGCAATGGGGGGGAGGGAAGAATGTGGAATGGGGGAACTCCAGAAACCTTTCTGTTTCTCCAAGACCAGACTGTGAACTGGATTTTTACTATGGGCAGCAGGTAAATGCTACAATCTACACCACAGTCAATGTAACTGAAATGTACCACCAGAAAAATAACCCTAATGCAATCAAAAGTTTCAGCTGAAAAATGGTTCTAACAAATGCTGTACTCGCAAAGAACTGTGTACTTATCATTAATAACCTATACTGCGTTTTGTATAGATGTCTGGAAATGGATCAATTAACAGAAAGATAATAAAGCTAACAAAATTCTAGATCTGTTGTAGGATTCCTTGTGACAAGCAATCTATGGCAACTATGCAAGGGCAACATTTAGCCCTGGTGTAATATCATCACCTGTACTTGAGTTACATGAAGTATGAATTTGGCCCCATGACTTTAATTACCTTGACATACTTGCAACCCCCCGGTAATCTTTACTCCTTGGTGCCAACGGAACTATGTGTGTGAGTTGAGGTTACTCACAGAAGGGTTTGCAGGATTAGCCCTAAGGGCATCTTGCTCATTTCTTGTAGCAAAGGCAGAGACTGGCCACCAGATGGGTTTCTGAATAATTGTTATTGCTCTCAAGCAATTTTATTAAACAGTTATGTGTTTCTCATTAAATACATTATAACTGATCATATAAAGTCTTTACCACTTTACTATAAATAGGAGTAGTAATAATTTAGGTTTTGAGGAGCATTGTTATAGGAATATTTTAATTAAGCAAGCAAAAGCTTTACGCTTTCATGTTTCTAGTACTCCATATGAGCAAATAAATATTAATTAATATTTTTAAAATGCAGCATTCAAGTTCATAGTGAAACACTTCAATCTGGAGACAGGATGGCAAGAATCCCATTTTCCTTGCACATCTCCCAGGATTGAAAGTCCAAAGGAATTCTGAAACCTGCTCTGGTATCTGTTACATATAAATTTTAGTTCTGTTAATACAGCATTCTTTAAAAATATATATAGCAAATCACCTTATTTTGAAGAGATGGGTAAAGTTTGGAGGATGAGAGGGAACAATCTTGTTTGAGATTTTCTGTGACTTCTCTATTGTATTTGCAAACTCGAGGGCTCCTCTGGCCAAGACCATGAAATGTCCAGAAATGAGTGTGGGTCACAAGACAATTTGAAAGGTATTCTGCCCTCTCACAACTTTTGCCTATGCAGAAGTGTTGCTAAAATTGTGGAAGCTCTACAGAGAGCCAAACAGCCCTTCCAGTCATTGTCATGGTTCCTCTCACATCCCACGGCACAGTGGGGAGGGTCCTGAAACTGGAAAGGAAGCCAGGCTGGGCTGGGTGATGGCAGGTGGCTGTGATGGAAAGATGCTCTGTCAGGAGAAAGTCAGGTTTATAGGCATATGACGGGGGAGGGAGTGGGAAAATGGGAGGGACTCTTAGAGGATAGGAACAGAGCCATATTTCTACCAGGTGACAAGAGGGCTGGAAACGGAGGTGTTTACAGGTGATGGAATAGATCAGTAGCACTGTGCAGCTGCTCATCAGGAGTATGAGCAAAGATGAGGTGCTGAGTTTCAGGGACTCAGGAGCCAAGTCAGACTTCGGGCTAGTGAGGTTGGTGGGAAGAGATGGGAAGGATCTATAGTTGGGATGGAAAAACCCAGGGTGCAGCAATCTGTGCTGGCTTTATGGGGTAGGAGCGGGTGAGAACTCAAGCAGGAAAAACTTTGGGAATCACCTTCTTGATGATTTTCCACCTGCAGGTTGGTATAACTTGTGCTCAAATTTTGCTGTTGCACCTGAATATCGCACTGTTTGGGAGATCTAGAGGTGTCATCTCACCAATCCCCAATAGCCCCACCCAGTGTTTTCAGTCCACATTCAATGAGGCAGAAAATACTGGACTGAATGTTGTCTAGCTTTTTCCCATTGGCAGTGCCACAGGGCCAGCTCACAAAACAAGGAATCTTCCCTTTGCATGCTTACCAAGGACTTGAACCCTTCAGCAAATTGGAGGTTGCCTTTAACCTTAAAAGTTGCCAATTTCAAGCAAAAGTCTTAGCTCTATTACCAACATCTTTGGCGGTTAAATCACCAATGCAATGATTTTCTAAATTTCCCTACAAGCAACTCTGTCTAGCTTTGGGCCCTGGTGCACATGCTGAAGTGCTTTGCTAGATCAGGGCCTTTGATTTTACTTGTCAGCAGTGGGATACCAAAGAGAGAAAAGGCAAAATAGTTTCAAACTCTTGCTTTTGGTGAGTTTCTGCACTGAAGTTGTATTTTTACTGAATACCGTGATAAAAGCAACCCTTAATAGAAACACCATGCATTATTCTGGCTGAGTAACCTACCTTATTAGCCAGCTTTCAAATTCCAAAAAACCTACCTATGTTAATTAAAAAAACCCTATGTGAGCAGGACTGCCTGAACAATCTGATGATTTTTTAAAGTAGTTATGACCTAGTTTAGAGATGTTGCCTTTGATAGTCTCCTAAACTTCCCTTCCTTTATCGAAGAGCTCTGTACAATTTAATAGAGAACAATAATCTCTCTGTAAAGTTTTTGAACCAATCTATCAGTGACTTAAGGTGAGATTTTCACAGTGAATCTGCATTGGCCTAACTATGCGCCCATTGAAGCAATGGTAGTTTCATTTCTGACTTGTGGGAACAGAGCAACACTGAGCACGTTTAAAAATCCCACAATTCTTTATTAAATTGTGTAGAATGGCTTAAATATTCTACTGAAAGGATAGAATTCTCTAGTGATTTCTATGTATTTTAGAAGAATTCCTATTGGTTATAACCATATTAAATATTATAGGAAAGGCCCTACCAAATTCACAGCCATTAAAAATGCATCACGGACCATGAAATCTGGTCTCCTGCCATGAAATCTGGTCTTTTGTGTGCTTTTACCCTATACTATGCAGATTTAATGGCGAAGACCAGCATTTCTCAAATTGGGGGTCCTGACCCAAAAGGGAGTTGCAGGCGGGCGGGGAGCTGTCTCCCAGGGCTGGCACGTGACCACACTCACACTTCAAAGCGCTGCCGCGGGAGCGCTCCCGGAGCAGCACTTTGAAGTTTCGAGTGTAGCCACGGCCTTAAACTCCACACACTCCAATGTTGGTGACAGGGAACAAAGAAGTGCTACTCTGTGTATTAAATGAATGCCAAACTGAAGATTCATTGACCTGAGAGCAAAAAGGTCAATATTTATTCAAACAACAATGCATCTTGATATCTGACTCTAACAGATGTTAATCCGTGTATTATAAAATCCATCCTAATTACATTAATTACACTCATGAGTTCTGTGCCAATATTTATTACTATTGCATAGGCTTCTGATAATTAATCTAAATGCTAGGAGATGAAGATATTTATTTTTGCTACTATAATTTGATATTTGTACATTTTATTGGGTCCCCTGATTTGCGTTTCCCCTTCGTACTACTGCAGATGACCCTTCCATTCAAACCCCAGTAGGGTGATCAGATAGAAAGTGTGAAAAATCAGGACAGGGGTGGGGGATAATAGATGCCAATATAAGAAAAAGCCCCGAATATCAGGACTGTTCCTATAAAATCGGGACATCTGGTCACCCTAAACCCCAGCAGCAGCAAAGCCATGCATTTACACCATTGTCAAGCTCTCTCTAATAAGACTTAAATCTTAAAACTCTTGGAACCAGATTATGCTACTTTTTATGCACTATGGAGGGGTTAGGGGTGGACATAGGGCTAGGAAGCTGCTTCCCAAAAAAAGGCAGCAAATCCGTAGCACAGGTGAAAATTGAGTACTTAGGCCACGTTATAGTGCTTTTCATTTGTAGATCCCAAAAGACGTTACAAATGTGCTTTTTAATCCCCATTTTATGCAGATGGGGAAACTAAGGCACATAGAGGTTAAGTTGCCCACAGTCAAATACAATTCAGCATCAGAGCTGGGAACAGAACCTAGGGCACCCACTTGCCAAGTCAATGCCTTATCTGTTGGGCCACACTAACTCGTAGCAGCATTTTCCCATTAATATGTATGCTGCACTATACCTTCAAGACTCTTCAAACAGGCTGGGCAAAGACTCCAGGTGGGAGAAGTCAGCTTCACAGAGCCAGACTCTATGTGCTTCCCCCACAACTGAAAGCAGGATATGGAAATTCCATAAGTCAGTGCAGCTATTGCCCATATTAGCCTGCTGCTCGCAGACTATGGAACACACTGCATGGGCCAAAGTCACTAATCCATCGAATCAATGCCAGCAGGTATGGGGGGGAACTTGGTGCATCATGGAAGCACAGCCAATGTGTGCAATGAACTGATGTTCCAATACTTTTCCTGTAGTATTTTAGCCAGCAAGTTATTTCCTGGTCTTTTTCATTGCAGTTTTTGGAACTGCTGCTTTGGAACATTTTATGTAACATGCACTCTGTCTTTGACTGTGGCAGGAGAGCACGTAGCCCTGTACATATCACCACACAACTGCGCCTTTCAAACTCAAGAGGCCTAAATGCAAAACAAGTGCAGAGCACAAGGGAAAAAAAACAAAGGCACACAAGAAGTTTCAGATGAGCTGCTCTGTAACTCAGGTGTTCTAGAAGTCTCACATGTTAAAGGTCACTAACTTAAAATAATCAAAGTGAATCAACAGCAGGTTTACAGGTCAACTTGAGTCTGAGGGCCATCTCTTAGCAGGAAGAACAGCTCAGGGGAACATGTAAGCAGCCCATGCCCACTTCCCTTTCCATTTCCACAGCCAGATTTACAAAATTTGGGGCATACAAATGATCCATTACAGTTGCCAAGCTGGCCACCTGCAAGTGCCTGCTGTGTGTATGCACACAGACTATCTGAATGTATATACTCTGTAAGTGCGAATGTAAGCATGCAACACTGCAGACCTAACTTTGTAAATCTGACCCATGATGGACTCCCAATTAAAAAAACCCAATTACTACATGGCATAACCTCTCCATACCCAAAGTACTATGGGGCAATTACATAGACACTCTGCATGTAGAGTGGCTACAGAATAAGGCTCTCCTATTAACAGTCTAGAAACTCTAAACTGTTATTTTAACCCCAGATGATTTTCATTATAACCAGATTAAATTAAAAAAAAAAACAAGTGTATTAATCATATCATGCTCAGCAGCCTGGAATCTTGCTTGACACGATTTCCTATACATAGATCTCCACTTTAAAATATTTTGTATACACATCCCAATTTCCTTTTATTTATTTTTAAATTCTACAGTCATCTGTGAGTGGATACTTATCAGTTACCTCTATATCACTGCACAGCCAATTCACCTATGTCACTGATCTCCCTGTACAAACCTTGTCTTAATTGCTGGCCTTTCCAGGGATTATGACTATAATTCAATTTTGAAGATGTAAATGCCATCCATTCAGTAAATTTCTGGACTAGATCCTCAGCTGTACCAGAATGCAACCTAATTTAGAGCAGCCTCAGAACTGCTCAAAGTTACATAAAATGATCCAACACACCTGTCTCAAGAACTCCCATGAAAATGGCCGGAAAATAATTCTGCTAAAATAGCACAGAAAAGTCACAGTTCAATGGCACACACTAACATGCTCTCAGGGACCATTTCAGCCACTGCCACACCCACTCTCATATCCAGCACATCAAAGTTATGTAGAGCTGTTTACACCAACTCTTAGTCACTCCACGGGGAATTCCCAGCTGCCATTTAGCAGAATTGTATGGTTCCTCTGTTCCTCTCGAGAGGCACAATAGGGCCGTAGCAGAGGCCATAAGGTAGCCCTCTTGATCTTACAGTACAGAATGTTGTGTGTTTTCCTGTAATCACACATGCACAGTATTCATTGAGGTTTTCTAGATATTTTCAATTATTGACAGTATTTATTAGTCTTTCCCCCTCATCCCACAGAGCTCCTTCCACAAGCTCTAAACCTGAAAGTTATTTTCCAGCTTTTACCAAAATGTAAATCTTTGGCTGATTCTCTGTGATAAATACATTTTTCAGTTATATAATCTAAAATTCATCTTACTTTTTTTTGCTTAGAAACTAGTAATGCTCTCAAGATGAGAGTTATTATAGGGATAGTTTTTATAATTTTGTATCTGGCAATATAAAATGTTTATCAGTTCAATTTGAGTTTTACCAAAATCCACCCCCAAACTTTCTGAACAGAAAGTCACATCACCTCTTATTACCTAGCACTACAGATTTTAATCACGATAGTAGATTTCTATGGTCAGAGACTGGGTTTCAGGCTTTTGCAATTAAATGGGAACTGGCATATTTGAATTCCTTGATTGTGGCAAAGATACTAATCTGATGCCAGTTTAAGTCATGAGACATTTCATGGATATCTGGTAATGACAGTGGCAGAAGCATTTTCTTGGTTTTAATCAAATAACTTGATAATTGCAGTAACAATAACGTAATGATGTACCAATTCCACAGCATCTTTCAAACTCCTTGCTTCTTCTTTACTCTCTAAGATGACTCTGGAAAAAAGATTAATCATTCTGAGATGGAAAAAAAAGTTTAAAAGCTTGGCAGGGAAAATATTATGTATTTTCATTTTCTGCTGTGACGGTGGTGGCTTAGGGAAGCAGAGGAGACTAACACAACTTGGATTGCTTTTGATCTCCATCTAGTGAGTGAATTAAGGAATTGCATGAATGTAGGGAGTGACTTCCTGATTTGGAATTAAGCAACAGTACAATTAGCTGTTCTTTATATCGTTTTAAATTAACCCTCAACAAAAGACCGAGTAAGCTTGAAAGAGCAGGAATTTCCAAATGGCCACGTTGTCTGATGAAAGCCAGATGTTCTGCAAGGAGCTTATTTTCTGGGTATCTTTTTGCTACATTCGTTGCTCAAAATTCTATTGGAAATATATATTATTTGAGATATTTTTCACTTACAAAATCCATTCTTTTGGGTGTTTTTACTATCAAAAATGTGTGTCCTTTTTGTGCTTCACATCATCTATAATGCTGATCTGTGCATCGGAGACACTATCTCACAGCTGATGGGTCAGTAACACAACAAACATAATAAAGGAACTCTGAGCAATTTCACTGTGACAGTCCCTAGCAGCTTTAGGCTTAGCAGTGATGTACGTGAGCCAGGCAAGCTTGGCTAACCCTGGACTGTGTTGGCTAAGGAGGTCTAGGTTCTGGCCAGTGGCCACTCCCTTCAGAAAACGTGTTACCAGGGACTCCTTAAATCGAAGAACTGAGACTCAATGGCAAAATCATTACCTAAGAGCTCCTTTGATCATGCCGGCTCTGAATGAGGGTTCACACAGCATGCACTAAACTCTCAAGTCCTGTCTCAGGATGTACTGGGCTCAACATGAAAACTGGGGTATATTCTTTCAAGGCACAGCTTTTTCTGATTGTTCCAATTCTCTGTACAAAGCACCAAGTTTACCTACAGTATTATGGTGCTAGATACCAATGTTAAATAGCAATTTAATAGTCCAAAATTTTGGTCAGAAATCGAGAAGGGATATCCCAAGAAGTTGCGGAAGAGGCCTCAGTCCTGCAGTGAGCCAAGAATGGCTCAAAGACAGACACAGATATCTTTCCATATAAAAAAGAAGCTTCCAGAGTTACTGATCCACAGATCCCCAAGTCAGGGAGTACTCGTCTCCCTTCTCCCTATTAGATGCCATATCATGTCAGTTTCCCATGGCCACAAAGGGAATAATTACAGAACATCTATAGAGCTCCAGGCGGATACAAAAATTTGGATTTGCGTCAGTGATAATTAACTTGTATCCGACCCATGATCTGCACTACACCTTTTATATATATATCCACATCTGCATCTGCACCAGCACCCTACCTCACTAATAGAGCCCTGCATGGATACCAAAATTTGGATCCGCATCCAATCTGTAATGCGCAAAGATGTTAAACAACACAACCGCAATCACGTCTGCAGATGCAGATATCCGCAGATTTTCAGGGCATATCTACCCAGGCTGAAAGCCATACATAGCAATTGGGCGTAAGGGACCTCTCCATGTATCCTTTTAAGTCTTCACAAAGGCGGAGTAGTTTCTTCCTTGTATGACTGACAGTTCATATGTCTTCAGTTAAAAGTGTATACTAGTTTCTCAAACATTTGTGGATTCAGTTCTCTCAGTGGATATACATGCTAAGTGAATATAGGATTGTATATCTTTACAAACATGCTTTCACATTTCATTGAAAAGTAAATGTTTACTTGCATCTGAAGAAGTGAGGTTCTTACCCACGAAAGCTTATGTTCCAATACTTCTGTTAGTCTCAAAGGTGCCACATGACCCTCTGTTGCTTTTCACATTTCATTGAAGACCAACCACTCAGTGATAACTATATTCAAAGTAAATATATACTTTCTATTCTAAATCTTTTAAGTAATGCTCTATACAAAATTATATATTATAAAAAAAGGACAGCAGCAATTGCTCCTTGGAAGGTCGGAGAAAATTCATACATACTGTAGGATCTTCCATAACAGCAGCTTGTCTCCTCAGAAAACACAGCACACTGTGGACACATCGGTGAAAATTATATTCATATAAAAACTGAAAATATTTTTTCTTTTTAGAAGTAGATTTTGCATGACTGCACCCAGCAGACATTAACAGTGTGTATGCTAATTAGTAGCTCAAACCTATTCCTGTTGTTCTGGTGCCCCCCAATGGTCTTACTAGTTCACTACCAGCTATGGCTTCAGATATTTTATTAAAATAGAATTTTGCAGGATTCATCCCAAAACGCATGTGCGACGTTACAGCTGTACTGTTTATTTATATAGCAGGATGGCTGCATTCTGAAAACAAGTCTAGCTGTGAAGATTCAACAAAGATTTCGATACACACTGAATGCTCAAGCACTAAAGCTGTTTAAGTCCTTTACCAGCTTTTAATTGGCATGCAAAATGAATTGCAACTGAGAGAATGCTTCAAAGCTCAAGCAAGAAATATGGAATTTTCCATAAGGTTTGGTTTAGAAATTTCAAGGTTAGTGTTTATAAAAAGAACTAGATTCACAAAAGAGAGGCCCAGCTTGCAGGGTTGACAGAGGCCATGAATTTCCACAACCCAGCTGAGATGCCACACATCCAGCCAGATTGCAGGAAAGCCCTGCAATTGCTGCTGCTTCCCTCTTCTCCCAAGAAATACTAATACCGCTGCCAACTCAGCCATTTATCACCACAACCCATTTCCCCCGGCCAGGCAGCACTGCTCTGGAGGCGCTGCTCCAGTACTCTGGCCGGGCGGTGCAGGGCGGCTTGGGTCAGTGGACCAGGCAGGCGGCGCGGGACCGCTGGCGTTGGCGGACCGGGTGGCCGGCGCGGGGCCACTGGGGCCGGCCAGCCCGCTGGGGGGTTAACAGTTAAGGCCGGTTAACTGGTAAGAATACTGCTTATCCAGTTAACATTTTACATCCCTAGTATAAATGGGAATGAACGCTACAGTGCAGTATTAATGACGACACTAATACGGTGAAAAGGTTTGTAACCAGAGACAACATCTCTCTTCTTTTAGAAAGGTTTGTTCAAAAAGCCAATACCAATAGACAACCCAGTGTTCATTACTCATTTATAAGATTGTGATTTACAACAATGATTATTTCTGACATTTAAGTAACTTCATAAATATTTTAAATAACCAAAGATGCTCCTATTACCACACACCAGCAGTAAGAGAAACTGCCTTTAAACTGTGCAAACAAAGACCATTGCAATCTGTATTACATAGACACGGTGTTCCTTGTGAGGAAAATTATTCACTAACAGCTAAGTGACCGCTAAATACAATTTTGCTTCAGCCATGTTTGCTTTTTCACAGTGGATGAAATCTACCCTGTGCAGAGAGGCTACACAAGGTCCAGGCATCACTGAAGTCACATTTAAGCCCCTCACAGTTGAAATATTGAATGTTAAATTTTAGAAGGAATAATCACAGCCAACAGTTGAAAAGCCACAGGCTTGGTCGTCAAAAAAATATCTGTTGAGCAATTATGAACAGTGAACAAATCGGCAAGTCACAGTCTGTTTGCAGATAATTCAAGAACAGAAAATAAGGGCTACACTGACCCCCAAAAATTTGTTCACCCAGAATTATCATCATCCCTGCATTTATCTCCTCTGTCCATGAATCCCTTCTTTAATTCAAACTCTTCCTAGATAGCATTTATTCTTCACTTATTCTCTTTAAATAACTCCCTTAGTGAAGTTCACCCCCCTTTCCCTCCCATCTCCAGACATGCATGTTTGTCAGTAGGCAGAATTTCTGTGGGGGGGGACTTCAGGAGAGTTGGGGGAATGGAATCCACTCCCCAATCCACAAGCAGAGAGCTGGGCATCTCTGCAACCCCTCTGTAACTTCTCTTTGATTTCCTGGACTGAGAAAGGGGCCATGTTGCCTATACAGACCCAGGACTGTGACTATTGGACATATGTAACTGAAGACCCAGTTTCATGCCACAGATCTCCCCCCAGACTCCCTCTCTCGAGGAGTCAATGCAGAAGTGCTGAGCAAAGGACACATTCAGTTTCCTATGTGCCTCTTCTCAAATCCCCAGCACCTAGAGAAGTAATAAAGCCTTTGTGCAAGGTACTGATAAGACCTTATGAATACTGCGAACAATTCTAGTCACCCATATTCAAGAAAAAAAAAAAACATTCAGAACTAGAACAGGTGCAGAGAAGAGCTACTAGGATTATCAGGGGAATGGAGAGCCTCTTATCGAAGCAGACTAAAACACCAAGTCTCATTTAGCCTAGCAAAAAGAAGGCTGAGAAAGGATATGATTGCTCTTTATAAATACATCAGAGAGGACTAAATACCAGTGAGAGTGAAGAGCTACTTAAGCTAAAGGACAACATTGGCACAAGAACAAATGGGTATAAATTGGCCATGAACAAATTCAGGCTGGAAATTAGAAGGTTTCTAACCATCAGGGGGTGTTCTGGAACAGCCTCTCAAAAGAAGTTATGGGGGCAAACAACTTAATTAGTTTTAAGAGAGCTGGACAAATTTATGGGTGTGAGTATATGATGGGGTTACTTGTGATAGTAGGGGTAGGGCTCAGCATCCCTGGGGCTCACTTTTGGTTTATGTCTTATGTTCCTAAAAGCTCATGCTTCAGGGCGTCAGCCAACCAGGAAGGGATTTCTCTGTCACCAATCTATTGGGGGCAGAGGATCTAGTCTCCTTCCTCTGAGCTGTCAGGGATGAGCATGGCTGGAGATGGGACAATGCAAGCTGTAGCCATTAATTCTCTGTGTTAAAATCTGATCTATATTTGTTAAAAGAGAAAAAAAGACCTTTAGTCAGGTATAATCTGGGCACTGAATGAATAAAGCTTCTAGCGACCTCAAGATTCCAATACTTAGACATTCTTGGGATGCTTCAATTATTCAGTTCCCCTGTGATGCATATTGGGTTTCATTTTGATCCCTAGTCTATTAAACATGATCTATGACACATTCAAAAAACTGTAGGTTGGAGTTCAGCATGTAACTCAAACTTTTTTCCTTCCATCATTGGTTATTAATGTGTGTACAGCATGGAGAAAGCCACTGCATAATGAAGAGGTGCACAGAGGTGCACGAACACAATGACACTTTATAAAAGAAGTGCATAGCACCGGACAGAAGTAAATAGAGCCAAGTAATACAAAATTAACCTCTTGTTGAGCCTTGGAATCCAGTCTTTCCAGAGGGGAAAAAACCCCACTAGAGCAGGCATGAAAGATCATATTAAATACCAACTGATATTTTAAAACTTTAAAAGGGAATGAAGGAATAGAAAGTAAGTAGTCAGGTTTAAGCAGAGCAAAAATTATGTTGTTTGTCCAAAGGGGCCGGGTGGAGTCAGGGACCCAGGCACACTAGCTGAAGCTGACCGATTATGCAGAGTGTATCACCATGCACTGGCTAATACGTAAGCCTCAGAATGGAAGATATTTGACTGTAAATAGGGCAGGAATGACAAAAAAATTACTTTCTGCAAAATAATACTGCAGACATAAAATCCTCTGCTGCCTGGGAGCCCTAGTTTCTGGGGTTTTTT
Organism: Malaclemys terrapin pileata; assembly: GCF_027887155.1. Classification (NCBI taxonomy): domain Eukaryota; kingdom Metazoa; phylum Chordata; order Testudines; family Emydidae; genus Malaclemys; species Malaclemys terrapin. The sequence continues at coordinate 213,493,405 of NC_071506.1, read as the reverse complement.
TTAAAGTAGCTGACAGTAAATTAAGTAGTAAGACGTTGACTATGCTTATCAGAGAGAAGCTGGCAAATGCAGGAGATGTAATAATCCAACATCTTTTTCCAAAAAATGAGTTTTAACTCAGTGCCACTAGAGAGTCACCATTACTCCTAACCTAGTTCTATCACCGTCATTTTGAGAACAGTAATGTTTATTCTAGATAAGTCTGATAAAAATCATTATATTTGAAAAGTGTGATGAGCAATTCCTGAAAGCCTCCTGGAATCTCTGTGGCAAAACATGTAATTTTTGTTCCATTTCATCTCTACAGCAATAGCGAACAGATTCTGCAATGCTGCTGAATATGGCAAAACATGTCCAAGAGTTGCTATTATTAAGGTATTTTGAAACAAATATTATGAATCAGTAAAAGCAGGCATGCAGGGATAGGAGTCAGCCATAGATGAATTTCACCCTATATCTGCGAATGGCTTGAACCTGCCTCCATTGAAGTGAATAGCAAAGACTAGTGTGAAAACAAGCTCAGGCCCAACACATGAGGATTATATCCAAATGTCCATGCCTCCCCTCCCCGACCACTCATTCTGATCACAGGTCCAGGATCATTTCTTAGAGGAGAGTGCCAGTCCTGAAATAATTTGCAGTGGTCCAAAGTGTTTCGAGTCCAGGTCTACAGCATTCTATTACATCTTAAAAATGCATACACATTATTCTGATTAGCAATTCGCTTCCCTCTCCCCACCACTCTCCTCAATTCCAACAGGATGCTGCCAGCCACCGTCCCATGAGCAACATGAATTAGAAATTAATGCACTAATCTTGCAAACACATTTGCAGATGCACATAGTTAAACATACTGAAATTAAGGATATATTTAAATATTTGCAGGATGAGGGCCTAACAAATTATACTTTTTGTGAAGTGGGACTTAAGTTTTCAACATATAAAGCATTGGTTCCTATCTCTAGTAGTTCCAGAGTAGTCAGACCTTAAAACTGACTTGTCCTTTGGCCTAGCACTGCTTTTTACATACTAGTGCACAAAAGAATGCCCAAGACCTGTAATTTTAAATTCCCTGGGTATATGCACAAGTGTTGTAAATAAAAAAGTCAATTTTGATTCGCTGAAGCCAAACTAATATGCCATTTTTACATCTTACCACTCAAATGACCAGATTTCTTTGATCTTTAAAAAAATCCTTGCTAAGTCTTTTAATTCACAGCCAATAACCTTTACAGCCGAGTTACATAATAAATCTATTTTCAGAAGTGTGTTAACCAGGAAAGCATGCAGATCCCTATCTAGTGAGCTATTACAACATTACTATAATTTTCTCTAATATATGCTATTGTGCTGGTCCTTAACAGTAATTTATATGTGGCTAAATCGCACAGGTTTATTCATCTACTTAGTAAACTATGTACCATTAATTACAAAATAAAAAATGTACCTTCTTTAACAACTGTCATACCAAATTATACTGTCCTTATTGTATCACTGAGTGAAATAGCAATCTAGTTTGTTTAGAAACACACACACACACACCCTACCTTAGCACAAATCCTGCTTATTATCATAATATTGGCTATTGCCAGAGTCAGAGGCCTAGCTGAACCTCTGTCCCATTCCTGGTCTCTGAGTGTACCCCTTAGGTGTCAGAGCTTGTACCTTGCCTATCACAGAATGGAATTCTGCAATTCCCCCACTCCTAGACTGGGCCCTGGCCTACAGTACTCTGGGGCTTACCCAACAGGTATGACTGAGTGTAGACATCTGCAGGTCTCCCTTTTGGGCTGGGATAGAGCCAGGACTGGGAATGGCTGAGCCATTACAAACATTGACTATCTCCCCTTGTAAGTACTCTCACACTTCTTATCAAACTGTCTGTACTCGGCTAGCTTGATTATCACTTCAAAATTTTTTTTCTCTTAATTAATTGGCCTCTCAGAGTTGGTAAGACAACTCCCACCTGTTTATGCTCTCTGTATGTGTGTATATATATCTCCTCAATATATGTTCCATTCTATATGCATCCGAAGAAGTGGGCTGTAGTCCACGAAAGCTTATGCTCTAATAAATTTGTTAGTCTCTAAGGTGCCACAAGTACTCCTGTTCTTCTTTTTGCGGATACAGACTAACACGGCTGTTACTCTGTAACTTCTTCAGACACCCTGAAAAACTACCCCACTTTCTTGAGTGTTTCTTTTTAGACCCATCTGTCTTTTGATCTCCTGTGTTCACAGGCCTTTTCATCTCCTGATTCAAACCAGTTTTGTAGGTTAACTGGAGAGAAGGCAAAATCTTTGACCTTTTCTACACTGGCAAGTTTCTGCGCAGTAAAGCAGCTTTCTGTGCTGTAACTCCCGAGGTGTACACACTGCCAAGCCACTTAGTGCACAGAAACTGGGCAGTTGCAGCACTGTAAAAAAACCACCCCAATGAGAGGCATAGAGCTTTCTGCACCAGGGCTACAGCGCTGCCGTGCCAATGTAGACACTCTGGTCAATTACAGCGCTGCAACTGGCCTCCAGGAGGTGTCCCACAAGGTCTGTTTTCACCTCTCTGGTCATCGGTTTGACCTCTACTGCCCTGCCCGCAGGTGGCTAACTGTGAGCCTCACCCCTTAAATTCCTCGGGAATTTTGAAAGTCCCCTTCCTGTTTGCTCGATGATGCGTGCAGTGGTCTCAGCGCATCTTTCTAGGTGACTATGCCTGCTCCACGCACCAGGCGATCCCCCTCTTGGAGCAATGCCGAGCTGTTGGACCTCATCAGCATTTGGGGAGAGGAGGATATCTAGTCCCAGCTGCGCTCCACTATGGACACACTGCCATGACCGGGACACATTGCAGCGCAGGGTCAAAGTGAAGGAGCTGCGGAACGCCTACCACAAGGCACGGGAGGCAAACCGCCTCTCCGGTGCTGCGCTCACAAGCTGCCGGTTCTACAAAGAGCTGGACGCAATACTCGGTGGCGACCCCACCTCCGCTGCAAAGGCCACTGTGGATACTTCGGTGGCTCTTATCAACCTCCTGGCTCCAGTCTGCATTCCACTCCTGCCCCGTCACAGTCCAGCCCTGTGGACTCCCAGTACCCACTGCACTCAACACCCATCCCCCTCTGCAGTTTAGCCTGGCTGAAGCACAGTACCTGCTGCACTGTACTCCAAAGGACAAGGCTGCATATGATACCTGGACATACACAAATCTTTAACCATCCCGGTACCCCACCTCCTGCTGGGACTCTCCCTACGCCCACCCCCCACAGTGCTGATGTGGTTTTTTTTGTTTGTCTCTCTCCTCTGGTTGTTGTTTTTTAATAAAAGAATTGTTTTGTTTTGAAAGCAAGCTTTATTCCATTAATTGAAAGCAAACAGAGCCCTGCAAAGCAACAGGCAATTTTCTTAAACCTTCACAGTGCATTGTCTGCACTAATCACAATCACCTCCGAGCATTACAAGCACCGCACTCCCAAGCATAGTAACAAATATTAGCGGATTTCAGCTTCAAATTGCTGCCTCAAGGCATCCCTGATCATTCTGGCCCTGCGCTGCACCCCTCTAATGGCCTTGGTCTCTGGCTGTTCAAATTCAGCCTCCAGGCGCTGAGCCTCAGTGGTCCAGTCCTGAGTGAAGTTTTCACCCTTCCCTTCACAAATATTATGGAGCGAACAGCACGCGGCTATAAGCATAGGAATATTGTCATTGGCCAGGTCCAGCCTCCCATATAAGCAGCCAAACGGCCAAAATCACACTTAACAGTCTTTCTGCATTTGCTCAGCCTGTTGAACCGCTCCTTGCTGCTGTCAAGGTTCCCCGTGTATGGCTTCATAAGCCACGGCATTAAGGGGTAGGCAGGGTCTCCCAGGATCACCAGGGGCTTGAAGCTTCCTGAACAGGGCAATGTTCCGAAAGATTCATGCGGCGTGCACCTTTCTGGACCAGCCTGCTTTAATGTCCGTGAAATGCTCACGGTGATCCACAAGTGCCTGGAGAACCATAGAGAAATACTCCTTCTGATTAATGTACTCGGTGGCTAGGTGGTCTGGCGCCAGAATTGGAATATGCGTGCCATCTATCGCGCCCCCCTCTCCGCAGTCAGGGAAACCTATTTATGCAAAGCTATCCACAATGTCACGCACGTTGCCCAGAGTCACGGTCTTTCGGAGCAGGATGCGATTAATGGCCCTGCACACTTCCATCAACATGAGTCCAACGGTCGACTTTCCCATTCCGAATTGGCTAGTGACCGATCGGTAGCAGTCTGGAGTAGCCAGTTTCTACAGTGCAATCACCAAGCGCTTCTCCAAAGACAGGGCAGCTCTCATTCTCGTGTCCTTGCACCACAGGGCTGGGGCAAGCTCACACAGTCCTATGAATGTGGCTTTCCTCATCCGAAAGTTCTGTAGTCACTGCTCATCATCCCAGATGTCCATGACATGCGATTCCACCACTCTGTGCTTGCTTGTTTCCCGAGCCCCAAACTGTCGTTCCACTGTGGTCAGCACCTCCGTGAATGCCACAAGCAATCTCGTGTTATAGCTACTATGCGTGGCAAGATCAATGTTGAACTGCTCTTGCCTTTGTAGCTTAAGGAATAACTCCACTGCCACTCGTGACGTGTTACTCAGAGCGAGCAGCATATTGGTCAACAGTGCGGGATCCATTCCTGCAAACCGAAGAGGCAGAGCGCGCAGTACACAAACTGTTGAAAGATGGCGCCAAATGCAGACAAAAGCACAGGGATTGCTGAGATGCGAAGCAATGCATCATGGGGCATTGGGACAGGACACAGAATGCCCCGCGACCCCCTCCTCCTTCCCACAACTCTTAGCAGCAGAAGAGGAAGAGATGCTCTGTGGGATAGCTGCCCAGAGTGCACCGCTCCGAATACCACTGCAAGTGCCGCAAGTGTGAACATGCTGTTGCACACGCAGCTGACAGTGTGAACACACAACACCGGTTTCCCTTCAGCGCTCTCTTAGCGGTGATGTAACTGCCAGCGATGCAACTCTGCCAGTGTAGACATACCCTTTAAAGCTAGTAGTCCTGGCATTGTCCCTTAACAAGTGTCAAGAGAAGGGGTGGCTTATGTTGAGCCATTCTTTCCTTTCCTGCCTGTTCTGCAGACATTCTCCAGTTGCATTAAACTATTATAGTCATACAGAAAACACCCCGACAAACAATATTAATAAATTATTACAGAGCAACTCCCAATCCATCATAGCTATGACTATCGGGCCAATCCAACTCAAATCTCTGTGCAGTGCAAATCTCTCCATTTATTGTAATGGGAGTTGAATGAGTCCTTATATGGGGACTCATTGGCTCACACAGACTGATTCTACAGCCCAAGAGGCTTTGCTGAGATTAAGAATTACTCATGTAAACAAGGGTTTACAGAATCAGGACTGCAACACCAACTCTCCCAAAGTACACATTTTTAAGTCAATTTCTTAATGAGGAAAAGGGAAATGTAAAGTATTATAACAAGAGAGTGATGGGGTAAAAGAGAAAAAAACTCTGAGCCCAAATCCTGCATAACATATGCAGACAAAACTCAGAGATACCAAGGGGCCATTTGGCTGTGCAAAGACTGTGCCCTCTTGTTTAATGTAGCAGTTGTTAACTGTGCCATTAATTTGTTGCTGTCCTAAGATAAATAATGAAGGGGCAAATACTAGTTGTCCAGATTATTCTAGATCCTGCATTTCTTGCCCACTCAAAACTCCTATTGCAGTCTATGGATATTTTGGGTATGCAGAATTGGGCCCTTGATTTGTATTTGATTAGTACTACAAGACTTGGAAGTTGCCAAGGCAACTCTATTTCAACCCCCTTACATTTCTGCATTGATAGACAGCTTATCAGTCTATAAATGTATCAGAACACTGCTCGTGTGACAGGCTCTTTTACCAACCTAATCAGAAACATGTTTTTCTCCAAAGGTGGGTAGGAGTGGGGAAGGAGTTAGTCTGGATAAAGGGGGAAAATGACACACCAAGGTTCAGGTTTTATAGCACAGCTACATACGAATGCAGAAAAAGTATCTTACACTCCTAAAATGCTTTGCCTTCTGGTCATTGAAATATAATCAAACTAATGTTTGTAAAACTTGACCAAAAAATCCTATAAAGGACAGCATCCAAACACAAAAAGGCAAAATCCAAATAAATGTTCAGACTGAAAGGCCAGTATCAGAACTAAAATAATTTTGTATAGAAGCCATACTGAGGTAACAGGAATATGTTGCTCTAACACATTGTTTAGCAATACAATATAGATGAAATTCACCCCAGTGCAAAGGACCCACGACAAGGTCAATTACATCACTTAAATCCGGCTTTATGGGTTTATATGGCATCTAGTATGTTCCACTGGTTCCCTGCACTGGGATAAATTTCATCCTACATGAATACATAAAATTATGGCCCATATCCTCTTCTGAGCAAAGATTCCAACGGGCCAGTAGAATAGGGAATCAACCAGAAGAAAGTTACTCCTCCCTTTTCTTGGTGCTGGTTTTAAGCTTGTCCCAGGCCCAGAGTTTGGAGCAGCCTCAGTCTTCTCTAATCTATAGCAGCTGGCAATGTCATTGGTCAGTGGAGGAGAGCTGGAGTGCAACATGATTCAGCTGCACCCCTGACAAACCCTGCTCCTCCCCAACACATCCCTGGACAGGAGGCTGCAGGGGTGGCATGACCAGGAACCAGCTATGCAATTTCAGTGCCGTGTGGGGATTCTCTCATGCAGCAGGAATCCCCAGCTACAGTGATGGAGCCAGTTTCCTTCCACTGTGCTACTGGGGCCCTGCAAACGGAGCCATGGGGGGGCCAGAACCTGACCCCTTTATGAACACAAATACACATGGATATCGGTAGTTATAAAATGATACCATTTGAAGTGTAGAGGGGGCTGGGTTTAAATTTCCACTTTCCTTTCCCTTCCCCCTACATGGTAGGGAGCACCACAGTTTTCTTTATTCATCGTGTCTTTAATTAGCTCTATATTCCATTGGCTCCCTTTGTTTTAAATTGTACCTATTTACAGTGCATTCGTAAAAGAATGAGCAGGAAAAAACCACCAGGGGGCATGTACAGTACTAACAAAGCTATTCAAGGCTTGTCACTTTATCCAATGAGTTGCATCAATTCCAGGTTAGAAGCAATTTCCCTTATTTTGCAGTGCGACGCATACAGAGATCCACGGTAATTTCCTATTTGATTGTAACAAAAGCTTCCCATTTACCAGGACGCTCCACTTATTTTTTTATAAGCCCAAGAAAGAAATCCCTCCTATCATCTTCCTTTACTTTTTCAGAATCTTGTTTAAAGCATTTGGTTTGAATCCGTAGTTTGCTCTGACGTTTGTGCTACATGCCAGGCACTAAAGAGGCATTTAAGATGATATAAGCTCTTTAGAGCAAGGACTCTCTCATTGTGCACATGTACAGGTCTAGCACAATGGGGCCCTGGTTTTCAGTGGGACCTCTAGCTGCTACTGTAATCTTGAAAATATTTTAGTCTTTTATGGTACAGTGCTGAATGCTCCAAATAAATCCCATTTCCGCTACATTACTAATGTCTGACAAACTTATTTCCCCGCTCCACCATCATTGTCTTCTGCTCTTTAAAATGCCCCAGTATACACTCTGATGAATATCTATTGTTGACAATATCACGTCTGCTTCTAATGGTACAGAAAGTGCATTCCCCCTCCTCCTCCTTCCCAGCCCACACATAGATTTTTGCTTTAATAGGAGCCTGCATTCTAGTTTTATATTCTGTACAAATGTACAATAAGCATTAAATGGAAAAATGCTTTGAGAGAGATAACAGGTTGTGCAGGACAACAATAGCTGTGACATCATAATGAGATCCCGCCATGGCCTCAGCCAGTCCTGACACATGCCCTGCACCACGTGGGCCATGAAGTCTGAAGTAAAGCCAAAGTGCAGGGAAGCTTTAAGGTTACTTTGCATCATTCTAAATGGCACAAAGTCACCTTAGCAAGGCTGAGGATATGGTCCCAGTGCTGTTAGCTTAGCATCTGTCACAAGCACTAAACATAAATAACCTTAGAAAACAGTGTATAATTCTGAGTTCTATTGCTGAATACGCAGCGTAATAAATCAATGAACAGCACAAGGAATTTCTAACATACATCCTCACTTAATTATTCACAGACTTGCAGATCATCAAAAAAGTAGATGACTGATCTTTGTCTAAATGGAATAATTACTGTGTTTAAGTATGGTATGAAAAGACATATTATAAATTAACTGTTTTTAATGTTCATTTTAGTAAAATAATGAAGATATTCAGGAAGTGCCAGCAGTTAAGAAGGAAATCGTATACATCCCCACACTGAATAACGATGACATGATGCAACAAGCCTCTTAAATCTTCAGCTATCTAGGCCTTAAGCCTCTTGGCAAGGATTGCACTCTTTACTACCTCTTTTCTTCCACCTTTTTACTAATTAGTGTATTATTAATTATTAGATTAATTATTGTAAATTATTTAAATCAACAATGTTGAATCATGGAACTTAATTATACTGATGTTAAAGACATTAACCCCCAGGTGTTTGAATCTTTCAGCTATATTCTTTTCTGCTTCTCTCTCTCAGTGAGTCTCTGTTGCACTTTGTCTCCCACATTTGCCCCTCCTCTCCCCCCCCTCAGTGTTGGGGATAGAGAAATAAAATAACCGCAGAGCTGCCCCCTGGGAAGGCGAAGGAAAACACTCTTCCCTTCCTTTGTACAGAAACTCCCTTTCTTCCTTCAAATCCTTTCTTACAACCTACCTTCTATTGGGATGCAGAGTCCCATGCCAACCTTATAAAAGCTAACTTAATCAAGCTAACAGAATGGGATACGTTGTGGTATTTACACCACAGCCCTGATAGGTGGTGCGTGGGGCTGCACTGGGGAGACTCAGGAAGGCATTCTCCGTGTGCTCTAAGGTGTCCCTCTATTCCATCTCTACCCCTTCCCTCCTCCCTAGTGCGCCAGCCCTTCTACTCAAGTGGGCACAGAGAAAGGTGGGGGACCATCACCTCCCCTCTTCTTTGCTCCTCCCTGCCCCGTTTTCAGAGTCTTGCTCCCTGAGGGGCACAGGCACTGTTACAGTGAGAGGCAATTGACAGTTGTGTATGGCAGGGAGAGGAAGCATCTTGCGATAAGGGGTTCTCATGATCGGATCCAACCCAACATGTGTGGCGTCTTGCAATATGGAATATGGAAACCTCTCTTTTTCCCCCCACCCTGCTTGGGGCCAGAGAGCACCTAACATACTTTATAAGCTTCTTGGAGCAGGGATCATGGGCCGGATCCTCAGCTGATGTAAAACAGCATAGCTCTGTTGCAGTCAATGGAGCTCTGCTAATTTACACCAGCTGAGTACCTGACCCATTTTTGCTTATGGGGCTTGTATAAATGTTTTTTTTTTTTTTTTTTTTTTTTTTTAAACACAATAAAATATTTGGGGGAAAGAAGATCTCAAGTATCCTGCTTTAATTCAAAGGGGGTCTATTTGTGTTGTGAGCAACATTGGGAGAAGAGCTGGGCTCTGCAGGAAAGATTTCCTAGCTGTGTCTAGGATTTACATATCCTCACTCCACCTTGCATTTCTACTGCCTAGTTAACGGATGTTAAGAGGAAAAGCAGAACAAGCCACCCACCAATAATCGGCTTGGCTCACTTTGTCGCAGAGTTTCTTATTCAATAATACACAAATATCACAGTTTCCATTACTTTTCTAATTAATCTTAACTGTAGGCTCCTCTGTAGTTATTTTACTCTGATCAAAGAATTTAGTCCATTTTCAAAATGTAATTTTCCATAAGAGTGATAAAAGTTACCAAAAGGCTCACCATTATTTTTTTCCATTCTAGTCCTACTTCCTTTTATGGGTTGCTTAACATCAGAAATGTATTCTTAAGCACTTCTTCCCTTACATTATCCACTGATAATGCAAGACAAGTCCCAAGGACAATGTTAAGTGTATGAAATAGGTAATGAATGCTCTGTCTAGACAAGAGATACAGACAATACTGTTCCTCTTCTCTCAGCTCCATCATCGGCTAACAGTTTTGATAGTAAACTAAATACTTGCATAATGTCTGCTTTTGTTACATTAAGAAGAAAGAAACTTAATTAGCCATGTCTAAATAGAGAGCATAATAAATTTAGAAATCCTAACAACATCTATCTAAGGATTAAATAACATTCTATTGGAGGAGTTAATGGTGGGCACAACCAGGAGCTATTTCTCCTCCTTCCCTGGCAGAAGGGATAATCATAATAAACCAGTAAGCCATATATGTACTACTCACCTGATGGAGCTTCTCCCAGAACTCAGGTCCTTCCTCCATTTTTCTTAAGCTTGATGGAATGTACCAAAAGCAAATGTTCGCATACTCTGGCTGAGTAAGAGAAAAAAGGATTGCTTATCAATGATTGCGGGTCAAAAGGTTTTATTATATTTCTGTGAAAATTTTCAGCTAAAACGTTTGAGCTTTAGAAATGTTTCATCAAAAAACAAACAACTCCTCCTCATCAGATTGAAGGGGCTTTTGTTTAGTTGCCATAGTAAAAAAACCCCAAATGCTGACTTTTGTATTTTTTCACCCCCTTTACTCCTCTACAATGCCTATGCCACCCTTGCTTTCCCCACCCCCCACACTGGGCGGGAAGGGGAGTCTTCACGTTTTTACACACACACACCCCTACCTTCCTTTTCCAGTGGGGAAAAAAGGAAGAGACAAGGGAAGCAGGGAGAAGGTGGACATTTTAGTACAACTTCAAAATTAAAACTTAAATTTTGATTTTTCCTTAATTTTTCATTTCAAGTGAAAAAAATTGAAATTTCATCAATACAAAAAAAAAACGAAAAAATTTGGTTTCAGAAAACCCTATTATTCATAAAAAAACACCTTATAATGGCAATTTTTTTGACCGCCTGGTACTCATATGGTATAACAATGGACCTGATGCCAGGATTCCATGCATTTAATTAGAGTCCAAAACTCCTTGGGGTGATATACATGTCCTGTCCAGGAGATATTCTCTCAAAATTTCTGAACATGACTGTGGAACAAACGAAGACTCCGCTTCTCCACCCGGCTCCGGAGTATCTCTCTTAGGTTTTATGCTCAATTCAGAACTTCTTGTTGATGGGAGACTCACAGCAATGACCATTCACGGTTGGTTAAAATTAGGACACTTCATACTTATGAGGATTCTGCGTGTAGGATTCACAAATTTTCCTAATAGGCCCCTACAGATTCTACCCAGTTTCTTTTGGGACAAATGAAGGACACATAGCACCATCTGGAGAAACAGTTAATGCATCCCAGTCCTGTTCAAACTTCCTAAAAAACTCCACCTCCTTAACAGTGACCTGCCATGTCTTTGCAATTCAGAGCTCTACTTAAGGGGGGCAAAGGATGGAGAGGATTAGAACATACCTCCCCACTACTAAACCCTACTATACCCACAGTTTTCACTGATGCTGGCTGAAAAACAAGGAACAAATGTTGAAATAGGGAAGAAGATAGCTAGATCACACCATCATTTTGCCCCAATGCAAACACTGCTGGTAGTCCCAGACCTCCTCCCGAGTGGAGACTACCTAGACCATGCCAAATTCTTTCATGAAAGGGCACTGGGAACTATTTATATTCACTGCTTCCCTTTAAACTGCATTTAATACATTCTTTGATCAGCAAGGAGAATATCATTATCAGCAGGAAGAGATCAGCAGACTTGCCACCTGCTGCCAAAGAATGAAATGAAGTTCAGCTCTAAAAGTCCCATATTTCTCTAATAGGAATGGATCAAGCCCCAGATGTACAGTAGTTTCCTCATGAGCTGAAGCGCTAGCTGACTAATATGGGGTTTCAATCTCAGTTTTGTTTCAGGGCAGAGGGGGCATGCAGTCAATGGCTTATCTTCCCTTCATCAGATGCAACCATGCCTCAGTTTCCCTTCATTCATTGGGTAGGTTAACCCTCTGGCTATGTGAGGAAAACTCTGCCTTTTCCAGAGTCAACAGAAGTCCAAGAAAAACTGGCTCCACTTAGCCATTTTTCACATACACCTCTGCCTCAATATAACACGACCTGATATAACACAGTAAAGCAGTGCTCTGGGGGAGCGGGGCTGCGCACTCCGACGGATCAAAGCAAGTTCGATATAACGCGGTTTCATCTATAAAGCGTAAGATTTTTTGGCTCCCGAGGACAGCGTTATATCGAGGTAGAGGCTTAGTTTCCAGTCCCTCCCTCAGGGCCTGAACAATCTTATCCCTTCATGCAGCAAGTGAAAGGCAAAGCTTTTCTCCCACCTTCTCTAGAAGTCCCAGCCTGGAGCCTCTAAACAATAAGCAACTGCCCAATCCCACCATCAAGCTCTTTTGCCCCAGGTAGTTTCATTCATGGGCTTCCTTGCACAAACCTAAACCTTCAGCTCAGTGCAGGACTGACACTTCTGGGTCACTGGCAGCCTTTTCCCAAATGGGCAGCTTACCCCTCCTGGGGTTCTTATTCTTCTGCAGGCCTCTTCCCATCTGCTCCTCCTTCCCACCCATACTCCTGGCATCCCCTCACTGGAGGGGCTCACCAGCAGCTATGGGTGCTCTCTCCAGGTTCACTCTGTAGAGTGAACACATCAAATCTGACCTCTTTCCTGAGCTATTTTACATCCCTGCCTTCCCTTTCCCAGCACATACTGCTGCTGAGTTGTTTATAATTCCTACCAGTTCTTCTGGATTACAAATTCCAGAACACCTTGCCACTCAAACAGGCTTGAGACAAGCCATGAAACCTTCCCCAGAACCCCTTGTTACCCAGGAGAATTCTCCCCCCCCCCCCCCCGTGTGTGTGCTCTCTCCAAATTAGTAGAAATGTACTGGGAAAAAAATTATATTTTCAGTTTCTTTCAGCTTCCACTCCAACCATGATAGTTAAAGCACAAGTATAAACCCACATTTCAATTTTAAATTCACTTCTGTCCTTTTAATTCTTTTTCCACCCTGTTGCTCTTCATGTGTCTACTGCCCCCTTCCTCCTCCTGTCCCTTTTTTCTCCCCCTATGCCTCCGCCATCCTGTTACTCCCCATCTTCCGGTCTACTCTGCTCCTTCTCCTATAGCTGCTCTTCTCACACACACACACACACACACACACACACACTTCCTCTAAATAGACTCCCCTCCTCGATGTTCCCAGGTGCTGATCTCATTGGCCAAAGAGTTGAGACCCCCGCTGCTCAGCACATTCTCTGCAAACAGGATCTTCGTCAACTTACTTTGCCATGGAGTAAATTGGAAGGAAAAAAATGTTATCAGTAGAGCTGTTTGAAAAGTGCCAGTTGTTCTACACTGGAAATTTGGGAATGCAGGGGGTGGCGATTGTTTTATTATCATTATTTTTAAATGAAGAAGAGTCCACTTTCAGGACAGAAGTTTTAACTGAAAAACTCCAAACAGCTCTAGTTCTTAGCCATAGCTCTAGCAAGAGTGGTCCTTTTGCAACCCTACCCATTGCCATACAAGGGGATTACTCAAGCCATAGGTCCCAATGCCTATACAACCCCAGAAATGGACAGAGTGATTATGTGAAATATGGACAATATGATGTGATTTAACACTTCTGTGCATCAGCAATTTACCAAGTTTATTTAAATAAGCACCCAAAATACAGACTGGCATTTGACAAAAACACAAACTCAGTTCTATAGTCACCTACCTCCAACAGAAGCTGGAATCCTTCTCTTTTCTTAATTTCATCGACTAGGTATCTGCAAGTAAACATACGTTTATAAGATAACAAAAATATAGGATATGCAGGTAGCAAAAAATGGTCTTGAACATGTCTAGATTTCTTAATAGCAGACCTTTAAAATAGTTTCTACCTGCTGTGAAAATACAACAGTTAATGGGATAACCAGCTCCCGAAAATAAGTAAAGACTGGAGCTAAGCGGTGAGTGATGGTATAAACCAAATGCTGCCCACTTTCATTGGGAGCAGAAATTGGGCCTACCTGTATTAGAATTGTGAGCTACACGGATCCACCAACGTAACTCCCTTTTCCAACACTGAGGGCTTGTTTACACTTAAAATACTGCAGCGATGTAGCTGTTCCGCTGTAGTGCTTAGTGGAGACACTATCTACATTGACAGTGTAGGTACTCCACCACCCCGAGAGGCAGTAGTTGCGTCGATGGGAGAAGCTCTCCCATCAACATAGTGCTGTCTACACTGGGAGTTAGGTCACTATAACTGCGTCACTCAGGGATACGGATTTTCCACAGGGGTATGGAACAACATAGTTCTATCAACGTAAGTTGCTAATATAGACCACGCTTGAGTTGTTCTCCACTAATAACTCACTTTCTGTTCCACAGCTAAACGCTCTGTGCTGCCATCTCATTTCACTTCACTGCCTACTTCTGACATTTCTCTAAGTCCTGCCACTGCCCCCAATTCTCTTACTCTCTCCTATTCTTTAGCATCATGCCCTGGTGCACTGGACCTCTCTCTCAGCAACCCCCAGTATCTTCACAGTTCCACTTTTACACAACAATGTATGTCACTGATGCATAATCATCCCTGGGTATTCTCCAATAACAGTGCACTAAAAGAAAATGTTCTTTTCACCACCAGCAGAAACACACTAATGTAATAAGAGAAAATAGGTCTGAACCAAAATCATGGATCCAAAAAAACCCCTCAAATTACAGAAATATTTGGATCTTGACCCAAACGTTACAGCAGGCACAGATCTCTACAGAATTCTAAACCAAAAAAGGGTGGATTTCACCCCATCTGATTGTCAGAAGACTTTGGGTTTGGATCCAAAGTTCGCAGCTCAGTTTCATTTCTAATCATAAAGGTAGTAACTGGAGCTGTGTGGGGAAGATGCAAGTTCCATTTTGCAAAGGATTTCAAAGTTCGGCTTTGTTCCAAATTATAATGAAAACCGAACATTTTAAATTCTCCACAAAGGAAAAAAAAAACCGTTTTGGGTCAATCAAAACATTTCATTTTGAGGAAATCAAAACTTTGCAACATTGGCTGTTTTGTATTATAATACAACATTTTTAAAAAATTAAAACAAGGTAATTTCGAAACAAAAAAAAAATCTAAACATTTTGTTCCAAAAATGTTGAAATGGGACATCTCACTATTGTCTGAACTTTTTTCCACATTTTACTTCTGAAATGAAACAGTGGTAAAATCAACCTGATTTTGCGACATGTTTGAATTTCAATAGAACTGCATATTCCAGTGCAATATGGTTCCATCAAAGTTTTTCCAACTGGCTCTAGGAGTAATGCACCAAGAGTAGAGATGGTCAAACTATTCATTGTGAATATTTTGTCCACATTTTGGCTTCTTTTTCCTGTTTGTGAATTGTTCACAGAGTTTCAATTGTTACTCATAATTGTTCAAACTATTGAGGCTGAAATTTTTTTTTTTGCATATGAGCTCTTTGAAAGTTGTTCATTGCCTGTATTTGTTATTCACTCTTACTGCTGTGCAAGTAGTCACCTTAGCCACATGGAATTGTTTCTGTGCCCTAACTGGATCAGCATAACTGTAATAAGAAGCGGGAGTGTGTGATCATGTCTCCCAGTATTTGATTTTCTGGGGGAAAGGATAGGAGCAGTTTCTGAAGTTAGAAGGAGCAACCCTGGCAGGTTTAGGGAATGTTTAGGACATTTAAAACATTTTTTCCCCTTAGGCCACTTGAGTCAGGCCTTGCCCGAGACATCACTGCTAGAAAATTTAAGCTATTGGAATATTACAGGCGGGGATCAGATTTTAAATTACAACTGACAGCCCGAGCCTTGCCACCCGCGGCTGACAGCTGGAACCCTGCGCCTGGGGCTGAAGCATGTAACTTAGCTTCCCGGGGGTCCGTGACGTGAGATCCCGGGCAATTGCCTTGCTTGCCACCCCCTAATGCTGGCTCTGTACTTGCGACCTCCTAAATCTGTTCTCTGACACTAGGTTGATAAACATTGGTCTACAAAAGTCTGTTTAATGTTATACAAGTTACCATCTCTATTTAGCTTATGTACACAACATCACAAAGAGTACGATTTAAAAAAAAATGCAAAAATGATAATCATTAAAGCATTAAAACATAACCCCCTTCCTTATTTACAGCGTACATGAACCATTACTTCTATAAAGAGTACCAGTTTTTAAAAATGCAGAAACGATCATTTTAAGTTGTAACAGCAATACTAATGGTAACAACAATATGTAATATGCAGAAAGTACAGTACATAGCATGATGGTAGGTACAGCAGCACTCACATTTAGAATGCCTGGAAAAAAGTCTGACAGTTTGCATTGTTCTAGATGAGAGGTTCTCGTCTTCATTGTGCGATCATGGAGCGGCTTCATCAACAGCAGTTCAGAGGGGTCGGTATTGGGCTGTTGCTCCAAGTACTGAAGGAAGAGGTTTCCTGCTTTTGCAGCATCGCAGTGAGAATTTTTTTCCAATCAATTCTTCCTCAGCAGACCCTTCAGCTGCATAGTCGCTGTCAGCATCTAGTACAGTCTGAATGATTTTGGCAGCTTCCAGTGTAGTTAGCATCATTTTCAAGCCAATCTGCAACATCATCTTCATCGACTTCTGCGCAGCGAGGAAGTCTTATGGAGGAGATCCACAAATGCACTGGTCTCTTCTTCAGCTGCCAATGCTGTTGTTTCAGCTGCCCGGTCACTGTTCTAAGTGTCAGCAATAACTTCAGGCCACAGATTTTTCCGCAGTTTTTGTAAGGTTGACCTGGAGATGTCTTCCCATGCTTCTGCAACCTCATATATAGCATCCTCGATATTGATTTTTTTTTCCAGCGCTGCAACATATTGCCTTTGTTCTCAGTTGCTTCATCAGACATCAGTAGTCGATTAAGAAGATCCTGTTGATAGCGTTGTTTTAGACTTTCCAGCACGCCTTGGTCCATAGGCTGCACAAGAGATGTTACGTTTGGAGGGGAGAAAAAAAACCCAGAAGATCGGGTTATCTTGGGAGGTGAGCCCTCTGTCATCAGAGTGAGCAACTGCGTTGTCCAGCAGTAAGATAGCTTTCAATGGGATGCTGTTTTTGTTCAGATGAGCTTGCATACTTGGAACAAAAGTTTTTAAAAACTCAAATCACGAAACAAAACACTGTCCATCCATGTTTTTCCTTGTGATTTGTAGAGGAGGGGCAAAGCATCCATTTTTGCATTTTTAAGCGCATGCGGATTCATTGCTTTACCAATGATAATTAACGGGAGCTTGGATGTGCCACTAGCATTAGCACAGGCCAGGGCTGTCAAACGTTCTTTGCTCCGTTTGTAGCCAGGAACAGATCTTTCCATTCCTGCAGCAAGTCCCGTCACAGTTATAAATTTGTTCCAGTGACAAGTTGTGCTCAGCTAAGATATTTGCCATTTTTTTTTAAATAGTCAGAAATAACTCCTGAATTAGCAGACAGCTTTTCCCTGGTGACTGTTAGCTGCCGTGATGCTTTTTAAACTTCTAAACCTTGATGAAAGCCTTAAGCCTTCTCGCATAGTGAAGGACCACTAATAGGAATGCCTTTCTCTCTCGCCTGTATAAACCACAGTTAAAGGGCTTCATCTAGACCAGCATCTTTCAGTTGCTTCATGGTCTTCCAGTATGCAGAGATATTGAGTTATTCATGCAATATTTAAGAATTTGCTCTGCATTGTGTTTGATGTCCAATACTGTGCTTTATCCAATGCTATAATTTTGGGCTATTTTTGCTAGCGACTCTCCTTTTATTTTATTAATAATCTCTAATTTTGCATCCAATGACAGCACTACATGTTTTTGCTTAGTAGTGTCAATCTTTTACAAGACTGAAAACACGGCATACCAATACTATGGAGGTGATGTCAATTTCCTATGATCCTGTGTGCGCATGGGTGGTTCAGTTAATAAGAGCCGCATAATGGAGGCTTGGATAAACTGGGTTCTATGGTAATTATATGTTGCCATAGTCACACAAAGTAATTACATGTGACATTTGCATGCACAGCCCCAGCTGCAAAGGTTGCAGCCAAATCCTTGTCAGGCCTATTTAATTGCTTCTGAGGCTACGTCTACACTATCACTTATGTTGGCATAACCTATGTCACTCAGGGGTGTGAATAAGCCATCCCCCGAGCGACATAAGCTACACCAACTTAAGCACCGGCATTGACAGTGCTATGACGCGGGAGAGCTTCTCCCGCTGACACAGATGCTGCCACTCGTTGGGGGTGGATTAACGAAGCTGATGGAAGAGAGCTCGCCCATCAGCTTAGAGCAGCTACACGAGGGAGCCTACAGTGGCACTGCTGCATCAGTGTAAGCTCTCTAGTGTAGTGATAGCCTGAGTAAAGGCACTAGGTAAGGGGTATTGTGCTGCCCTGGCTCTGAATGGAGTGGTTGCATACTCCTATCTGTCTTGTTTAACTGCATTGGCTCCAGGGCACTGGCCTGCAGTTCGGAGAACACGGTTCCCATGGCACTGTATTGTTGTTAATCGCTGCGTCCCATTCCACACACAGCAATATTCCATACATCTAGCTACCTCCTGCATTTATTGAATGTACTTTATCTCCTGTTTGCTCTGTCAGCAACTGCAAATTAGTAATGCCAGCATGAGTCCATGTGTGCAGTCAGCATGATCAGACCCCACAAAAGTCCTTTTGTCAGGATTCTGGCCAGGGTCTGGGAATATTTCAATAAATCTGTCATTTGTTGTGATACAAGCAGAAAAATGCCTAAGTAACTGCTTTTACTGGTTATCACTACATACCATGAGCACAAATAGAGGGAGGAAGAAATCTGTCAAAACACCAACTTTGGGCCCTGTGTACATGCCAGGGGAAAGTCCCAATACGGGCACCACCAGCACAGCTTCATTGTCACAGCCTGGCACTTTAGCTGAGATCCTGCAGAGATTGTTTATCCAGGGGCTCAATAAAGAATACCTTAGAGAGCATACATTTTTTCAAAGCAGAGCATGGGGAGTTGCCGTGTTGTTTGTGGTTAACAAGACTTGTGCATGTGACTCATTACCCTTAGTGTATATCCATATAACCTGATTGCCATGACAAAGTGCTGATGCCAGCTCTGAATGCTGTATCTAACTGCATGCTGCTGAGATCCTTCCACCTGTCTTATCAAAACGAAGCCAGCATTGAATCTCTTTTTCAATGTCCATTTAGATCAGCAGTTACTGTTCGCATTATAGTTTGCCACCTGGCCACCGTGATCAACCACAGTAACGTTCAGGTTGACAAAACTAAGCAAAGAATAAAAAAGATGCTTTACCATTATTGCACCAAGGATTAGACTGATTTTATTATGGGATGGCTATGAGGCTAGTTAGCAAACTGGGCAAAGACCCACCATGCCTCTGGAGGAGATATTTTTGTGGACTAAAGTGAAACAAGTTTAGTGACCCTGACTACTGGCTATATGACATTTGTCCATATCATAAAACTACAGCACCGAGCACAACAATCAATCTGCTCAGGAGAGGTCCTAGACTGGAATAGCCCATGTTCCCTCATTCATTTAAAACAAAACTTCACACAAAAACACAACACCACGTCCCTTTTTTGGATTAGCTAAAATGAGATCACCTTGTTTTTGAAAGATGTTAGCAATTTTAAAATAGAATTAGCAAGATAGTTAGCACTGCAAAATAGCTCTCCTCCCTGTGGCTAGCATTTTGATTTTGTTTTTTGTTTATTTTAACTACCCATTGAAACAAGATTAAAAGTGGTGTGTGACTGATTGACATTTGATGTTTCTCTGACAACTATCCATGGCCAAAAAAGGCAGCCACTAGAAAATCCATCGTTCTCGATTTCTAATGTCCGGTCCATTTGGCACCAGTGGTGTAATTTTC
The DNA here is from genome assembly GCF_027887155.1 of Malaclemys terrapin pileata. Taxonomy (NCBI): domain Eukaryota; kingdom Metazoa; phylum Chordata; order Testudines; family Emydidae; genus Malaclemys; species Malaclemys terrapin. The sequence goes on along the minus strand of NC_071506.1, from coordinate 213,473,480 downwards.
TCCCTACATCTTTCCATGGTGGACAGTAGAACTGTATTATTATTATCATCCCGTGACTGTGAAATCACAGAAGGGGCGGAGTCCTAGTTCAACAACTTCATAACAGAGCAGGAAAAACCAAGAAGTATTTGAAATTACTAACACTGCAGAAAATGAGGGGGAGCCAGTAGTGAATGAAGCTAGGTTTCAGGCGGAGGGGTGTCTTTAGAAAAGGAATCAGACAGAGGTGACACAAACTGTGGAGATGATGGTCTAACACAACACCCAGATGTGATCGCAATCTTGTGACTCTAAAACGCAGCTTACTCCATAAAGCAATAAGGAAATAAGGGAATCTAATTCTTTGCCATCAGGACTAAATGTAAAGAAAATAATCTCCAAAGTGATCAGTTGAGCACGCTAGCATAAGTATTTTAAAAGTAAGTCCTTTCAAGTAAATAGCTCAGGAGCACTCTGATCTGATCTAAGCTAATGCTATGAAAACATGATTCACCTCTAAAAAAAAGGGAGAAATCAATGCAATGGCCAGAGTTTGATGCAAAGGGAGTACAGAATTGCAATCAGATTAAAAACCTTTGCAACTCTGCCTGGCAGTGGAAAAATTCTTGCCCTCAAATTGTAAGGTCAATGGACTAGCTCCAGAATTAATCCAGGTCATATTCAGGAACACTAAAATATCATCTCTGCAGCATCAAAGTAAACCCTACTGTAACATAGCAAGAAAAAGGCTGCACAGCTGGTCATGTAGTTAAGAAATCTGGCTTAGTGCCCAGGGAAACTGATGTCTCAGCTACCAAGTGCCTGTTCCCAGGCAAAGTCAAGATAGCAAAGCAGCTACTGTACAGAATATCACTGCTAGCTGTTATTTGATTAAGGCAATTTCATTAAAAAACAAAAATAAAAACTCACACTGTCAATTAGAAACACCACCAGCTAAATCCTAACTATCAAAGAGGGTATTGATCCCACCATTAATCTGTACATTCTCAGTCAGATGACCTGCACCAGTGACCTTGATGTGACTGAATCCTTCTACTGATAGCAAGAAGGAACTGACGCGCTCTGTATATATATATCGACAGAGGCCCCTGAAGTGCACACAAGACTGCAATTTACTCAAAAGACTCTAGGGACATTTAAGCAGCAGAATCACGACAGTGGATTTGGTTTTTAATGAATTCCCCCTAGCGCCACTTTTTTTCTTTAGAATACATATATTTTTACGCAATTTATGTTTTAGCTTTTTCTTTATATGGAAGTGTTGAAGAGGAACTGTCCCTTTAACTTGCACCATTGTAAACGCTAGGGTATTACTCTCTCTGACATGGGATTTGGCATCAAATTAAAAATAAATTATTAACATAGGGCTGATTAGTGTTATTAATATTTATTATTTGTATTTTGAAGCCAAGGAGCCCCAGTCATGGATCAGGACCCTATTGTGCTAGGCACTGTACAAAAAGAAAAGGAGATTTTGTTTAATTTTAAAAGGTCAGTGTCCATGCAAAATAACCCATATAAATAATTCTCTTCACAGAGCCTCTGGCAACACCATCTTGGAAGTGCTCATTGAGGGAGAATTTTACACAGTGCACAATGAGCTCATGGAACTTAGTAGCGTTCAAAAATAAAAAGGATTGAAAATTTATAAGGATAACAAAAACATGCAAAGATTCACTATTAGAGAGGTTTTGAAGGGATGCTTCAGGGAAGAAGCCAACCTCTAATTAATGGGGTTTAGGAAGAAAAATTTCCTGTGGGCCAGGTATTCCACAAAATCCTGCTGTAGGGTTTCCTGCACGTCCTCCTGAGGCACAAGATACAGGCCACCAATGGAGTATGGACTTGTATGATCCATTATGGTAATCCCAATCTTCATTCTAAATCCAGGTTCTGCACCTGACTTTCAAGAACATTATGGCTCATGTTCAAACATATTTTAAAAACAAAGCATTAATTTCAAATGCCTCTTGGAAGCACTTGCAAATGCTAGAGTGGTGGGATTTCTTGGCTGCTGCAAGGAGAGAAGCCACAGATGCTAACACACTTTAAAAATGATGGCACTCTACACATTAAAACCTTGCCTGCACCAGAGAGTTTTAGGGGAAGGGAAGGAAACCCCACTCTTCCTACAGGTACCACCACCAATTTGGTGGCATAAAAGAGTCATAAAGGGGCTGCAGTGGCCCAAGGGAATTTCCCCACCATACAGTCTCTGGAATGGTAAAGTCACCTCCAGCTGGATACAGCACAGAATCTGGCCCATTGTGTTTTGGTATTAATGAAAAACAGCAGCGTCGTTTCTAAATTAGATATCTGAAATAAGAAGGGCGTTTTTCACTGGACCACATCAGTTTCCAGACGATCACCTTTAGGCCTAATACAGATTGATGGTAGCCCTTTAAATTGGACCCTGAACTTCATTTTATCCCTAATTTATGAATTATTATTAGATTATTTTAAAGTTATAAAGGTTTAACTGGTTTCAGGATAGACAGTGTGCTGTGGACATTGTTATGGAAGCTTCAGTCAATTAAAACAAACAAAAAAAAGCAACATTTAAATTAGAGATCAGGTACCTAGCTAAGGCAAGGGCTCTGTTTACTCGTTCCTCAAGTCCTGTAGTTCCCAATGCCTTCCACGTCATCCAGAATTTAAATGCATCTGGTCGTCGGCTACACTGAATAGACTTGTCTCCTGTGTCGTAGCTGACATCATAGAACTTGTCCTGCTGGAAAAGGTAGGAGGCCTTGGCAGAGTAGCATTTCTTAAGCAGGTCCTATTTTAAAATAAAATAAAAGTTTAGACTGCTGCTGTGCATTTAAAAAACGGAGTTTTATAAGCAAAATTATAAGTTGGAAATTAACTTGCACTATTTTCTTTGTGCCAAACTTTTACTGAAAAAAAAAACAAAACAAAACAAAAAAACCACAACCAACAACATGGAATGAACCCAAGCATGGAGAATCCATGCAAGTCCCTCCTTATTGCTTAAGAACACTGGATGAAACCCTGGCCCCTATGAAGCCAATGGGAGTTTTGCCATTGATCCCAATGGGACCAGGATTTCATCCCATATTGCCAGTGATGAGTTGTGGGCTGTGGAAGAGTCTTCTGTATCAGCCCCAAAGAGGCCAAGGGAGCAGGTGAAAAGAAGAGCCACTGGATCTGCATTTACACTGAACTAGTTGCCCAAATATATAGAGTGTTGGCCTGCTGCTGCCGTAGTTGCAGTCCATAGGTTGGAAGAGCAGTCACAGAGGAGGTGCTTTGCAGCCAGGAGTGCTGGAACAATTTGTATAGTGGGGGTGCTGAGAGCCATTGATCCAAACTGTAAACCATGAATAGGATGGAAACCACTTCAAGTCAGAGGATGCCGCAGCACCTCCAGAAGCCCTAGTTCCAGCACCTATGTTTGCAGCCCTGTGGCCTGCCTGCGGATAAAGGGGTAGCTGAATCCAATCTGGCCTGCTCCAACATAGTTCCTTATGTACAGTCCAATTACTTGGGGCTTATGAGGTGGGGTGGATTTCACCCCAAATTTCAGATTTCCTCCCCCAAAACACTGGACAACCTCTATTGATTTAAGCATAGATTATTCATTTGGTACAATAAAAATACACCAAGCAGAGTATCAATACAGCATCATTTTCAGTCTCCAAAGAGATTTCTGTCACTCTTCACATTTAAAAGTGGCATGCAGGACGTTATTTTATTGCATCATAATTCCAGTTTTGAAATGAAAGCATTTTATGCAAAAATTTGCATGCTCTGACTCTCAAGACTAATTCAGTAGAGACTGTCCACACAGAGATGAGTGGTGAAAAAGAAGCCACAATAAATGAGTTCTGTAGAGGGATCAGAAAAAGAATGAAACCACATCATTCATAAGAGGAGGGTGGGTTGTTGTAGGATTATGGGGTACAAACTATGGCAAAAGACACAAGCTTACAGATGGAGGGGGAAGGAAACAAAGGCAGCATTAAAGGAGAGGGGAGTTGGAAGAAGGTAGGTCACAAGGTGGGAAGTAGGAGGAAAGGAGAGCTGTGATGCAGCAGGCACAGACCTGAGCAGAGCCTGGAAGATTTGGACGAGGGGTTTAAAACTGAAGTGCAATGAGACAAGATGCTAGTGAAATGTCTTGAGGAAGGGGTGCCATAGAGCAACAGGAGAAGATGATGATTTTAAAGGCAGAAGTTTGGATGGCCAAAGAGAGCAGAGATAGGGATAAACAGAAAGGAGAAGGTTGCAGCATTTGAGACAGTGAGGAATGGACAGATTTGATAAATACTGCGGAGGAAGAAGCAAGAGCCAGGATGTAGCAGGAAATGGAAAAGAAGTTGAAGATGGCCCTAAGCTTGTGCACCTACATGACAAAGGAGGGTAGTGGAGTGGTCAATAATTGAGGAGGGTGGAACTAATGGAGGATTTTGGCTGAATGAAACCATTCAATTAGAATACATGTAGAGTAAAAGTTTGGCTACAGAATTTAATCTGGATTTGCAACTGCGTGTTTAAGTGGCAGCCACATTGCACGTGTTCTAAGCAGATCGTGAAGCCTATAAACATGAAACCTTGCTGAACATCATCTCATGGAGAGAACAATCCATTTTTTAAATTTCATTGTGGACTGACTGAAGATATATTTCATATTTCATTTCTCTACATCTGTTGCAAGTTTGATTGTGAAAGGGTATAAGGTGTCTGACAGAGACTTTTGTGAAAAGTGTTATTTCTGTATCAGAACGTACAGGTTTTAATCTGCATTCCAATGCATCACAGATAGCTCTCTTCAACTGGTAATTAAATAGAAGAAAATATGTCAAGACAAAATCCAAGGGATATAAAAGTGATACAAGTTACCTACTGGCATATGTAGAATAAAATCTGTCAGGATGAGGGAATAATAAAAGGGAACAACATTCCTCACTTCAAGTCACTATGTCTTCCTCCTTTTCTCCTTGTTCCTTCAATTCCCCTTCGAACATTGGGCTATGTATGGACTTGATTGAGGGGCACCAAAAGGGAGAGATTTCAAGGAGGGGTGTGCGGGGACTGGACACTATCAATACCATTAGCTTCCCAGAGGAGTCAGCAAATCACCAGCCTGTCTCACCTCCCTAGTGGCCAGCAAAATTGACCTTGTACGGAGGAAGCTCATACTATCACCTTGGAAAGAGTGGTACGGCGGCTGCTCTCCCCTTGCACTCCTCAGAATGGTAATGCTCCTCTTCCATACCCACAAGCTGGAGCAGTGGCTGGAAAACCACAACGGGGCCCTACATTTGTAAGATTTAAGAAAGCATCCTCTGTCCTTTTAGGAGATTGGAAGTCATGGTGACAAAAGCAAGAAGATGGAATCTCAAATCAAACACTGAGCCTTTTCCAATCCCTAAAGTTTCTTACAGTCTGGTCTTATGTTCTGCTTTGTGGCCCCATACCTGCTACAGTAATCTACCTGCACAGCCATTGCATCACGTTAAGTCAGTTTTGAAAAGAAAGCTTGCTTTCATAGGTGGACATCTAAGTCAATTAGCAGAATAGGTAGTGCTACAGCTTGAAAAAGAAGTAGTGGTATTCGGAAAAAAAAAGGGTGTTTGGTTTGGCTCCTACGGACTACGCATCACAATTCTGCATAGTGTTTCAGTTGTGAGGGTGAGGCAGGGATGGACCCGGAGTTATGAAAATATAACATAGCTGCATTGCAGCAGGTGTAAGGAATCAGAAACCGCAGCAGAGCCAGTCTCCAGGCAATCTGAGGAACGGAGCTGGCCTGTGGTAGGCTGCCTCATTGGCAATAAGAGTCAACAGACCAGCACTTAAACCCAGCAGCAGCAGTTTGGTGCCTGCTCAAAGCATTCGCCCATGACTGTGATAGCTCCTGGCTTGGAAACAGCTCTGCCCCTGCTTTGCCTCACTCCATGTAACCTGGCTCTGGCCCATGGCTCCAATTACTGACTTCTGGCTCCTGCTGTAGCCACCAGGGCTCACTCCTGCACTAACCACCAGGCACAATCACCCACATCCTGCTCTCTGACAGAGAGCATCAGAGGATATTAGTTCCCCTCGTGTCATTATTTCCTATGGGAAATAATTATGTCTATCACAAAAAGACCTAACATGGTGTGTAATGTTAGTGCAAGCCATGGAAGGTCACTTGACATATTGCTATAACCAGAACTGAACAGCTTCATAATTGAATATGTCAGACTGCAAACACAGCAGGTGTTTAAAAAGTAGTCCTATCTACTTGGAGTAAATGCTAATTCCCTGGAAGGTTACTCAGGAGAAGAGAGTGATGAATTCATGGGGGGGAAAAAATGAAACTTATTTCACTCTAGCATGTATGCAAGCAAAAACAGGAGAGGTATTGCCCACCTATCCCTCCCCAGAAATACCGGTGAGCCATCTCTTTTTCATCTACCTATCCTGCTGATGCACTAGTGCAATGTGCTGAATTAACTCTGCTGAACACAGCACCTCTTGTCAATTTGTGACAGCACGAACTAAGTTGTCCTCCAGCTGATTTTTATGCAGCATAGCACATCACTGGGACAGGCAGACAAAGAAGAAACCAAACCATATGGAAGGGATGAAAGAAACATGCCAGCACAGTGCAGTGAACAATGGGGAGAGGCAAAGGAGCAGTGGTTGTAAGTCGACCTAAAATTTAGTGCAAAGGAAGGAAACATTTAGCCCTGTTTAATGAAAGCCACCGAAAGACTAAATACTGCTCCCATCCAAATGGATGAGAGAGTTTTGCCATGGACTTTGATGGGAGCAAGATCAGGCTCCAAGTGCTGGAGACCACTTCATCCTGCAGCTGTGTGACTGAGCAGTCTACTTCATCATCTAAATCAAATAAGTTACAGGAACACCATGTGCAAAATTCAACCCTGGTATAACTCTGTTGAGTTTAGTGTCATGGGTGAATTTGGTCCCATATCATTTATTTGTCCTTTGTGACATTGTATACGTTTTTTACAGCTCTATACTTTGCATTCGAGAGTGTAGTAAAAATAACTTGCAATTGCGTCCTAATTATTTCCACTTCCATAATACTGTACAGCAATGATACACCCTAATTTTAAGTTGCATTTAAAAGATAACCGGATGACTTACAGAGTTGTCTTTCACCAGAAGAGCACAGCACTGGATTCCTGCCATCAGCATTTTATGGGGATTCCAGGCAACAGAATCAGCCCTGGGGAATTAAGGAAAGAGGAAAAACAAATGATTACCTTATAATCACAGTAGTAGATAGCGAAAAATGCCCATGTATATTACAAATGCCTATAACAGATTTCTGAATTCCCCTCCTCTCCTCCCTCCCTATAAATTCTGTGGTCTCTTCAATTAAAAAAATGCTTTGGATATACAAACTCCAAAGAGATTCTTAAGCAGTGCCCTTCCCAATTAACACCCTTCCCAATTAACACCCTTCCTGGGTGTTCCCATGAGCCGTTAAACTATTTACCTGTGAATGCCATGCAGAAGCTTACGATGCTTCCTTGACATCAAAGCTGAGCCACCCCAAGATGCCTGTTGAGATATTTACATAACCAAGACAATGTTATTTGTATATTCTAAGGTTCTATAAGTATTTCCACTGCATTATTTTATAAAACCTCAATAATCCATCTTATTCTAAAGTAATACTCTGCTTTAAATGCGTGTGATCCTTGCTCACGGTGCCTAATTGTACACTCAGTGACATCAGTGCAACCATGTTGAAATCAAGTTGGTTGCACTGGTGTCAAAGAGCGCCCAATTCTGCAAATCTCACTCACTCACTCTCTGTAGCACTTACAGGAGTAGTCCCATTGACCTTGATGACAATACTCTCTCAAGTAAAGGCTACTCTATGTAAGTTGCATAGTCAGGCCCAGAATTTGGACCACTGACTTTTACTATGGAATATAACATTTGCAAGTATGTGACGACAGCACCCAGGGTCTAGGGTGACCAGACAGCAAATGTGAAAAATCGGGACGGTGGTGGGGGGGTAATAGGAGCCTATATAAGAAAAAGACCCAAAAATCAGGACTGTCTCTATAAAATCAGGACATCTGGCCACCCTACTAGGGTCTGATGTGGCATCACTGAAATCAATGGAATTTTTAACATGGATTCAATGTGAGCAGGATTGGACCCCAACTACCTAACTGCTGCAATGAATCTAGAAGTCTCAGACATTAATGAAGAGTTTCCATGCAGCTATGCATGGAAAGAGAGATTGTGGGGCACATGTCACATAATGTGCTCAAAGTCTTTTGTAAGAAAGTATTAGTAGTAAAAAAGAAAAAAGGGCTCAAATGTTGAAGGCATTGATCCTGCAAAGAGCTCCAGGCAGGTAGACCCCATGATTGTGCAGAGCAGGGACTAGGTAACAGGGACCCACCCATGCAGAACTGGGACCCAAGCAATTTAAAAACGCATGTGCAGAATGTTGGTGTTAAAATGTACCTGGCAGGGATTTCTGCATAAGTTGGAAACATTTTTCCAGGAACTAAAAACTAACAAAATTTTGTGGAAAATTTCAGAAAGCCTCATAGAAGAGTCCTATTAAAGATAAATATTTTTTCTGAATGGGTAATGCAAATAAAGTGTTTTTATACATATTTATGAAGCAATTGGTATATGGTGGTACATACTGTTACTGACTGGAAGTTAGGCCAAAAGCCATGTGATAGATTTGGGTGAAATCTCGGTTCCCATCCCTGCACATCTGTGGAATGACCAAAAGAAGTGGAACCACTGCTGTTCTGCTGTACGAGGCTAGAAAGCAGAAAGGCCATTTAGAAGGATTCCACGGCCCTCTTCATGTTGAAGAGCCAAGTGAAATGTTTCTCCACTTGACAAGAATGCACAGGGGATTGTGGGTGGACTAGGAGAGTGGTAGGGGTGTGGTCAGTGGGTCATCAATAACCTAGTTTCATTAGCTAGGAATCCTATACAGGGGTGGGGCATACTGAGCTATGGTGACTACTAAAGCTCAAGGATGGCTGTAGGTGCTATATCTTTGTGTTGGGGGAGGGGGGAGATTCTGAGGCCCCTATATCCTACCTTGGCCTAATTTTTTCAGGCAATGTGAATTTCACACTAAGGGTGAAATCTTGGCCCGATTCAAGTCAACGGGCATTTGCTCAGCTCCAAAAATGCACAAATTCATAAAATCAGATTACTCAGAGGATTGACACATTGTGGTAGACTTATGAAGATCCAATTTAAAATATGACTTTAGGTCCTAGCAAGTGACCTAGATGCAGTAGCTTCACTCTGGTCCCCAGACATCACAAGTTTGGTGCACTGTATTTAGCCTCGTACTAAGAGAGGCCTCAGTCCCGGAATACTACTAAATTAGGGCTGAGGTCAGAGGTGAAAGTAAGCCAGTACGCCCTGGTACAGCGTACTGGCAAGAGCCGGTGCGCCGTACTGGGGCTGCCCGGCTTCCCCAGGCGGCAATTTAAAGGGCCTGGGGCTTCCAGCAGTGGCTGGAGCCCCAGGCCCTTTAAATTGCCACCAGAGCCCCGCTGCTGGAGCCCTGGGGTAGCAGCAGCGGGGCTCCGGGGGTTATGTAAAGGGCCGGGGCTCCCGCTGCCTCTACTGCCCTGGGCCCTTTAAATAGCCGCCGGAGCCCCACCACCGCTACCCCAGGGCTCCGGGGGCTATTTAAAGGGCCCAGGGCAGTAGAGGCAGCAGGAGCCCCAGCCCTTTACATAACCCCCGGAGCCCCGCTGCTGCTACCCCAGGGCTCCAGCAGCAGGGCTCTGGCGGCAATTTAAAGGGCCTGGGGCGGTAGCAGCGGCCGAGCCCTGGGCCCTTTAAACTGCTGCCAGAGCCCCCAGCTGCCGCTGCTATCCCAGCAGAGGAGGAGGGCACTTACCGGTACAGGGCGGACCGGGGCTGGCTCTGACCCCGTGCACCCCCGACCCTTCCGCCCTAGATCCCGCCCCTTCCGGGGGCCAGAACCGGCCCCAACCCAGCCCCATACCGGTAAGTCTCTATTACTACTTTCACCCCTGGCTGAGGTGCACTGGCACAACTGTGTACTGATGTCTGCACAACCCACACCTGCACAGTGCCTTCCTCTTACTGAAGTCCACAAAAAGAAAATGCCAAGACTGGATCCTGAGAAGTACTGAGCATCCACAATTTCTATTAACATAAGTGTAATAAAGTAGAAATACCGGATCCGGGTTTTCAGGATACAAGTATTCAGAGGAGCAGCTGCACTGAGGTAGCTGCATCAGTTGGTCTATAAGTTATCTATATCAGTATCTGTTTCAGAGGCAAAAGGCTAGAAATGGTATTTACCATAACTGGGAGATAGGAACAGTGAAGGCACACCAGGGAATGAAAGGTTAAAATCATGTCTTACAGGCACTTATATGGCTCACTTTACTGCCGTGTGTGAGTACCGTACAGTCTTATGTATTTATCCCCAGAAAACCTGTGAAGTAGGGAAGTGCTATTATTCCCATTTTACAGATGGGGAACTAAGGCTCCTAGGGAATAAGTGACTTGCTTCTCAGATCATACAGTAAGTTTGCGGCAAAATAGGGAATTAAACGCAGGTCTCCCAAGTCCTAGGCTAGTGCCCTCACCACTGGACTACCCTTTTTCTCATACAGGAAGGAATAAAATTTTAATAATACACCCCTACCTCGATATAACGCGACCCACTATAACATGAATTCGGATATAACACAGTAAAGCAGTGCTCCCGGGGGGGGCGGGGCTGCGCACTCCGGTGGATCAAAGCAAGTTCAATATAATGCGGTTTCACCTATAATGCGGTAAGATTTTCTGGCTCCCGAGGACAGCGTTATATCGAGGTAGAAGTGTACTACTCAGTACTTCTCTCCACCTGTGAATCACAAAGTCCCACAACTTCCTTGTAACTATTAATAGTTATTATTCCAATTTTACAAATGGGAAAGGAAGTACAAGGAGGTTCAGTGAGTTTCCCCAATATCACACAGCAATTCTGTGGAAGAGCTGTGAATAAACTTCATTTATGCTAAATGCCCATTCACTGGCTACGGGATTGATCCAACACCCATTAAAGTCAACAGAAAAACTCCCTTAATTCAATGGAAGTTGGATCAGGTTCTAAGACAATACAACTTTAACTATGTGTGTGATAACAAACGGAGCTTTTCATTTTTATTCAGAGTTTCTCTTTAGACAATAAAGACAAAATCACCACATTAGGCCCTGCATTTCATAATCAACAAGTTAACTCTTGAAATACAGTGTAACACACAAAACCCACAAAAAGGTCTGCATCCACAAACTTGTAATTTAAAGTGTTGTGATTTTTTTTATATTTGGAGAAGGAAATCTTATGAAAATGTAGTTTCCCTAGTATTGTTTGACATAGGGTAAGCTTTGGAACTGAGTTACACCTGTGTAAATCTGGACTAACTCTGCTGACTTCAATTTTAGACAGCATGGTGAATAGCTCTTGGGACTGAAGCCAGCAGAGTGACTGATTCACACCAGTGTAACGGACATCAGATTATGGCCCTGCTGTATAGAGCATTTACATCTACTCCAAGTCATTTGATTTTAATTGTTCTTTATTTTTTCAAAATTATAAACAGACCCATATTAGGTGTTGGCTTGATAACCATTGGACTGCACAATGCATAAATCAGCACAGAACTGGGTTTTTAGCTTTCAAACACTATTTTCAGTGTACATGGGGTTGCTGTTTCTTTTCAGAATGGCCTCTGATCACCATGACTCCTGAAGTTTATTTCTGAATTACAAGTTCCTGTGTTTACTTGTTTTTTTTTTTTCTTATATTCATCATTGATTATATTATAAATATCACTTGAGTTCTTTTCTGCAGTTACAAGAGTACTCACTCCACATTACTGAGCTTGACTAGATATGTATGGCTATACAAATTAATAAAATATAGGGTTACAGGGTCTACAGAGTCTACATGCACACACAAATACCTACCACCCACTATCAGCCTAGGATAAGAATTCTCAAACTTTTTCATAATGTGGGCCACATCTTAATAGCAAAGTTGCCATGCTCACCGCATATCATCCCATTCAGGATTGTGCAGGACACCTCCCTTTCCTCTGGAAATCAAGTAAGATCCCTGGGGCAACTACAGCAATTGCATACTTGGAAAAGTAGAATTTTCCTAATATTAAATTATTATATTTTTAGCTTCTTAGTACGATTTAGCATCTGGAAACAAGAAAAGCCAGCTCTCTGCAGGCCACTAGCAAGTACTTCTCAGACTGCAATTTAGGAACCACAGGTCTAGGACAATTATCAGATCAAAAATATTAGATTTGATAAGCAATGCCCTAACCATGCTATTTCTCCAGCTCTTATATTAAAATGAATAGGGCCTATCCATCAAATCAATGGCAAAACTCACTGACTCAATTGGAAGCGTGATCAGGTTAAATATAAAAAAAGTTGTATTTAAAACTCAGGTCATTTCCATTACAAAAATCTTAAAAGTGTTCAAAATCAAAACCAAACAACATTAAATCTTCCCTATAGACCCAGGTCCAGATTTTCCTCTGACTACATTGGTATAAATCAAGAGTAATTCCATAGACTTCAGTCAAGTTATTCTGGATTTATACTAGTGTAATTAAGAAGAAGAATCTGGCCTACAAGATTTAATTTTAGATTAAACAATTTTTAAAAAATTAACTCTTCGTACTAGTAACTCAATGGTTACTCCAGACAGAGATAATAAATTCAACTTTCCAACCTTTCACTTGTATGAGATTAAAACCTTATCATACAATGAAAAAAAGGGTTAGAGAACATTTTATTCTGAGCAGCCCAGGAAAATTTAAGTGGGTCAACAGGAAAGCCAAATCCACGAATGTGAGACAGCCATCAGTTATTGTGATCAAGGCAGATTCTGCTCTCATTTGGACCACTATACACTCATTAATGGACTACAAGTCTTGTTAGTCTCACTGGGAACATTTGACTTTGACCCGGCTAACAGTAATTATGCTATATCCAGCCCACATTAAGAAGTTGAAGGAATTTGAAGGAATATTTCTATACAGTTCTCCTCTTCAAAACTGCATGGGGTTTGGTTTTGTCTTTTGGGTGGGAGGAAGGAGTGGGAAGCTGTTTAGAAGCATTCTTAAAAGTACAATCTGGCAATCTGCAAAAAGACTTTGACCAGGTTTCAAAACCCACTTCTTTGCTGGTTTTCAGCAAGCGGAACTTAGCAGAGAAATCCATGCAAAGAATGGCAAATGAAATTAAACGCCTGTCTAATTTCTGAGTGCATGGAAATATCACAGTAGCCGAAGAAAGCATCAACAATGCTGAAGCAATACTAAAACTACATGGTATATAAACTAACTTACATCCACATGCAGCCAAAGACCATGTTTTTCACAGATATCAGCTATTTTATCCAGAGGATCAAATGCTCCCAACACAGTTGTACCAGCTGTGGCACAGACAAGAAATGGTGCTGCCCCCTGTGAAATGATCCAAAACAAAGAAATGTCATTTGCACTGTTCACATCCTCTAATATGCATACTGAGCTAAAATATAACAAGGTCTAGAAAAGTAGGGCAGGTATAACTGTCTACATTTTAGTTTCTCAGCAGTAAAAGGCTAACATATGAGGTACTGTATTTAAAAGTGCTGACTTTCGAAAACCAGGATGACATATTGTCATGGGCTGGACTCCACTAGATGCAGACTATATTTTGACAGCTCTGAGCCCTGTAAAGATGAAAGTATGTTGCATAGTTGACATCTCTCTTTTTTACTTTAATTGTCATTTCACAATCCTTTCCCTCTCACTGCTGTGTTTGCTGCAGCTCTGCCTAATATTGATGGCACCATTAGTTCAACTATGAGGCAAGGAAGTGACCCCTCATCTCTCAGGGGATCCCACCTGCATTACCTCTGCAGTGCTTGTATTCTTCACCCTGCTTAGTGCAGAGGAAGGCTGAGCTTGGTAACACTTTCTGCCTTGGCAGAAAGTGCCAGCATATTCTAAAGCCGGAACAATTATCACTAACCCTAATGTCAGTGCCCCACAGCAAGTCAGCGTGTCCGTCCTACTCTTCTGAACATAGTAAGGATTATAGGCAGTGGTTAAACATATAGTGAGATCTTCTGCCATCTCTCTCTCAGACAGATTAGATAGATTGAGAAGTGAAACTTTTGGCAGCTTTGAGGTCTCTGGCAAGTCTCTCTTTCCCTTTTGGCCTCAGCAGCAGAAGTTTTCCTGTTCAGTTAATCCTAGCAGGGGGATTACAATAGTAGACAGAATTCTGCCAAACTTGTAGCTCTTACTGATGTCAGTGAGAGTTGCACATGCAACCAGGTTTACATTTATTTAGAGAAGCTACATTCATCCCAAGCAGCACTGAGCGATGGAATTCTCAGGTCAATGGGAGCGGTCAGTCCTCTGCACCATTCAAGGTCATGGCCAAAGGATGGTAATATACATAAAATCATCACTGCATACGCACTAAAACTGGTATTAAACTGTTAAATTTGAGATTTCTCATCAACTACATGCTTAATTTCAGGCTAACAAGAGGGACCTCTCTCTGATTTATTTTTAGGGCCAGATCCTCAGCTGATGTAAATCAGTGTCGCTCCATTCATTTCAATTTATAGTGGTTGACAATCTGGCAATGTGATGTTTTATTTCAAATGAAATCCAGACCTACTTTAAATAACTGTCTCTTACTTTTAAGCATCTACTGAAGACATATAGGCCTCATTCACAATCACACTAAGGCAACTTTACACCTATCCATGTCAAAGGGCCGTACAGGGGGAGTCAATTTTACTTACGCTTCCAGAGCAGTGTAAAAAGCCTTAATGTAAATGAGACTCAGGCCCATATGTTCACAAAAATCCCAGCCTGTAATGTCTCATTCCTCTCACAGTCTAAAACAAGTCAACTAATCTGAAACACAACAAAAGGGCCTGAAACTAAAGTACCAAGTGAAGCAACACTTCCGCCCTGGCAATAACTCGATATATTCATTACATTTAACAACAATTCGTTGAAGAATCCCTGCTGGTCTGCTCCCTCAGTAAATGAACAGGCAAAGGCAAAACTCCCACTGAAGCCAACAAGGGGTTTGCCTGAATTAGGCCAACAGGATTGGGTCCTCTATGAATTCTTGATAATGACCATAACATTTTTAGTAAGTAAAGGAAGCATGTTTTTATTCTGCTTGCCGCTATAATTAAGCAAATCCTCTTTTCTGAGTTTTTTCCTTTTTGCTCTAAGTACCAGGTCTAGTCGTATCCTGTTAGTAAAGAGGCCTAGGGGTTCTTGTCTATTATGCCTTATGCAGTGTTGATCTCAGGATATTGGATAGACATGGTGGTAAGATCATATCTTTTATTGAACCACCTGCTGTTGGTGAGAGACAAGTTTTCAGGCTTACACAATGCTCTTCTTCATGTCTGGACTCTATGTAAGTTCGAAAGCTTGTCTCTCTCACCAGGAGAAGTTGGTCCAAGAGAAGATATTACCTCACCCACTTTGTCTCTTTGTTATGCTTTATAGAACACTCATGCACTTCCACCATTGCAGAACAGGAAAAAATAGTCCTCCGGTGTCATAAGAATATTTACTGTGATTCACTGAGGCATATTGCTGTGGAAAAATTATAAAATAGCGTTTCATCAAGGAGAGAGGTACTTACAGAACCTAAACTGAAATGAGAGAACCTTTCAAGGTGCTTGTCGTTCCCATTTCAAGGCAAATGAAACAATAATAAACATTATGAAAGAAAGCAAATCTGTAACCAGAACATTTTTAATAAAGGAAAAAGTTTTCTTTCCTATAAAAATCAGTGCAACACAAATGGATCTAGCCCACTCTTCTTTTAGGTGCTTTTCTTTAAAAACATCCACAAAAAAAAAAAAATCTATCAACAGTTCATTTGCAGGCCAAGAAAGGAAAGTCCTTTTCTTACCTGAGCAAGGAATTTTTCCCTATTAGCCCAGCTAATTTATTGCTTTTTAGTTGTCCAGTTTTATTTTCACTTCTGCTCTCTCCTACCTGCTCAAAATGAGTGAAGTGTAGGTCTTCTGCTTTAGCTGTCTGGGGGAGTGGAGGGGTGAACGAGGAATTTGTTTTGCAATCCAGTTAGGCCCACAATAAATCAGTAGTCAGTCAACTCGATATGGTACATGGTGGGGAAATAACTATCCGTTTTTGGTTAAGGATATACCTGTATGTCAGCCCTTATTGAAAGCTTTTTCTGGTGTCCTAGAGCAAGGCAGGATGGCACTGTCACCTCTGACTCCATTGCCAGTGATGGGAAAGTAGGTGTAAGTGTCAGCCCCATTGTGCGTGATCCAGCACATTAACATCCTAGACGGCACACCAGGTGTCTGTATGCGATTCCCAGATTGAGGACTAAGGGCTCAATCCCAGCCCTTGCTGCTTTGATGCACAAGTTGGGTGCATAGAGGAAGGCCCAGCTAACCAACCCAAGGAGAGATTATCTGAATCTTAGGAGTCATGTTCTGGTCCACAAGCCAGCGAGTTCATAAACTACTGTCAGTAACAAGTGCTAGCTGGCAAACTGTGGGCACACGCTTTGCTACTGCTCAAAGGAGCGGCAAAATATATCCCACAGTGCAATACCCTAGTCCCTGCAAATGCTATCCCCACCCATATTCCCGGATGGCAGAATCCCTGGAGGAACAAAAACACTGGATGGAATCTCTGATCCCTGTCACTACAATGGGCGGGGTGGAATGTGGTACTAAAAGCTAAGACAACAGGCCTTTATTCCACATGCTTCCTAACATTTGCAGATTCTTCTCTTATAGCTTTTGCTACAGTTAAGATCATTACATTATAATCAAGAAAGCAACAACAGTTTAAAGCAATACATTTATCATGTCAATTTACAAAGGCTTGAGGGTAAATGGAATATTGTAAGCAGAAAAGATGTACTAGATTCCTTCAGAGCAGCATTACTTGAACTATGATTAACAATAGCAAAGGCCCTGGGAAATGTTAATGGCCTTGTACAGCAAATCCCCCGGAATTCCTGGCTTACTGAACAATTTGTGGCAAGCAGGTTGCACGTGTAAGAACATTTGTATATGAACTGCCCTATTGTAACTTTCGCTCACTCTTATTCCCCTTTCATTCAAATGCACAAACGCGCAGCCTGCATGCTCACTCTCCCCCCCTCTCACCTCTTTCCTGGCCCGCTGGACTTGTTTCTCCAGTTCCTCAGGTATCATCTTACCTCTAAGGGACACAGATTTAAAACTTTTTCAGTTATGTTCAAATAGGTTACTTACTTACAGCACTACTGCATTTTAAAAGGATCAGACCACGGCAGTGACTGTTTACTTACCTTGCATCTGTTGTGATGAAGTAAACATTCTGCGTGCCAATGCCCAGGAAAGAAGCTGCCTTGTTCATGGAGTAATGACACTGAGTAAATGAAAAAAAGACATCAAAAAAGTAAACCAACAAGCAATTAAAAAAAACTTGACATGGCGTATAACGACATCAATATTTGACCATGGTCATATCACTAACTATATTTCCTAATGCAAACAACAAATTGTGAATGCTGTGCAGAAACAAGATCGCTAAAGTCAAATGACATGCACTGAATAGTACAATACATAATGAGGCAAAGAGTAATGTGGTCCACATTTAAGATACTGATAAAAAGATACCATAACAATATCTTCACACAAGTGTGCACACACAAAACCTGCTTCTCATTTATACTAAAGACACTGTATACAGCTCAAAGGGGCCTTAAAAGTAGAAGTAAACATACACTAGTCCACTTTACATCACTCTAGCAGTGTGAAGGGGCCTTAAAGTGGGCGTTTACATTATGAGAGTGGTGGAAAGTGGCTTTAGTGTGAATAAGAATCAAGTCAACAATCTCTGCATTGTAGTTTTTCTTCTGTTTAATGCAAAGATTCAGAGTTTCATATTTTACCATATTTCTAAATTTCATCTTTGTGACCTAGGGCTTTACTACTCATGGAGTTATTCTGAAGTAACTCCATGTGAAGACACTTACCCCAAAATAAGAGTACCTTGTTCTGGTTTATCTTCGTTCATGGTCACAGTTAGCTAGTGCACTTTAAATTCACACCCTGCCTTAATCCAAATTAACTTTCAAGTTTAGACAAGCCTTTAGGATTCCATCCTGCAAGGTACTGAGAAGCACCTGCAAGATGCTAAATGCATTCATCTCCCATAGGAGCTAGTAGATTCTGATGCACCCTTAGCATCTCACACGAGCTCTCAGCACCTTGCAGGATTAAGCTTGCCCTAAATCTGAATGGGTATTTTAAAATTGCTCTTGTTGGAAAATCGAAGCAAATCCTTCATGTTATTATTTTAGGGGTTAAAATAACATACATTCCAACAACTCTGAAGATATCTAGAATTGTTTCTCATCATACAGGAGGTGAAGCCAGGTGATTGATTAATTCCATTTTCTTCCAGAGGGTTCACACAAAAGCAGTTACAGAGGAACATAATTATGAAAAATGTACAGCACTTTAATGTGTGGGTATGAATATATTAAGGGTATTCAAGCCTGTCACGCTTATTTTGATGAGATGGATCATCTCAAAGGGTTTTCTTTTTCTTTTTTTTTTTTTTTTTTTTTTTTTTTTTAAAAACAGGAAGATTTTTTTCCTTTCAACTAAATGCACACAAAATACTAACAGCTAATATCAGTCAATCTTAAAACTGTTTAATTTTCTAACATGACACATTCACAAAACCTTTAGGACTCATTCATTTAGACTATTGCAAGAATAATAGTATACATAGGTGGATAATTAATCTTGTGTTACATCAAATTACATCACTAATTGGTAATATATTATAGAGCTGCAATGTTTTTTTGTTCATGAGAGATTCGGACTCCAGCAACAGAGAGTTTCAAATGACTTCTGAACGATTAAATAAATAATTAATAACTGCAATGAAACAAACAAACAAAAAAGCTAGTTTATACCACTGACTTTTACCACTATGTTCAAATGAAAAGCTCAGTCACTGGGAATAATCAAATTGCTCCAGAAAGCAATGGATCTGCAAAATCTAGAAGTTGGTAGATAAAAGCAGATCACCAAATCGTAGATCTTATTATGAAATCTGGACAGGGGCAAGAACATAAGTGCAGCTGCAGCATTTGAGATACTGAGAAACAAAAAAAATGGGAACTGACTGAATCCCTAAGGAAAACAACATGAAGATGTGTCATTTCTGGACTTTTAAGAGTCCAATCTGGTCCCACTGAAATAGGAGTTGTGCCTTGGATTTCAATGGGAGCAGAAACAGGCCATAAGTGTATGGCCAGAAGCTATCATTGTAAAGAGGATAAGAGTTGTGCTAGAGCATAGCTTTGGAGGGCTTCCATCACTGGACTAAAAGAAAAAAATAGTCTCCAATATACTGGCTCCAAAATATACTGTTTATTATTTGCTAAACACACTAATGTAATAAGTTACATAGCACCATTTTAGCAAAAGATGCACAGGTATTTACAGAAACTACAGTCAATCTACAGTGTCAATCCATTTATAACAAGGCTTAGAGTTCCTATTTTAAATAAGCTCTTTGCAATCTTCTTTTGAGGAAGATATAATATCTTTAACAATTCAGGTTGAAAAAAGAAACCTTTTCAAAGCACAAGACCAAACTGAATACCAGTACATTTAAAATGGGGTGGGGGGAGAGTATATGGGATTATTTTGACTAGGGAATGAACAAGTTAGTATTTTTTGTTATAATTCCAAACACAATGTAACCTTGTCCTGCACACATGAAGATAATTTTTATTCTAATATTTTCTTGTTTTTGAAAAGTTTTCTGGAAATCGGAGCACATAAAGCAATTATGTTGTTATGAGATGGCTTTATTACTCATTATGTCTATTGTAACCTCAGTAGCAGAGCAGAGGGGATGCTTAATATTGTACTCTCATACTTAGTTTACAGGTCTGATCAAGTCACATTGCGGAGGGGTTCCATTTCATCACACCAAAAAACTACCAGGATTAAAGTATTCATTGCAATTTCTCATGCATTTCCTTTCTTCTCTTAGTCTCAATTTCACTACATTCTCATCTTTCTGGCCCACTATAATGTTCTTATTCCCAAACAAAATCAGATAAGATTCAAATATAATGAAAAAGAAAAATGATAAAAATGTGGTTAATGACTGTAGCTTGAGTTGTACTCAGTTATGTATCACAGGTTCAGAAACACCAGCTAAAACTCAGGAAGGCAGGACACTAATAATTTTTCTGCTGCTGCTGCTGCTATCTCAAGTGCCACTGAGGAACTGTCCAGCAAAGGTACGTGCAGTTTCCTCCATAGACCACCATTATTTCAAGTAGCTAAGGATTTTCTATCTCCTTGAGTTAGAGTGCATGTTATCTAAACTTACTTTACCTTACAGCAAGAGAGCAGAGACTGCCTATAATGGCAGGTAGCCAACCTGTGACTGCTAGCAGCAAATATCATCAACAGATGGGACACTAGAGGGGGCGGGCTCTGAGTTACTACAGAGAATTTTTTCCCAGGTGTCTGGCTGGTGGGCCTTGCCCACATGCTCAGGGTCTAACTGATTACCATATTTGGGGTTGGGAAGGAATTTCCCCCCAAGTCAGATTGATAGAGACTCTGGGGGGCTTTTGCCTTCCTCTGCAGCATGGAGCACAGGTCACTTACAGGTTTAAACTAGTTAAATGGTGAATTCTCTGTAACTTGAAGTGTTTAAACCATGATTTGAGGAATTCAGCTAGAGGTTGGGGTCTATTACAGGAGTGAGTGGGTGAGGTTCTGTGCCCTGCAATGTGCAGGAGGTCAGACTAGATGATCATGATGGTCCCTTCTGGCCTTAAAGTCTGAGAGAAGTCTATATTAGAAGTGCTACATCGCTGCAGTCTGGTAAAGACGCTCTATGCTGATGGGAGAGCGCTCTCCTATAGACATAATTACTCTACCTCTGCAAGAGGCAGAAGCTATGTTGGCAGGAGACAGCGCTTAGGTCACTGTAACCTGTGTCGCTCGGGGGGGGGGGGGTTGTTTTCTCACACCCCTGAGCAACGTAAGTTAGATCAACTTAAACGGTAGTACAGACCTGCCCTCAGTCTAACACCTCCTGAAAAACAGTACCACATTGGCACTGAGTGCCTGCCTGAGCACACCAGTGCTGTGCAACACTAACAGACCACCTCTTATAGTGCTAAAACTCAAATATAAGACATGGTTTTGAGACCAAGTCTTAAAACGAGGGACGTATAGCAGTCAGTATGCTCTGACCACTGCTGATACTGCTCAGTATCAGCTCATTGTCTCCCTGTGCTCCCTCATCTGTTTGTCTTATCCACTTCTTGTCTCTACTTAGATGGTAAGCTCTGCAGGGCAGAGGCCATCTCTTTCTTGCATGTTTGTACAGTGCCCATCACAGCGGGTCCCTGGCCTTTAGGTACTATTCAATACAAATAAACAAAACACAAATAATTAATAGAAAATTGGCATTACAGTGCATCAACTTCTTGAGTTTAAGCAGTTTTTCATATAACCTCAATAATCAATCATATTTGACGCAAACTATTTTGAAAAACAGAAGTGAGATAATACCAAATCTGGGTGGAACAGAGGTAAACCTGGGTCAAAAATTAGGATCTCTACAAATGTATGTCTCCTTCCTCTTAAACTGATAAATGTTCTAGCACTTCTGTACAATGCCCATTAACATAACTAAAGATATTACAACAAATGCTACGGGCACAGGTAGACGTACTGTGTATGTAGGTACCAAAGAGAGAGAGAGGAAGGATGGCCTTCTGCTTAAGGTAATAAACAGGGACTCAGGGCACCTGGGTTCAGTCCCTGGCACTGCCACAAAATTTTTCTCTTATCTTGGGCAAGCCATATGAGCTTCCTGTGTCCAGGTTCCCATTTGAAAAACTGGGATAAGCCTTTGCCTTGTCCATTTAGATTGTAAGCTTTTGGGGGCTGTAAGCACTTAAGGGCAGGCACTGTACTATTACTGTATTTGTATATATTTCCAAGCAAAATGGGGCCCAGATCTCACTGGGGCTTCTAGCTGCTATTGTAACAGAAGTAATAATAATAATAATAATAATTATACCACCTGTGCCAATCTAATCTCAAACACAACTATACCTAACCTAGTTTGTTTAAAGGGTTGTGGATGTCACAAAGCCCAAGGGGCAGAGATGTAGGTGGGAGAAAAGAGGCTCTAATTAAAGGCTAAAACTCTGAAGGAGAATTGGTGCCAGTGGCCATCCCTCCTACTACAGTCTCCCATCTGAGTTTTGCATATGTTGTGTTTGAAAGCTTTAAAACAGGAAGACGTTTTTAGATTCTTTGAAGTAGGTTATTAAATCAGCGTTGTTCAGAGAGCTTCAGTGAAAGGTTTTGCCGGGATTCTCTTTGTTGGATTTGATTCTCCACTGCAGTCAAGCTGTGCTCAGAGCCAGTGGAGAAGGGGGGCTGCAGAGAGCCATTTGTAGCTTTCTGACTATGGATTGCCTGGCCCCAAAGTAAGCTGAAGCTGCAGGATAGCAGCTTTAACTTACACTACCGAGGTATGTTCCTGCTAGACCTTATGTCAGTGGGAAATCAGGCAGAGGAGCTCTGTTTCACCACAACCTCTCCTTTTCCCAACACCAGAGATTGGCAGGAGATGGAGTTTCTCTGTGCAGGGGGAATTCACCACCAGCCATCTCCACACACCATGTTTCCCACTGTATAATGACAACCCTTTTATTATGCTTGGAACAGCATTAGACACACCATGGAAATGTACAGCATATGCAAAAGAAAAAAAGTTCATTAATAAAAAGTCTATAATGAAGATGGGTGCAATTTCGTTACCTCTTCTGATGTAAACAGGACCAGTCTTGGCAGCCCTGAAAGCCCCTTTTCCTTTATGTCAGGACAATATTTATACCTAGCTAAGTTCATAGCATACATATTAGAAACAGAGCCACCTGTAAAAAACAAACAAAAAAAACCACAAAACATATTCATTTATTATATTTTAGAAATTCAAACTAACAAGTAACTCTTGGCACTCATCTTGTGCTGTGGGCACCTAGCCCATAAATTAAAACCACAAAACTAGCCTGTAAATATATCCATCATAGCCCACTCCTTACTCAACAGCCTGAGAGATGAGAGAAGAAAAGGAGGCTTTGCTGCTTGCTTGGAAGGTTAACAGATCTGGGCTGTAGTGGACCAAATGGCAGGGGAATGATTCCGGACACCAAGAAGTTCTCATAGAGAATGCCCGGCCACCAGTTCCTTCTTGTATACATTGTGGGAGCTCCCGCGCCTCTGCTGATCTCAATTGTGACAGTACACCACGGAGAGAGAGATGATCCCTCAGGCAACCATGTCTCAATCCATTTGGAAAGGAAAAAGGGGAAAGAGACAATTAGGAGGAACTGGAAGAAATAGAAGATATCTGGGAGAAGATCTGGAAGGGAAATGGAAGAGCTCAAGGAGACAGATGGGATTTTTTTGAGGCAAGATTGGCTTATATAAAAATTCAGTTTTATGGAAGCTAGAAAATAAAGATACAGTTAATGTACTAAAGAACCTTTTAGTGTCCTCAGATATATTTTTAGTAAATTTGCTTTTAAAAAAATCTGCAGAACATGCCAGAGGTTTTTCTAAAACCATACACAGAATCTAGGACAAAAAAAAAAATCCACAAATTTGGTATAATTTCCCACAAATTTCCAATGTCTTTAATTATGGTTAATTTACTTTTCTACCACTTATTGGTGGGATACATTAACTATTTCTCATCCCCTCCACTAATTATATTTTAACATTTGCTTCTTTTTCCACAGGAAGCAGGTTGGAGAATCTTACAGCTTGGTATCTTGATGCTAATAATTCGGTACAGAAAGACTTGGGGATAAATTGTTACATTCCATTCTCCCCATGCACCTGTAGCTGAAATATATTGACAATATTGCTACTTTTTAAACAAAAACAAAAAAAGTATTAAAATGTAGCCTTTAAAAAAATTTAACCAGAAATATTTCATGGTCTACCTGCTCATATCATTTCAAAACAGTATCATACCAAAAGGAGCTTGCTCAAGTCACTCCTACTAAGATAAACATTGATGCCCAAAATGTAGGCAGTTTACACAGAGGAGTACCTTGTCACACCATTGACTGGCTTTCTATTCAGATACTTACAAAGATGTTGGCAGAGAGAAGATTAACCAGAAATGGCCTTCAGGAAATGTGCTGGATGAACACGAGTTGTACACGATACACATGGATACAAAGATGTAAAATACAGGGGTGCATTGTGCCTGACCCTCGTGTAGGTGCATGGGTCAGGCATCTTGCACAAGGGACAGGCACAATCACAGCCCTGTGCTAGGGACTGACAACCAGCTCAAAGGCTGACCCTTCGTAGCAGTCAGTGGAGCTGGCCAGCAGTACAGAAGGGAGCACTGCAGGGTGGTGCCATATATGCACCCCTCCTACATGCTCCAGAGACACAGTCAACCTCTGAGGTAGTACAACTTCACCCCTCATCTCAGCGCCGGGCTCTATGTAAACTATACAATGCGGCCCATAACAGCTAATACATTGCTTGGAGACTTCCTGCTCAATGTATTTTGTAAAGCACTTGTGGGCCTCTGAAGCTATGACCCCTTTAAATGGCCCAGTCACACCCCAAATTCAGTCTGAGTTGATTAGCTCATAGTGACATAGAACTGGAGCCTGAGACTGCTGCCCACTCAGGTCACTGAAGCTGATCTTACCATTGATATTAATGAGAACTGGGTGGGCTCCAATTCCAGGGGCTCTAGAATTCGTTCTGTGTAATTTTTTATTAATTGAGCCCTACAGCTGCTTTCGTTTCATGTGACTATACAGATTTATAGAATTTTTATTATGGTGGTCTAGAAGCTTGGGTAAAATAACTTTATTAAAGCTAAAAGTCCTTACGTCATCTAATTTTGTATGCTTTTTGGAGTACGCTATACGAGTTAAATAAATCACAAAATTCTTAATCTGTAGCTCTCTGCAGTTTCTATAGGTTAGTTTGAAATTCAGAAGATGGAAGGCTGTTTTCTTACCTGGATTAAATATGCCATCACCTTCTTTCCAGCCTATGAATTCAATCATTCTCTTCAGGACTGCTTCTTCCACTAACAAAAACACAGGGGACACCTCATATGTATATCTGAATAAATATAAAAAGTATCATTATTGGCAATAGACTGCAGAACTCCTCGTCACAGGACATCATAGAGACTAAGAATTTGGCAAGATTCAAAGAGGGACTGGAGAGTTATATGGATAACAAGAATATCCAGAGTTTATAATGTTAATGATAAAAATAGATTTGGGAGGAAGATTAAACCCAGAAGCATGAGATTTTAACTAATCTCTAACTATTAGGGGTTAGGAGGAAACTTCCCTCCGTGGCAGTTTATCGCACATCAATCTACCGTGCGATTTCTTGCACCTTCCTCTGAAGCAACTCGTGCTGGATTTCAATACACCAAAGGTCTAATCCAGTATGGCAATTTACTCTGTTCCTAACAGCATCATAACACTGACCTTTACATTTTCAAAGCAATGCATAGGTATTTCAGTCATGTGACTCAGATTAAGTGAACAACAGCTAATAAAACCATACGCTACAGGGGAAAATTACCCATTTTATGTAAGTTATTCTTTTGTTTACTACACCCTTATATCTGTCCGCCCAATCAGGAAGCCATTTGTGTTCAGTTCAGTGCAGACTGTTTCAGAGGAGATACACACGCTATGCTCTCTCATGGAGACTTTCCTTTTTTAGTGTGTTTTTCTCGTCATCAAAAACAGAAGTCACTCAGATTGAAAATGTGTATGGAAAACATAACATCCATGAATTTAACTAGACAAATTTTTGTGGGTGCTGAACTGTATGAGCTCCTGTTGCTTCTGTAGTTTGACACCCAAAACACTAAAGGCTCCCCCTACCTGAAGCAATTGTACTTGGACCCTAGACTTCAGTTTTATCTTCCCCATATTGCTTGCACATATACATATACAACATTTGTGCAAATTCATTGTGGTGCCCATACTTAATACTATGTGGAGCAAATACTGACGGTGGCTGAAGGACTCCATTGGGCATGCTTACGACAGTTCAGCTAATATCAATCCTAACTTTGCATCAACTTTAAAATGCCAGTCCCAAAATGGGAAAAGTTTATTTAAGGGCATATAACTTTGAGATGCCATGGACAAGAAAGAAAAATTGATTAATTTAACACTTTATACCAAACACAATGAAAACAAAAAATAAAATGTGTACCAGCTGCACCTTGAACACCTGGGAGCAAATTTGATCTCCATTATAATGGCATAAATCCCAAATATCACCACTGAAGTTACCTTGGATTTACATTGGTGGAAGTGAGATCAAAGTCCGGCTCATTGAGAGGACAGCCTTTATCTGAATAAGCTTGTTTTTAAAAGCATATCTAAATTGCATATCTAGATCCCCTAAATAAGAATAGATTTACAGGTAAAAGGGATGACAAACAAAAGCCCTTCAGTGGAGGATCTTTACTCCTAAATTAAGACCCACAGACTGAAAAAGGCTCCAACAGCTTAGCCAAGTTGAAGTATATGGTTATGTGATGCAGAACCAAACTCTGTTGTTATCCCCAGGTTCCTGCTAAAAGTCCTCTGTGTTAATGTAAACAGAAACCTGAAGTGGGTATTCATAATTTTAAAAAAGTCTGGAATGTTATAATAGTGTTCCAGGGTCATCTCAACGAGTACAAAAAAGGTACACTTACACACTTGGGTTTAATGCTTCTGTAATGAAACGAGCCACTAAAGAGTAATAATCAATACCAGCATACAACTGATTGAAAAATCTTGGATGATCTGCAGATTTAAAAATGAAACATAAGTACTCCAGTATACTTCACAAGTGAAAATAAACACAACAGCATCTCTACTGCATGACTACAGGATGCAGGTATATAGATTGAAACATACTACATGGACAAACAGCAGCATTTTACTTTATTATCCCTTTAGTGTCCCTGAGACTCTCTCTTCTTTCCCCAGATCGGCCAAACTTTTCACAAAGGGTGAAATTCATAACTGTGCTCAAACAAGGTGTAAGTGGGCCTTAAATAGCACATATGCCTCCTGCTGGCCTTCTTCATAGCGGGGGATTTATTAAGGCTGTTTGAAAACTTCCTGCTGAAACTTTTGAAGGAAAATTTGGTTTAAACAAAAACTTTCACAATAAGTACCAGTTTTTCCCCCTTAAACAATTTCAATTTTTTATTGGAAAACTGAAAGCTTTTTGTTGGGGGGAGGAAGGGTAAATCAGCTTTCAGTTTTAATCCCCCCCCCCAAAAAAAATTTCCACTGAAAATTTTAACAAAAACAATTTTTCTCATTTTCATTTATATTTTCTGCTGAAAAAAAAATCACCAGTTCTAGAATTTACACATACAGCCTCACGTTGCGAGGGAAGAGTTAAGGGCAGCCTGACTCTGCACTCTACATTTCGCTTCCTAAATTTCACTTTCCACTTTAACCCTGCACTCAACTTTACTTATTTAAGATCTGATCGACCAATCCTCCTTGGTCATTTCTCATACTGCAGTGAGACTACTTGTGTGAGTTGGATTATTCATGTGAGTACTGCAAGCAGGATTTGGACACAAATGGAATGATATTATAGATAATTTTCATCTACCCCATCAGTGTTCTTCTTTCAAATCGCTCCCTGCCAACCTGAGAGGAAGTTTTGTGTTTTTTAATTTCTCTGTTAAATTATTTTAAAGAGCCAACCTCTCTGGAAACGCTTTTCTAAATGTTTCTTTTTTAAAATTGTGTTTCTTTCTTTTACCAGAATTTCTGAGATATAGAGAAAAAGAGAAACCGTCTTTTACCTTATTACCTTAATTTAAGTGGCCCCATTTGGGGGTGCTGCACTATTAAATAAATAACAATAATGAGAAATTATGTTAAAGTAATCTAAAAGTTTTCATCATAAAATCAATTCAGTTCAGGGTCTGCTACCATCTGGATTATAGTTCACCACGTTGTAACTAGGTATTATAAAACAGGATGAATTCATGACAGACTAGAAGCCTTAAATCTGAAGCTTTTGCTAGCTTTTATAGTTAGGGTAACATTGTTTGTGCATCTTGCTTTTGTATTTAATTCATTTTCTAAGGTGGCACAGTGCAACAAATGAAAATGTAAAGAAAAATTACAAAATGAAGATAATAGATTCCACTGACATTGTAAAGACATCTGCATATTAATATTGCATGGGACTCTTCAGATAAGCACTGCTAATTTCTGTGTTCTTCAAAAATATATGCTCACTCTCAATTATTTTTTTATTCTGTAGCAACAGCATCTTTAGCAGGAAACATACCCAGTAATTTATATCAAATGTCCTTCACACCTTCTGAAATACACTGAGTATAGGATATGTAGCTATGCTTCTGAAATTCTAACTAGGCTTTTGATACACCACCCTATTTCCTAAACAGATGTTACTCTTTTCTTTCAGTTGATATTTGGTTATGCAGAATGCTTTTCATCAAGGTTACCTACGTGGGGTCAATCCTGCAAGGTGCTGGGTGCCTTTTCTGAGATGCTGAGCACTCATCCCCCATTGTCTTGAGCAGGAATTATGGCTGACCAGCATTTTACAAGGGGATACTCCGCACGTAGCAGGATTATGCTCCAGGTGAAATTTGTATCCACTTGTGAAAAAAGCCAGTATATACCTCACTCAGTCACCTGATTACATTTAAAAAAAGATTTAAAGCATGCATTAAGCATGCATTTTGACTTTCCTTTTGCATACAGACTGTTTGCTATATGTTAACAGTAAACGCAGTGCCATTCTTGACCAACAGGCTGACTTAACCTTGCCTTATTTGCATTAAATGGCAGTGACTATGACATCACTACTCACCAACCAGACAGCAGGAAGTCCTATGCAAAGGTCTTGGGGGATTCATAAAGGTCTTTCTCCTGCCTGATTTGGTAAATTGTTATATCATATTCCATACCTGTCTAGAGGCCAAAGGCGTCTTTCAGGAGACTTTAGAATAGCAGAGTCTCCCTTTAACATCAATGGTAATCCCTCGCAGGGTTTTTTAATGTCATCGTACAGATTTTAGTCCCTCTCAGAAATCCATCTGATCACTGTGAGGATCCAGGTGGCTTGGCAGGTATGATACTCTCATTTTACAATAAGGACTAGATATGAAGGAGAGAAGAATTACTTATGCCAGCATTTACTCAAACAGCTATAGAACAGCCAATGAAAGCATTCATATGCTTTCATATGGTTACAGGCACGCAGAAAATGTTGACATAGCAAAACGTCACCTTGTTTCCTGAAGGGTAACAAAGTTTAGGAGAAAATACCCTGACTTCAGAGTTTTTGAGGGTAATAAGGTAACACAATTAGAACTCAAATTCCTACTAGTTTTAACGCTGTATCGAATAACGTCCTGGCAAAGTTGCAAGAGTCTCTGATGCGGCTCTCCGGTATCCCTCATTTCCAGATCGAGAAGTTTTTTCAGTTTTTCTGGAGGCTGCCATTCACAAACCTAATGATGGGGGAAATGCCAGCAATGAATACATGTTGGCTGAGGTGAAGACAAATGTTATGGTAATATAACCTCACTCACCAACGGATTCTGTAATGTAATGATTTCCAAAGTAAGAAAATTGCACTTAACAGCAACTCTATAAAAATGGCCTCATGGGATCCTATTTTTATTGTGTCTCAGGGACTCCTGGACTCCCGGCTCAAATTTGTTCTGGTTACAAAAATAATCTTTTTGCTTTTAACTGCTGGAGCTGCAAACTCAACCTGGAATATGGAAACCAAGATGAGTTGCTTCTGCTTTGTATATCTTTATTAGGCGTAATAAACCTGTAGACCAAATTCTGCCTTCAGCAACCCCCATGAAATCCCAGGCTCTTCAAATGCTGTTGTGCCAGGGGCATGGAGCTGGCTCATGCAGCCCACAAATGGGCAAGGCCTACCTGTCCAGCACCTCTCTCAAATAGCCTCTGCAAATAAGGGCACTATGGAACCCAGACAAGTCTGTAATGCTGCCCTCCTCCAGTGGTACCATAGCCACCCTTCCTCAGGGTTGAATCCGCCTCTGACACAAATGCTCCTGCAGGCTCAGCAAACTCAAGGGTAAATTTGACCCCAAGAAAAAAAAATAAAAAAAAATTGGCATTTCAAAGTAATGTAGGAAACATTTTCTTGCAAATGTATATTTTAATTTAATTATGCTATTAAAAGGTTTCATGATGCCACATTTTTAAATCCAGACAGCTATATTTTATTTCAAAACCTAACCACACACTAAAAGCAAGTTCAATGCCATTTATGTGCTATAAAACTCAGCTGTCTTGGAAAGCTAAAGTTTTTAATCACTCCTATCTATTACAATATATTTTCAAACTGATTCCAAGGCTTTACCTTCTCTGTTACATCAGCAGCTTTCTGTATGACCTCCTCCATTATGATCTTACAGGCATCTTCTACAAATTTTTCTCCTGATTTTGAATCTGTTATTGGGCCATTCAGAAGGACACCATTCACCAAGACAGCATTCCTCTTCCTCTGGAATATTTCCTGTTTGTCACTATCAACTGTAAAAGAAATATGACTTGGTTAAAGTGATGCCTGACCAGCTAAATCAGTGGTTCTCAGCCAGGGGTATATGTACCCCTGGGGTACGCAGATGCCTTCCGGGGGTACATCAACTCATCCAGATATTTGCCTAGGCTACATAAAAAGCACTACTGAAGTCAGTACAAACTAAAATTTCTTAGACAATGATTTGTTTATGCTGCTCTGTATACTATGTAAGTACAATATTTATATTCCAACAGATTTATTTTATAATTATATGGTAAAAATGAGAAAGTCAGCAATTTTTCAGTACTAGTGTGCTGTGACACTTTTGTATTTTTATGTCTGATTTTGTAAGTTTTTAAGTGAGGTAAAACGTGGGGGTACACAAGACAAATCAGACTCTTGAAAGGAGTATAGTAGTCTAGAAAGGTTGAGAGCCACTGAGCTAAATCATAAGCGGGGAAAAAAAAAAGCACTCTCTCATTACTGACAATGTATTAAACTCTGTACACATAGCCCAGTGTAATTAATGAAGTCCTTAGGGAAACAATTGCCATGGATCTTTGCATGCATTAAGAATGCAAATTCGACCCTAGAATAGGAAGAGAACAGCTTTAAAAATAGAAATGATCTAATTTCATTAATTTTTAGATTAGATAGACAGACAGAAGGGACCATTATGATCATCTGATCTGACCTCCTGTGTAACACAGCCCATTGAACTTCCCCAAAATAATTCCTAGAGCAGATCTTTTTGAAACACATCCAATCTTCATTTTAAAATGGTCAGTGATGTAGAAGCCATCACAAACTTTGGTAAATTGGTCCAACGATTAAGTCCTCTCACCATTGAAAATTTACACCTTATTTGAAGTCTGAATTTGACTAGCTTCAACTTTCAGCCATTGGATTTTTTCTGCCCATTGAAGATCCCATTATTAAATATTTGTTCCCCATATAGGTACTTATAAGTTGATCAAGTCAGCCCTTAACTCTTTCTTTGTGAAGCTAAATAGATTGAACTCTTTGAGTGTGTCACTATAAGGCATGTTTTCTAATCCTTTAATCATTCTCACGGCTCTTCTCTGAACCCTTTCCAAATAATCAACATGTTTCTTGAATTGTGGGCACCAGAATTGATCATAGTATTACAGCAACAGTACACCAGTGCCAAATAACCTCCCTACTCAAGATTCACCCGTTTTTCATCTCAGGATCACATTAGTTCTTTTGGCCACAGCGTCACGCTGGAAGCTCACATTCAGCTGATTATCCTCACATCACCCAAATCTTTTTCAGAGTATTTAGATAGTGGTAACATTCAAAACATGCTAGGGACCTTCCAAATACAGAGGAAGACATAGTCCCTGCCCTGAAGAGCACAAAGCCTGAAGAAAAAAAAGATGCCGGAGGTGACAAGCAGCTGGCATATTAGGTCCATATTAAACACACTAGGTTTCTTTCTCCTCTGACCCTTCTTCCACCATTCAGCTCTTTTTCCTTCCTCATGGAGCAATTCCCAGCATCATTCCCAGCGGCCTTATGCTCTGAATTCCCTCCCTCCGTCCCAACATCTAGCCTGATTGTTCTGACCACACCACCTTTGTCCCTCTCCTTCAATTCTTCCACCGGCTCCCACTTCTCCATTGCATCAAGTTCAAGCTTCTCGCAATTGCTGTCAAAGCCCATTCCCAACTCTACTCCTCTCCTGATCTCATCATATCACCCCACATCCAATCTGCTCTCCAATGATGCCATATCTTGCTTGTCCACTTCTCCCACAACCTCTCAATGCTTTCTTCCCTACCACCCTATGCATTGGATGCACTTCCTGAGGTGATCCACAAAGCCCTTCTCATCATCCCCTCATATAGATTTTTCCTGAAGCCACACTGCTTTTATATCATTAGGAAACTAGCTGACTAAGGCATCTACTTCCTACTTCACTTATTTATCTTATGAGAGAAGACCAGGAGTCCAATTTTGGCTGAGATGAGCATAAAGTGGAGGGTGAGACATTCAGGAGGAGATGTCAGAGAAATAGGCTGAGCTGTGAGATTGAACAGACAAAGACAGGCCAGAAGTGGAGAGGTAGTTCTGCGACTATTCATGGGTGCAGAAGTGGTAGTTAAAGCCATGTGAGTGGATAAGGTTACCCGTAGATAGGGAGTACAGAGTGAAGAGAGGGTCTAGGACAGAGCCCTGTGTGAACTCCCATTGGAAAGTGACAGAGGGGAAGACTATCAACCAAACCGACACAAAGTACAGCCAGAGACGTGGCAGACGACCCGGTACTACAGTAGGGCAAGAAAGGACAACATCTAAAGCAGGAGGGAGTGATCTGCAGTATCAAAATGCAGCAGGGAGGTCAAGGAAAATGAGAATGAAATGGAGACCCTGAGATTTGAGTAGGAAGAAGTCATAAGAGACCTTGATGAGAACAGTTTTGGTGGAGTGGAGAGGACAGAAATCTGGTTTGAAGGGGATCCATGATGAAGTTGGGGCAGAGGAACTCGGGGTAAAGATTGTAGACTGCACATTCTAGGAGTCTGAAGGTGGTCTGGTCCCACTCTAGCATGATCAAGAGCTTTCTAGCCAGGACGCTGCATTATTGCCATAGAAGGGCTTGTCTAGGCTTCTGTGGAGTGGCGAAGCAAACTGTGGCAGCAACACTCTCCCTCTTCACATTCTTTTTAACTCTTCTGTCAATTTTTAATTCTTTTTTGCTCCTATCTGCACTTCCTAGCAGAAGCAAACATGTGACCCTTTATGTTGACCTAAATAAATGACTGCCTATTTCCAGCATGCTGCCTGACAACATGAAGCACATTCACATCAAATATCAGTCACAATTCACATTCCCACATGGAGGAAGCAAGAGAAATACAAAATATAGCCTAGAAATATGGATGCAGTTTGTCAGTCCATAAAGAAATCCTTTCAATCCCATGACATTAACTTTCTGCAGGCACAAAGTAGCTACTCAATTTTCTTCTCATTATTAGGACAAATAAGTTCAAATTCTGACCTGAAGTGGCCAGTCAGTCCTCCTATGAACTTGCCAACTTTTATAGATGCACATACTAGCTTCCATTAAAGTATTATTTTTACTTTTAATATTATCTGAAGGAAGGATACGACTCTTAATTAGTAAATTTAGATTGATAAAACACACTCTTGTACCAAGCTTTTTAATCTTAATTAAAAAGATACACGTTCTCTTGTAGATCCAACATAGAATCTCACTAACAGGCAAGTAATATTCCATCCCTTCTTCAACTGAAAGCCACATAGGTCAATTTCCATCTTGCCTTAGAGCACACCTCAGCAGGAGATTGTACACAATGTCCAGCTTTGAAAAATCTGTGGTTTCTCTCTATGAAAACAAAGTTGATAGATTTCAGAAGATTTGCAGGATCTGGGTTTAGTGAGGAATGGGAAGACACCTACCTGCTCTTTGGGCACACTGAACAGGAAATTAGGGATTATTTTTGAATTTAGATTCAGTTCTCCTTTTGATGTATGTCCGACCCCCTTAAACGTTAACAGAATTTACACACACATGGGAAAATACTGTCCCTTTCTCTTCTACAGATGCTGTGAGCTTCACATGCAGCACCATTCATTTAGACCTACAGAGCAGGGGCTGGGGCTAGGATCTGAGAAGGCTACAAATGGGAGGCACACCACCTGTATAGCTGTTGCAAAGTTTCCCCCAGATTGCTGTTTTGGGAGAACAGGATTTTCTCCATGCAGAAAAAAATGGAGCGGGGGAGGGGACAGTTCCTATTCTGTTCCCAGAACCTGCAGATGTCAGCAGGGCTGATGAACAGTAGGGAAAGGGGGGACAATTGTACTGGGGCCCCTCAAAACAATCTGTAACTGGGGTGAAAAGGGAGGAGTTGGGGCCCCAGCAAACGTGATGTACCGTGACCCAAAATTTCTCTCGACAGGCCTGGATGACAGAGGCTGTGCCAAAGCCACAAGGTACCCTTGTGCCACTGAATCAGTCCCACCTCAGATCTCCTAGCCCAAATGGAGACATGCTGCCAGGACTTCCTCATCTTCTATTGCTCTTAGAACAACCCCTCATGGGGCTCTGCAGAAAAGTTAGTGCAGCCTTGTTCTGCACCAAACTTTCCCATGGGGTTGGTTGTAGGCTAACAGTAGATGTTCTCCCAGCCTTGCCTTTCTGCACTGACAGGTTACCAGTCCCCAGACAGATATTTGCAGATCCTGGGGCAGAGGATAATGCTGTGGAGACAGCTGATTCCTTCCTGCTTCTCCCCCCACCCCCACAGAAAAAATTAGACTTACGTGCAGATTGCAGGGGACATCTGGCTGTTAGTTTTTATTCAGTCCTTATTCAGGTAAATTCCCATTCATTTAAATGTGAGTTTACTTGTTAAGCACTGAGTAAGGAGGTTAGGACTTGGCCCTCAGTACATTCTTAAATTAGTCTGGAGAACAACATGCTCTCCATTTACTCAATCAATTTCTCAATAGCTTTTGGCTATAGACTTCCACTTTGGCCTCTGAGCCAAATTCTAGCCTGGAATATACCACATGGATGTGGCTTCAATGGAAATTAATAGGAACTACAAATTTTTGCACCCAAAAGCAGAATTTGGCCCTAAATATACACATTTTCTGTGTTGGCTGGGTTTGAGTTTTGCAGGCCAAAATGTGGACTTAAAGTATTGTGACTCTTACAAATATCTCAAGACTTGCCGTAAAACTGATGTTTTACTTCAAGCCCCAGCCGCTACTCTTACATGAGAATCTGAGATTTCAATTTTTAATATTTTTATAGTAAATTGTATCCCTCATGG
Organism: Malaclemys terrapin pileata; assembly: GCF_027887155.1. NCBI lineage: Eukaryota > Metazoa > Chordata > Testudines > Emydidae > Malaclemys > Malaclemys terrapin. The sequence goes on along the minus strand of NC_071506.1, from coordinate 213,437,927 downwards.
TTTCAGAGCAAAGCGTGAAAACATGACCAGAACGTACCCTAGAAGCTCAAAAGGCCAGGAAAACCCCGAAACTATTTTTTTTTTTAAATCTCACAATTTTTAAGCAAAGCTTATGACTAGGGCCCTACCAAATTCACGGCTATGAAAAATGTGTCACGGACTGTGAAATCTGGTCCCCCCTTGTGAAATCTAATCTTGTGTGTGCTTTTACCCTCTACTACACAGATTTCACTAGAGAGAACAGCGTTTCTCAATTTGGAGGTCCTGACTCAAAAGGGGTCATTGGGGGGGTCACAAGGTTATTGTAGGGGGGGTTGTGGTAACTGCTACCCTTACTTCTGTGATTACTTCACAGCTGGACGGCCGGAGAGCGGCGGCTGTTGGCTGGGTGACAACTTCTGAAGGCAGCGTCCCACAACCAGCAGTGCACAAGGAAGGGTGGCAATACAATACCATACCATGCCACCCTTACTTCTGTGCTGCTGCTGGTGGCAGCCCTGCCTTCAGAGCTGGGCTCTCTGCCAGCAGCTGCTGCTCTCCAGCTGCCTAGTTCTGAAGGCAGGGCTGCCACCAGCAGCGCAAAAGTAAGGGTAGCAGTACCCCAAACCCCACACACAATAACCTTGCGACTCCCACCCCCAAATCCTTTTTTTGGGGGGGGGGGGTCATGACCCTTACAATTACAACACCATGAAATTTCAGCTTTAAATAGCTGAAATAATGAAATTTACTATTTTTAAAATCTTATGACTGTGAAATTGACCAAATGGACTGTGAATTTAGTAGGACCTTACTTATGACTTTTGGGGGCCCAACTCATGGTTTTTTTTAAATGTTCTGAATTGGCAATACTGGACTTGGAGCAACCTTTAATTTTCCACTTTTAAATGACATGGTAGCTGGTTTAAATTGTGTGCTCTTAATACCCGTTTTTCCAAGCCTTAACTGTACTTTTCCTTTTAGAGACTATTCCAAACATCGTGGTCAAAATAGCATTACTTTGTCTATTTCTAGTGGGCTTTCAAAGCCCCTTCTAAACAACTGAGTTTTAAACACACACACAGTGGGTCTAAGAAAGCCCTTTATGTTTCACATATAGCCCACATGCTAAAACAGCATCTTCCCCCATACGTGTCCTATGTAATAATAAACACATGATCTACAGATGGTGTGATAGTGACACACTTCTTTGTTTTGCATTTTAAAAGCTGGAAGCAGCATTCTAAGCCGAGATAGAGAGAAGGCACACACAGAAAGTACACCAGCAGCAAGTGCAGTTTCAGGTAAATGGCTCAAGGCTAGAAGCAATGCTAAAACATTAGCAAATGGAAGTGCTCTAAATCTGAGATTAAGGATTACTGACTGTTCAAGATGGCCTGTGACAAACAGAGGAACTGATCCAGCTCCCATTCAAGGCAACTGGGGATTTAGCCATTGGCTTCAGTGGGAGCAGGATCAAGCACATAATTCTGACATTTCATTCTGAAAGTACAATATTCTACCTCAAAAGCTTAATATTTTCAAACCAGCATTCCATTTTTATGATCAATATTACTTTCCTCAAAAGAAAGCAGAAAATATGAGCACCTAAAGTTGAAACAATACACAATACTCTCTTTGATGTTACCATCTTTTTCACTATGCAAGCCTTATTAACAGTTAAATATGTGATTCTGTGTTTGCATAACATAGAAAAACCTTTGCTGCTATATTCTCACTCTGCAAAACAAAACTGGAGCCTGTGCTTGACACATTCTAACAGCATTTATTTGAGTAGAATAAAATGTCATGGGGAGATTTACTACTTACAGGAGGCACAGAACTAGAGGGGGGATGGGTGAGAGGTTGCACTGTGAGGGACACAGCTTGTGTCTAAATATAAAGCATCAAATCCTGCTTAGATTGCTCATGAAATAGTCTCGTGACTAAGTGAGTAAGGAGAGCAGGATTTGACCCAAAAGAGTAAATCACAAATTGTAACAAAAATTCATTTCACTAACTTCATCTGCATTCATCCTAAATAGATTTTAATTTTAAATCATGGATTCAACCTCTCAAAATTATAAAAATTATTTCTTGTATTAAATACTAATTGCTAGTACTCCCTCCAAAAGTATTCTGCATCTTTTGTATGAAGTGAATTAAAAAAACAATTGGACAAATTCAATTTTGAACTGTCCGCCCTCCAGTGTACACTGGTTTGTTGTTATTGTCATGCTGCACATTAGAATATCAAAACTCAATCTGTGCTGTGCTATATGATCATTGTTATGTATGCCACTCGTGATATAGATTTTTTTAATAATTTCTTTGTAAATGTCCATGATTAAAGTAAAGCTTGTCTGGTGATACGACAAAATATATTGTTTTGTGGTAAACTCATTTCTCAGGCCTGCTACTAAGGAACAGCTAAAGATTACAGATGAAAAGTTTGTTAGAATCCATCATACGATGCTTAAAGTTGCACTTGGGTAACCCACCCAGGGCACCAAAGCAGCTGTATCACACCACTCCGGCCCCATAACATTGCAAAGAAAATCCTCAAGTGTTGTAGAGTTGGCATATTGTTGGGCTCCTACACCACATCTCCTCCCTGCTGCTGGTGAAGGGGACATGGCCTGAGGAAAGGGGGCACGGACAGGGTGCTTGCCTTTGAAATGCTCTAACTTCTATCTAGAGGCCGACCCTGTACACAACAGCCCGAGGATTGTAATAGTGCAATGTTGAACCTTATGGTGCAGAGCCTGAGGTGCTGTAGACCTCTTTTACCCACACACAAATCCCAGAGTTGGCAAGAAGCCACCTTGGCCCTGGATGTAGGATAGCGTAGCCTCTGGGCTACGCTAACTTGTGCCTCGTTGCAACAGTCCCTGTTCCAGTAGATGGGAATTACTGAAGTTCGACTATGCTTTGAACAAGCCCACATACCTGATTTGCCCTGTATGACAGGAAGGGTTAGGAGGAGATGGCATGGACATGGCTATGCCAGCCATATGCCATTCAAAGATTCCTCTCTGCTGGGTAATCTGTGGTCAGGCAGCTAAAGTGGCTCTGACTGACACGAAACAGACTGACACGAAGCAGTCCTATCAGGAGCCACGTCCTGCCCCTAGTTGTTTCCAGAATCCTGAACAGATGCAGTCTGAGTGCGAGTGCTTATAAAGCATTACGCCTCTGCCCAAAAACCCTGCCCACTGAGTGCTTACTAAGCATGACAGTATCAAGCAGGACATCTTAAAAATGAAATGAAAATCACCAACCAAAAATAACCGAAGACAAAGTAGCAGGGTTCTACACTGCAGCTCAGGAGTGGATGTTAATATTTAAGAATGACATTTTGATGTCCCAGCCAAGTAATTGAAAGAGTGATTCATGCTGTAATATTTCCCAATTAGGAAAAGAGGCTGAAGAAAATTGGGATTCATCTTAAATTGAAACTGAGAAATGGCAGGTTCTGAGTATGAAATAGAAATCCTAACTCCCTGACCCCAATGAAAGGCAGCTTGCTTATATGTTCTAATGTTTAATATCTGCAAATGATGTAGCGAGTATATCAGACATAAAATGGTTCTTATGTAAATTAAAAATGGTCACATTATAATGAATATTTTACTGCATATGATATTTTTGGGTCCGTAACAAGTTCAAATAGCTAAAATCTGATCGGTTGTTCCTATCCATTGGTCCCAAAACAACTACAGAAATGCCCTCTGACTCCTCTGCTATTCACTGGAACATCAAGGGAAAAACTGGACATAGGTCTTTTTAAATGGAGGTCTTCCTACATGATTTTAAAAGCAATGCATGACAGCCTTTAATTTTATGCAAGTGTTGTATTTTTTTTGGTCATTTAAAAACATATTTAAACACCAATCTTTGCAAATTCAGCTGAGGAAGCAGTCATTTACTAAAACAGCACATGTTAAACAATACAAGTTAAAATGTAGAAGTATATAATTAAAAAGGAAACTTCAAATTTCTTCTCTATGTGGTTATTTATTATGAATTCAGTTGCAGCCAAAATAAGTCTGTTTCCTGACTTATTTTTTTAATTCATACTGTACATTTTACAAAATTTCTGCTTCAACAAAGTACATGTTAACAGTGGTGATCTTAGTCCTTACGCTAACTACATTACCTTCACAAAACTCCTCTAGGAAAGGTAAGTATATCAGCTCTATCACAGACTTCCTGCATGACCTTGGGCAAATGACTTAATCTCTCCGCGTCAATACCTCACATGTAAAATGGTGATAATATTTTTTTTTTTTTTTTTTTTACCTTTACCTATATCTACATAGATTGTAAACTCTTGGTGGCAGGGACCATCTCTTACTGTGTATATGTAGAGGGCCTAACCCACAATTAGGGCCCAAATCTCAGTTGTGGCCACTGTATACAAAAAATCATAATGTAGCGGCCTTTCTGGGCCTCTCTTACCACTTCCAAAAATAGGAACAATGTCACACAAGCAGGTCAGTAAAAGAGCAAGGATTAGAATTCACAGTTTCAGTCTTCCAGCCACATAACACCAGACTCTTGTCAAATACGGTTTTGGGCACATCTAGGAGAAGCCCCAAGTTCCATGCACCATTAATAACACTGCTGGTCTGCCAAACAGGGCACAATCATGGGTTGGGACCCCCAATTGGACTCCATAGATCTTACCCTGCATAGGGCCAACTATGCTTTTAAGTTATTTAGCGTACATGTGTGTTTTTGGCAGTACCTCTCCCAGAACTTCAAGAGACAGGATCAGTGAGTGACAGTGCACATGAATGGCTCCCAGTCAGACCCAGACTACCCTCAAGAGAGAGATACTTAGAGTCATAGTAGCCTAAGTCAGGGGTCATAGTAACCTAGTGCCAAGAGTGTCATGCATGCTAAAATCATCAGCTGGCTGGACCGAGATCACATGGTTCAAGCCAGCTGAAAAGGGAACCACAGCTATACAACTCTCCTGTACTTTTGACCTACCTTTCACATTTTTCCCAGATGCCCATGGGCAGGATGAGTGCAGGCTTTTCTTGACCATTCTGATTGCTTCCCTTACATAATTTGTCATTTCAAGTCAGCTTCTGCATTGTACTACATGAACATCAGTTATATATGATGTGTTGTTGCCTGCGGTGTTTCATTTTGCCAAGTTTCCTAGCTCTGTAACACCATATGTTTGCATCAAAGACAGCAACACCACCGTATGATTGAGTAGTGCTTGATAGAAAAAGAGGTTTCAAAAGACCGACAGTGTCAATGTGGAAGACACATTGAGACAAACATTGGCAAGATAGCTCATATAGCTAAGGGCGGGGAAGAAGCATCAAAGGAGAGAACCATGCCTGGTAAGACCCTGACATTTTTCAGTAGAGGGGAATCATTATGAGGAAGCCCAATATTGCATAAGACTGGGCTGCTGAGATAAGGATAGCACTCACAAATCTAGGGCAAGCAGAGGGATATTCTGAGATAGCTGATCCCTCCATATAGTTATTGCTACCTCAATAAATAAATAATTTTTTGCTCAGCAAGGACTACAAATACCTAGTAATTTTGATGGTGTTCAAAATATACATATGATCCTTTGTTTTGTTTTTTAAAAACAAATCTGTTTTATTGTTGCTTGCCTATATTTAGTAATTTTTTCATAATAATTCGGGCTGTCAATTATTGCAGTTAACTCACGTGATTAACTCAAAAATTAATTGTGATAAAAATTAATCACGAATAATTAGTTTTAGTCACACCATTAAACAGAATATCAATTGAAAAACATTTTTGAATGTTTTTCTACATTTTCAAATATATTGATTTCAATTACAACAGACTACAAAGTACACAGTGCTCACTTGATACTATTTTTATTACAAATATTTCCATTTATCATTTTTACAAATAGTATTTCAATTCACCTTATACAAATACTGTAGTGCAGTCTCTATCATGAAAGTGCAATTTACAAATGCAGATTTTTTTTGTTACATACCTGCACTCAAAAACAAAACAATGCAAAAACTTTAGAGCCTATAAGTCCACTCAGTCCTACTTCTTGTTCAGCCAATCATTAAGACAAACAAGTTTGTTTACATTTGCAGGAGATAATGCTGCCCACTTCTTATTTACAGTATCATCAGAAAGTGAGAACAGGCATTTGCATGGGACTTTTGTAGCCGGCATTGCAAGGTATTTACGTGCCAGATATGCTAAACATTCATATGCCCCTTCATGCTTCAGCCACCATTCCAGAGGACATGCTTCCATGCTGATGATGCTCATTAAAAAAAATAATTTCTGACTGAACTCTTTGGTGGAGAGCTGTACATCTCCGGCTCTGTTTTACCCGCATTCTGCCATATATTTCACGTTATAGTAGTCTCAGATGATGACTCAGCACATGTTCATTTTAAGAACAGATTTGACAAAACGCAAACAAGGTACCAATGTGAGATTTCTAAAGGTAGCTACAGCACTCAACCCAAGGTTTAAGAATCTGAAGTGCCTTCCAAAATCTGAAAGGTATGAGGTGTGGAGCATGCTTTCAGAAGTCTTAAGAGCAACACTCCGATGCAGAAACTACAGAACCCGAACCACCAAGAGAAAATCATCCTTCTGCTGGTGGCATCCGACTCAGATGATGAAAGTGAACATGCGTCAGTCCACACTGCTTTGGGTTGTTATCAAGCAGAACCCATCATCAGCTTGGACACATGTCCTCTGAAATGGTGGTTGAAGCATGAAGGGACATATGAATCTTTAGTGCATCTGGCATGTAAATATCTTGTGATGCCAGCTACAACAGTGCCATGCAGATGCCTGTTCTTACTTTCAGGTTACACTGTAAACAAGAAGTGGGAGCATTATCTCCTGCAAATATAAACAAACTTGTTTGTCTTAATGATTGGCTGAACAAGAAATAGGACTGAGTGGACTTGTAGGCTCTAAAGTTCTACATTGTTTTACTTTTGAATGCAGGTTTTTTTGAACATAATTCTATATTTGTAAATTCAACTTTCATGATAAAGAGATTGCACTACAGTATTTGTATTAGGTGAATTGAACAACACTATTTCTTGTGTTTTTTACAGTGAAAATATTTATAATAAAACACACAAAGTGAGGACTGTATACTTTGTATTCTGTGTTGTAACTGAAATCAATATATTTGAAAATGTAGAAAACATCTAAAAATATTTAAATTATATTGTATTCTATTATTGTTTAACAGTGCAATTAATGGTGAGATTAATCACAATACATTAATTGCATGATTAATTGCAATTAATTATTTTAATTGCTTGACAGACTTAATAATAATCAAAAAGATTTACTGAAAAACAGCTCATTAGCAAAAAATGTGCCTACTCTAGGTTTGATAAGCTGGTTCCCTGCTTTAAAAAAAATTTAAAAAAGATTCATTTGAATTTTCTATAAGCATATTTTTAAATTTGGGGACACTAAAATTGTCTCTGCCTTTAATATCTATTTACTTCTTGTTTGTTTGGATCTCATTACATTTTCAGAGGTGTATTCCTCTCTTCACGCATGCACTTAACTCAGTGATGCACGTGCATTCAAAGTAGAATTAGACCCCTTTGATTCCTTATAATCACAAAATCTATCATTTTAGGATCACATTCCCTCAAACTGCCTTCCACCTTCACTACCAATTCCTCCCTCTTGGTAAGAATCAAATCTAAAATGGCTGTCACCCTGGTTACTTCCTCCATCTTCTGAAACAAAGAGTTGTCCCCAATACATTCCACAAATGTATTGGAAATTTTGTGCTTTACCATATTACTTTTCCAACAGATGTCTAAGTAGTTAAAGTCCCCCATTATCATCAGGACTTGTGTTTTGGATATTTATGCTGTTTGTTCCAGAAATGCCTCATCCACCTCCTCTTCCTGATCTGGTGGTCTATGTCGTCACCCTTACTTCCCACCCCCAAGTCCCCTTTATCTTTACCCAGAGACTTTCATCTGGTCTGCCTCTCACCTCCTTCTGGACTGGAGAACAAGCGTGTATGTTCTTAACTCATAATCCACCACCTCCTCCCTTTGTATCTTGCCTGTTCTTCTTGAACAAGCTTCCTGAACCCCTCTATACCAATATTCCAGTCATGAGACTTATCCCAAGTCTCTGTGACACCAATTAAGTCATAATTTAGCTTATGTACTATTACTTCCAGTTCTTCCTGTTTATTCTCCATTCTCCTTGCATTTGTGTATAGACCTCCAAGATTCCCTCCATGTACACAATAAACCCCCATTATTGCTAATAAGAGACACCCGTGTGCACAGAGGGCAAAAAAAAAAAAACCAAACAAACAGAAATATTGGCGCAAGTTGACTGTGTCCAGCCAATTCTTCTTAAATGGCCAATTCTGATGCTTTACAAACAATTGCCTCCAACGACCTCTGCAGTCCGTGACTGCAAATGATCAAACAAAAAGGGTTGCTGGAAAGTTAACTTTTTTGGTTATTGCAAAGTTGCAAGCAAAAATGTTTTCTATGCATATTTTGGATAAATGTTAAAAAGTTACTATCCTACATTTGAATATTTAAAAGGAACACAAATGCAAGTCTGTGTATTTCAATTTTTCCATGCTTCATGTTTAAACATACTGTAAATGTTGATGGAAATCTAAATGCCCTTCAAATAAGAAGGCAGCTTACATTAAGTAGGAAGAATTCAGACACATGAAATATAAATTGTCAAATAAGCAATAAGAACAGAGTTAATGTGCAGTAAGATTCCCAGTGCATTATAATATGACAATTTCTAGCTATGTAATTGACAAGATATCTTAATCAAATAAGACATTATTTATCATGCTTCTCAAAATGTCAAGTTACGCAATCTTACTAAACACTCTCTAAATCCCGAGAAAAATCTTCATATTTTAATGAAGTTTGCATGTACTTATGTATAATGGCTTTATTCTATGCTGTCTTGATTTTTTGCAAATGTTTCTTTTCTTGCACGTAATTGATATTAACATACGATGGCATATCTCTCTTCTCAAATGAGATTTTAAGACAAAGAAAGGGATTTATCCTGCAGTCCTTACTCTGGTCAAACTACCAGGCAACCTTAACTTCTGCTGCATTTGCTAGGTTGCACATCACACAATTTCGGGTGGAAGCATCCTGCATGAAATAGATGTTCTCCGGCTCATCTCTCCATTCTGCCAGCAGCAGCAGCTACAGTATAGCTCCCCAATCGTGCACTATTCACACAGAGGAGCATCCAGCAGTTTAGAGTTAAAAGGGAGCATATTGCATAATCTGTGCTCCTGTCCCCTGTGATTTTTGGCACTGATTCTATTCTGCTCTATCTGATGGGCTAGAGGGGGTTCGTATGACACTCTTCTGAATGGGCTCTAAAGGCTGAGTCTATGAAGGAGGATCTCAGCTTTCATGTTATTAAAAAATACGTAAGTTTCTGGGCCTCTTCCTTGCCAAGATAGACTGGGAAAAGTGAATTGATGTGTGCACGCACGCACACACAAACATTTAGTTTTTACATACAACATGTTAGTTGAAGTAGGGGTGTATCCTAAAGAATCATCTTGTGGATCCTCTCCACAATGATTAAGTTGGCCCTGTTCATAATGGAGTCATAATTTATGGAGAAAAATTGGGCTACAACTGACAGCAAGTGGTTTGAACTTGTTTCAAACCCCATCCAAAAAAATGCTAAGGCTGACTCTGCTTGTTAAAATTTTCATCCCCTTCTGAGAGCTCCCACTATTGCTGTGACTGTAGTAGCTGCCATGAGAGCTCTAGATACATACCAGGGATGAACCAATGCCACTCCTGTAACTCTTTCCACTTTGCCAAGCACTGCCTGTGACGGAGCAGGGAGCAGGGCAGATTTGACCTGGGAATGTTGCAGGGGGGTTGCAGTGGGGATGTGGGACTTCCCTTGAAGGAAGCTACCTGAGCTGTAACCTGAGCCAGAAACGGGGGTGGGGAGAATTAACACCTTCTGCCCGGGAGACTGGACAAAGGAGAGGAGCAGCGGGAGGGGCTTGGAGTTTAGTTTCGGTTGGGGCTGGGTGGTGCAACGCAGGGAACCCCAAGCTGGGGTCTAAGCTCCCTGAACCTCCCAGAGGGACCTAATTGAGGGGGTCTGGTCGTACCTACACGCTCTGCTTGAGACGGTGTTCCTGTCCTTAAATAAACCTTCTGCTTTACTGGCTGGTTGAGAGTCGCAGTGAATCTCGGGAAGAGGGGTGCAGGGCCCTAACTCCCCCACAATCCGCAACACTGCCGTAGTGCAAAATGAGAGCCATACTACTGCTGCACTGAGTGGGAGTCCTGTAGTCACTGCACCCCACCTCTCCTCCCACTGATGCCTGCACAGTCCTACTAGGAGCATTATGAGCTGGTACTGAAAAGGAACATGGAGCCATTTCCTACCAGCCAGAGGAGAACTACCCATGCATCAGCCCAAAGATCAGCTCTCAAAACTCTCACGTGCTACAGGAGACCTCCAGCAGTTAGGGGAGATCTGCCCACCTCAAGAACTGAAGAGGACCCATTCCCCATCGGACTACCCAGCCCATCACTGGGGGGGACCCACCTGACCTATCCCAACTACCTAAGTTGGCAAGACAACATGCCTGCAAACCACTGCCACTAGCAGGTCACAGAGCCACCCACCTTGCACCACCACTGCTATTGTGAAGAACACCTGCGAGATAGGGAAACCACTTGGAGGACCTTCAGTGAAGTAATGGGCAGAGGGACACATAGCGGGTCAAAAAGTACTATGCGAGGTGGTGGAGGGATGGAATGATTCTTGGGTATAGAGGAAAAATATAAAAGTTACACAGATGCTTTTGTGAGGAGAGAGCACAGAAGTAGCTTACACAAGGAATGTCATGTGCACTGCTGACTAGGCCCATCATTTTAGAGGGAGCCCCTTATTTAAATTTTTATAAACACCAACACCATTGCACAGCAGAAGGAAACACAGGGGCCGCTAGCTGTGCATTTCAGTGAGTCTGACACAAATCAGTGGCCACTAAAAGTTTATTTTTAGTTTTGTCTTGATAAGGAAAATTAAAATTTGTTTGAGATCAATAATTTTCAAGGATGCTCAGTCCCATGTGAGTCTCTCTCACGCAGTAGGATGTCTGGAATTACAGTGTATACTACAACATATTTCACAACACACCAGAAATGTCATGTAGCTATATGACATTCATTTGACTTATGGGAATCTAAACAAAACAAAAGATCGTGGTTCTTAAATAATAAGAATCCGGAGCTTTCATTTAAAAGTATATTTTATTGTTATTTTTGTTGATTTACAATTTTTCCCCACAAATAAAACGCTCAAGATTTAAACCCCAAAACAATGTAAAAAAGTTGAGATCCTGGGAGGTAGGAATCTAGGACACAAATTCTCCCCCTGTGGGTTGCAACCAGGTCTCAGGGGTCTCAGCAACCCATACTTTATGACTAGAAGGAAGGGGGATCCAAAACCTTTTTTCTGTTGTAACAGGGTCATGGTATGGAAAAAATTGCACTGATCTAGAATATTCTTCTTGAGCTTATGGGAGGTGGAAGGTCCATCCCTAAGTACTTTTTTTTTTTTTTTTTTTAATTTCCAGACTAGCAATAGTTTCCCCCATTATTTTTTAATGAAGTACAAACAAACTTGTGTACAACAACTTTATTCTACACTATCCGATTTCTTGCAAACATAGCTCATTGAATAGAACAGAATAGAATCAGGGCCAATGGGGATTAAAAATGAATGAACAAAAGACCAAATTAATGGTAATGTCAAAAATCAAGAAACAGACTAGCCTAGTCATTAACGTTGTAGACAAACAAGTAGATAACTTCCACTACATGGGTTCCATCATTACATGGGACAATCTCTATGAAGATGACATGAACAAGCAGATAGCGACTGTCAGCAGAACTTTCCTGTGTCTGAATAAAAAAGTTTCAAACCTTAAATCAGTGTCCATGACAGATAAAACCAGATTATACACAATGGTCATTGTACCCGCATTACTTTACGGTTATGAAACATGGGTACTGACAAAAGCATCTGGAGCAAAAGCTGTAAACAGCTGAAATGAGGTGTCTGCACTATATCATAGATGTGACATAGCATTTCTTAGGCATTCTAGTCATCTATAGAGGACTGAAAGTACAGGGCATGATTGCAATCATCAAAAGGCACCAAGTAAAATGGCTTGGCCACATTGCTAGGCATAAAGGAGACAGTGGTATAACATGGTATTCAAAACCATCCAGGCAGCACCTGATTTTCAGAACAATAAGGCTCAAACGGTGGTTCAAAACAGATGTGGATGGAATCTGCTCATAAACTTGGCCCTATCCAAGCTCACCACTGGAGAAAGAAGAGCATGATGAATAGTTTTTTCCACTCAAGAAACCAGTAAGTTGCACATTTCTAATTTTTGCAAGTTAGTGGTATAGCAGTAACCTAAATGTATAAATGCACCAAACTATATGCTCTTGATAGTTATCCTGTCAAACCTCATTAAAGGTACCACAATTATATGAAAAATAGGTCTCTCTCATCCCTAACATATATAAACTTGTTTTAAGCTTTGTCCATTACCTGTTCATTTAACAGCTCTCTTCCTTATAATATAGCTCAGTGTACTACTGTTATAGCTTTCCGGTGTAATAACTAATACGTTTATAAAATAGGTTTATTTTTCTTTTCCTAAGGTACTTGCTTCAAAGAGCATCATTATGTTTCTGTGCATACTTATGTCCAGAACAAGGGGTGGGTGGAGGGTCTAAGTATTGTTCTTTAAAGAGCATTTATTTTAACAAAAATACTGCATTACAGTATTCTAGAGTACTTGTTCGAAACACTATAGCATCTTAAAGGGTTTTCAGTACATTACTGGAGCACTTTTATAAAGGGAGGTTATTTATATCCTACACCCATTCATTTTGATGGGCTCCATAAATTGATGTGAAAGTTCCTGCTATAGGAGGAATACATCAAGAGACCAGCAAACCCCCTTCCACACCATTATCACAAGGAAATTCCTCAGAACTCCCCCACTTTTCCGCCTGTGACATCCCAAAGACACCTTCACTCCAGGCACTGCCCCCCAGCTCCAAAGGCAGATGATTTTTCATTGTGGGTAGGCAGGGAAAGGTGCACTCACGCCCAGGGACATGTGCACTCAGTAGGGTTGCCAATTTTGGTTGGACATATTCCTGGAGGTTTCATCATGTGACAATCTTTAATTAAAGATTAATCCGGAGACAGTGTGGCAGGGGACACACGGGGTCACATGTCTGTCTCCCTTCCCTCTCCCACCCACTCCCCATTTCTGGGACCCCCAGCAGTAGGAGGCAGTGGCTCCCCGTGATGGCAGCACTCACCATGTGTCTGTGCAGCTCAAGGAGGGAGGAAGCAGCAGGCTGTGGGCTGAGCTTCCCCCTGCTACATGGGGCTGCTTCTCCTTCCCTGCTGCTGGAGTCCCAGCACTTCCCACTGCCTGCTTTGCAGACAGTCCGCTGAGGCAAGTCATGGGAGCATCTTCTAGATCAGGAAGAGGACCTGCTACGTGGTGCTCAGTGCCAGGCAGCTCAGGTGGGGCCCCATCCAGCCCAAGAGTCCCAGGGGAGCAGGCTGGGAGGGGGGGGAAGAGTGGGAAAGGGGAGAGGCAGACCCTGCAGCCTCCAATGTGTCTATCAAGAAGGTGTTTTGGGGGCATCATATTCCCCCCCTCCAATAAGAAGTGTCTTGCTAACTGAGACGCTCAAGCCCCAAGCGCCATCCCACCCTGATGGCAGAGGTGGGACTGTGCATCCCAGCTGTGTTGCTCCTTTTGTTGGTCTTGTTTTGAACTCTTGCTACATTGACTGAGGATAGTTCGGCAGGGAGCAATGCCTGCAACCTCTGCGAGGGGCTGGGCAGCCAGAGACCAGGAGGAGGAGGTAGTTGTTAGTGTATGTCAGGGGTTCTCAAACTAGGCGTCAGGACCCCTTAGCAGGTCACAAGGTTATTACCTGGGGGGTCGCCACCTGTCAGCCTCCACCCCAAACCCCGCTTCGCCACCAGCATTTATAATGGTGTTAAATATATAAACAAGTGTTTTTATTTTATAAGGAGAGGGTTACACTCAGAAGCTTGCTGTGTGAAAGGGATCACCAGTACAATAGTTTGAGAACCACTGGTGTATGGGCAGGTCTTCACTACGGAGGGGGGGAGGAAAGGTCGATTTAAGATACGTAAATTCAGCTACGCAAATAGCGTAGCTGAATTCGAACTATTGGAGCCGACTTACCCCACTGTAAGGACGGCGGCAAAATTGACCTCCGTGGCTCCCCCTCAACGGCGCTTACTCCCACCTCCGCTGGTGGAGTAAGAGCGTCGATTCGGGGATCGATTGTCGCGTCCCGACGAGACGCAATAATCCGATCCCCGAGAGATCGATTTCTACCCGCTGATTCAGGTGGGTAGTGTAGACCTAGCCTATGTTGTCTACCTACATATTAAGTTTCAGGGTGTGGAAGCAGAGACAACAGGTGGGGCAGTCACAGAAGCTTTCAATTATCCCCCTCCTCAGCCACTCTCCACACTTACATGTCACTCAGTGCTTAATCTGTGCCCAGGCCTGAGCCCCGGCACCTCTAGCCTTGGCAGTGCATAGCCCCAGCACCCCTGGGCTTGCCACATCAGTTATGAATGCAAAAAAAAATTGCTTGAGCCCCGGCCCTTGGCAACTCTAGCGCTCAGGGCAGGCTAAGGAAGCCACTGTGCTGAGAGCAGGGGCAAGTCCCAGCCCAAGAACCCCAGTGCAGATCGGTCGCGTGGCAACAACCCCCCCCCCCCCAGCAGCTACACCCCCTCCCCGCAGGCAGCCCAACCCGCCAGGTTTCCCACCACGCGGGGAACCCCAGCTCTACCGAGCCGAGGACCGGGGTGAAAGGGGGCGGGGGTGGCCAGCGAGCGGAGCCCCAGCCACGACACCCCCCCAGCGCTCCCGCGGAGAGGCAGAAGCCGGCCCCTGCGGGCGGCCCTGCTCCCGCGCAAGGGCAGAGCCAGAACTCAGGCGCTGCCCAGGTCGCCTTTACCCTCCATCTCGCCTCCGGAGCCGGCGCTGCTGTTCATGGACGGCCCCCGTGCAGAGCGCCACCCAAGCGCTGTCCAGGCGGCTGCGGCTGCGGCTCGGGTGCGTCTCGCCCTGCGCCGAAGCCCGCCCTTGGCAAATGGCTGCAGGTGGAAGGCAGCGAGGCGAGCGTCTCCCGTCGCGCAGCCACAGCGCAGTCTCCGCAGCCCTGACCTGCCCCTCCAACAGCTGCTGCCGCTCCTCAGCCGCCGCCGCCCGGCCCCTGATTAATAACTTGGGCGCTGCTGGCTCCCTGCCCGCCACTTGTCCAACCCAGGGAGCCGCTGGCGCCGCCAGGAGACGCAGGGCACGTAGCGGGACCCGGTCCCCTAGTGCAATAACTACCCGCGTGGGCGTGGTGTGACTAGCGCTGGGGCTGGGGCTCGGGAAGTGTTGAAAGGGCAGAGCTGGTCATGCAGCACCCCACGCCTTTGATTGCATTCCTCAGGCTTTGGTGGGGTCCCTCTCAAGCGCAACGGGAAGATTATTTCCATACACAGTCCCTGGTTTTGCATCTCAGTTCGTGATGAGCAGCACATGATGCGGAGCGGGGGAGGAACAATTTGAATAAGGGAGATTGGCGTTACTCACTGGAAACACACACCGCAAAGCCCTTTCTCGGGGAAGAGAGCGATTGTCTTTAAATTAATCCCCGGGGAGGGGAGCTACCTCCTTGTCTGGGAAATTTTAACGGCCACTGGGAAAGGCCTACTGCAAAATCTTGCAACCTCAAGCGGGGTGGGAGGAGAGTTTGTGCTTTGTATATTTGTGTTGTTTTGTATGTGGTTCTTTAGCCACCTAAATAATATTGCAAAACGAGTGGAGCTCCCTAAATAAAGGCAAAAGCGATTAAGTTTGATGGAGTTTGTAGGAAAATATAAATAGGCCTGGGCTAGTTGGACTACAGGGTCAGATCTGCTGCAAGTTGCACAGGGTAATGCCAGAGTAACTCCATTTAAATCAGTGGAGTGATGTGTGAAGTGAGAAGAATCAGACTCTGTGGGTATAAATAGCAGGCACCATATTGGGGTGGAAAATTGGGAATGTGGCAATTAGGGCATTATTCCAAGCTGTGACCGTATGCATCAAGGAGATTTCAAAAAACTTCAGAGGGAGCTGTTCAGTGGCTCCAGGATGCACCCATGCTCACAGCAAAAGCTTTCCTCATAATAGAGAGGTTTTTTTAATGCCTTTAACATTGATCCAAAATGAAGAATTCTTCCATTTAAATGAGTGTAGATTGCATGGCATGGGGGAGTGATTCCACTTTGTGATTTTCTGGAAAGTGGAAGCTACTACTGCATGAAGTTGTAGTGGAGTGAGATAAATAAATGCTAATATGTTCAGGGGACAGCAGACTAAAAAGCCATAGCATACTCTGCCCAGCCATTAGGGCTATTTTAAGGCCCTTGCTGAGTGAATTGTGTCTGACCTCATTATTCTAGTTCCTTTCAGGCCACTGATCCCATTCTTCCCTACGTGTGAATTGCCAGTTCTAAGACCTAAAATGTATCCCTTTAATTCCGTAATGCCACCTTTCCAAAAAAAAAATAAATACAAGCTATGTCTGGTACAGGCTATTAGAGCTGTGGTAGTAAGGAGGCAGGAACAGTATCTAAACACTTAACTGGTAAATCCCCTCCAGTCTGATGGTTTTCACTAAAATCAGGCTGAATTAAACTTTGGCAAAGATTTTTCAGATGTTCTTTAGATCTCCAGAGGTGAATTGCACATTTATTCATATACAGTATCCTAATTTGCATTGCTCAAAAATATATACAACACCCTTGCCTAGTTTCAATGTACCCAGTAGTAAAATGTTCTTAAAGTTATAGATGATAATTTTCTAACGCAAAAGGTATCCAGCACAAGGTAATGATTTTGGACCTTACTATGTTGGATAAAGATGAATTAATCACTGGACTGGAAGCAAGTTGTTGCTTAGAGTCCAGTAATTATGATTTGAGTACATTCAATTTGGGTAAACAGACGACAGTTCCAACCAGTAATACATACTTGGTGCTTCAAAAGGTTTAATTTCTAAAGCTGAGGAAAATTATGAATGAACATGATTGGGAGGAAAAAATTTAGATAGGAAAATTTGAATGAAAACTGGGAATTTTTAAATGAGTTTATTAAATGGCAAAAGCCACAATTCCACAAGAAAGAAAGAGGACAACTTTGGCTAAAAGCCCATCCTGGTTCGGTAGCAAAGGGAAGGTAGCAATTAGAAATAAAAAAAGCAATGTATAACAAATGGAAAAAAGAGAGGAAATAGATAGCAATCAATTTAAATTAAAAGTTATAAAGTGTATAAAAATAATAAGGGAAGCTGAAGACATCCAGGAAAAAAATCCACTCCTGGCAGGGCTGAGGAAAATAAGGAGTTTAAGTATATTAGGAACAAAAGAAATCCTAGCAGTGCTCTAGGCCCATTACTAGATGTGCATAGTAAAAAATTATTCATGATGCAGAAAAGGCAGAATTGTTCAATGAATATTGCTGTTCTGTATTTGGAAAGCAACAGGATGATGTTCTTGTATCACATGAGGATAATGAATTACTGTCCTATCCACTAGTAACTAAGAGGGATGTTAAACAACATCTACTAGGGATAAACGTTTTAAAAATCAGCAAGCCCAGATAATTTGCACACAATAGTCCTAAAAGACCTGTCTGTAGAGATGTCTAGCCCACTGATGTTAATTTTTAATAAATCTTGGAATACTGGCATGTGACGTGGTCAAGACTTCAGGACACTGCCCTCCAGCAGTGCTCACTACTCCATTCTGACCCCCTTCGCGGAGGGGGAGGGGGGGAGAGAGTTAACAGCAGTCTTTGGGACTTGCACCTGCCTCAGGGGCCAACCACAACCTAAAGTCTAGCCCAGGGGTCGGCAACATTTGGCATGCAGCTCACCAGGGTAAGCACCCTGGCAGGAGTCAGGCCAGTTTATTTATCCGCTGACGCGGCAGATTCGGCCAATCGTGGCCCCCCACTGGCCATGGTTCGCCATCCCGGGCCAATGGGGGCAGCAGGAAGCAGCGTAGGATGCTTACCCTGGCGAGCCACATGCCAAATGTTGCCAACCCCTGGTCTAGCCCTTAGCTCAGGGGCAAGTTGCAGTGTGTATTGGCCACAGACTTCTGTGGCCAGGTGCAGTATAAGGGCAGGGAAGGGGGAGGACCGAGGCCCACCCACTACTCTGGATCCCAACCCAGGTACCCTCTAGTGGCAGACTCTTTCTGCCTTCCTTCATTCCCCTCTTATCTGTCTTTCTTCCCTGGACCACTTCCCCTTTGGCCCTGTGCACCTCTTTGGCCTTTTGGCTGTGGACCCTTTGTAGCAGGGTCCACAGCCCCACAGGTAATGGGGCTGGAGCTCTCGCCTGTTCCACACTGCTCTGTCCAAAGTGCTAGCTCCTTACCTCAGGAGACAGTCCTTCTCCCTCACTAGTCAGGGAGAGACTACCTTCTCCTCTGCTAGGCAGCCTTTATATAGGGCCTCTCCCAGCTCAGGGGAAGACCAGGAGCCCCCAGTAGGCAGCCTGGGCCGTGCCCATCAAGTACAGAGTCAATAGCTCCCTGCTCTGCCCCACTCAAAGGGTTAGAGCTATTGACTGCGTGTGTTTGCTGGCTGCCTTGCCCCGGAGGCTTAGGCCTTGTCTACACTGCCACTTTACAGCGCTGCAACTTTCTCGCTCAGGTGTGAAAAAATACAAGTATGTTAGTCACCAGTTTTCATTCTCTACTACAGTAAGCTGACCAGATTTCAGTTTGGCTGGGTCATAGAAGACTCAAGGAGGAACTGGGAGAAGGGGTAGTATGAACCAGTGTTAAAGAGATGGAACTCTGGACTCTGTTAGTGTAATAATTGGACTACAAGACCTGTATGTTAGAATTAGAAGTAGAAAAAACCTTTACATTAATGTTGAGGTTTCCCTTTCTCTTTTATTAAAAAAAAAAGTAATTATTTTGTTTGCAATTGCATTATTTGTTGAGGTAAAAGTATATGTACATATATTTATAACAGCACTGTTTTTGAGCTTTGAAAAAAAATTAATTGGTATTATGAGGTTATATCCCAACCATAATATTAAAATAGTGTGGTACCACTTATATTTTTAAAAAGTATAAAATTGACTTTTGTTGCAACAAAATTAAAACAAAAAAGTAGTCACATGACACACAATATACAACACAGGACAACATATATGACATACAGGACAAACTTACAGTTGAAAGCAAATGGTGCCAAAATTATATTTATAACTATACCAGTCAAGGCTTTAAGAACTCAGTTATTAAAGCAATGCATTTTAGAAAACAAACAGGTAAATAAAATAATTAAATGTCTAAATAAGCAAGTTGTTATCTGTTTATTTAAAACTTTTAACAATTGATAAAAATTCATATTGTTTGCACACTTTGTATTAATTTAGTAACTTAAGGCATTTTCCATTACATTTTATTGCTTTATTTTTAAAAACTCTTAGAAGCAGAGTCTGCATTTCTGTTGCTTAGCAACCACATCTTCAAGAAAGTTAGGAGTATTTCCAGCTGTTGCATTCATGAAGGGTTACAATAATTAATTCACTGGGCTTATTAAAATAAAGTTGTGACATTCCTCAGGGTGCATCCTAAACTGATATGTCCCCTTACCTCTCCAGCCTGGAAAGCCTTTTACATTGCTTTGCTATTGAACAGCAAACACCTCCAGGCTCTGCTCACTCCCAGCTGAGTACATTAATGTTATGCTCAGCCATTCATGAATTACATACAGGGTGACACCCACATGTCCCTCAGTCCCAGCCTTGACCTCCAGAAATGTGCATCTTGTATCGTTCAGTAGCCCACTGGACCATACAAGCTCATAAATACTCCATAATTCCAACAATAGGAATGATTGTACATCAGTCTTGTTTTCTCAAGTGGAGATTTCCCAAACACTTCAATCAAACACACCGATTTAGATAAAACAATAAAACTAGTTTATTAACTAGAGAACGATAGATTCTAAGTGATTAAAAGTGTCAAGGCATAAAAGTCAGAATTGGTTACAAAAGAAATAAAAAGATAAAATCACAAGTTAATTCCTAAACATTATCAAGCTAAACAGGATTTGAAGCAAACACGTTTCTTAACACACTGGATGCTGCAGACAGCTCACAGTTCAGTTCACAGGCTGCATTTCCTATCATCCTGGGATTCATTGATGTTATGAGGAGAGACATATAAGGTGGAGAGGATAGGGGCCTGTGGAGGTCACTATCTTTTATTTTTATACCTACCTCCTGTCTTTGAGATTTACCCTCCTCACCCCACCCCCAGCTGGGGTATAGATAAACAGTGCCTAGTGTACGTGAGATTCATACCATATCTGGGAGGAAATGTAAATTTCTTGTTTACACTTCCCTGTTGCTGAAGAGTGGCTGTTTAAGTAAGTGATTGCCCACTTGATTTTGTTGAGACCTGTCTGGGATTGCCAGTGTGTCTTTGTCTCTTAAAAACTAGTTTGTGGGCATTACCCAGAACAACAGCATATTTCAGTAACAATCATACATCAAAATCTCATAATTTCACAAGCTGTACAAATTTTAACACAATAATAATATTTAGTAGATGATGAGTTTTCAAATGATACCTCACAAGGAATACTTTATACTAGGCATGGCCAAACTGTGGCTTGTGAGCCACATGAGTCTCTTTTACAATTAAAGTGCAGCTCCTGGAGCCTCCCATGTACTCTCCGCCCCCCATTCTCCACCTACAAGACTGGGCAGGGGGAGCTCGGGGCTTCTGCTCTGTGGCTGGGTGGTGGGAGTAGGGGCTTTTGCCCTGCAGGGAGGGTGGTTTAAGGGCTTTAATCCAGCGGGGGGACAGACGGAGAAGAAGCCCCGCACCCCGGCAGGCGCTGCCCCGCAGGGCAGGTTGTTCGTGATTTGCGGCTCTTGAATTTTTGAAGATTATTGTATGCAGCTCGGAGGGTCAGTAAGTTTGGCTGCCCTTGCTTTGTACAAAATATAACCGTATAAAAGCAGTGAACATGGGGTGCAGGGTGTCACAAAAGTGTTTGCCTTGTTTTCTCTTTGTTTGTTGTTTTGTTTTGTTTTCAGTTGCTTCATCTTTTTGAGCAATGAAGGTTTCAGTAATAACTATAACTTTCAAAACAAAGAGCAGAAGTGAGGAAAAAGGGAAAGGGAGGGGGGAAGAGTAACCTAGGAAGGGAGAGAGACCTCAACCAAAAGAGATTAGTTAACCCTGCAAAGTCATTTTATAGTCATGCTAGCAGCATCAAGTTTAGCAAACAGAGAGGATATAAAAGAAAACTTGACCAGTATGTAAAAAATATTTGAGAAAGGTTATATTATTAGCTCTGAGCGAGGCTCCATGGGTTAAAGCGATTGGGAACCTGTACTCTTGGTTTTTATTCTGGTTCTCAGAGGAAAGTGGGTGGGGTTGTTACCTGCTTTTGCAAAATCTAGTTTGTTTTCCCAGTGTTGCTTGCTTTTGTCTGCATGCCAAATGGATTGCAGGGTTGCCCTTCTCTGCGGCAGTTAACTGTTTCTGGGCAACTCCGTGCGTTAATGCATCAATTCCAGCTGCTAAACCGCTTACTCTCTGTTTTTACTTTGAAATTCTTTTTATATCCACTCCCCTGCGATCAAGTCGCAGCTCCTGTCTCTTAAGGTGGTTTGTTAACCCTACTTTCAATCCTTTCTCTGATTTACCAATCCAGTGTCTACTTCTCTCTCCTGTGCACTTACTTCTCCCATTTTGACAGGCACCAGTCTAGGTCTTCGTTTAGATTTTATTGGAACCTGTTTTGTAGCATATGGTAGTGGTTGCAATACGGTGGCCCCTGCAAATGGGTTATTAGGTGGCTGGTCTGGGTCATTCCATATGTCCCCATTACAACACTCATTCAAATCATTCATGTTCCATCTTTTAATTCTACTAGGGCCATCATTTTCCATTTCTGTCCCCACTTTTCAGGCACAGGGTAGCTACCTGAAGCCTGCTGTTGTCCATCAATATTTATAACAGAGGATGGCACTTCTCTTTTTTGAAGATTCTCTACAGCTGTTTCCAATTTTCTATTCTATTTCTGTGCTTGCTGTAATGTATCATGGCCAATGTTTCTGTGCTTGCTGTAATGTATCATGTATAGCCAATATTCATAAAGTCAGAAACAAAAAGTATACATGCATATAAACAGGACAGTCAGACTTAGCAAATCATAACTTTCCCATTGACATCTTACATGACATGCTTTGTATAAGATTTGTTGCAATTGTATAACAGTGGCAATATGAATGATATGAATGGTCATACTTCAGTTATACAGCATCACAGGGGCACAGAACCTCACAGGAGATACTCAGCACTTTGCAGGATTTTGTTGGAAATAGGCACCGTATTTGGTCTTCCTTATTTAAATGAAGTCTTCTTGGATAGAAATTACTCTCTGGCAAAGAACCTCATGATAAAAAAAACATCCCATAATCCAGGAGTCTGATGACCCCTGGCCCCTTGTAATTCACAGGGATTAGAGAACGCTCATAAATTAAAATTATGAGAATAAACCAAGTAAACTGGGCCGCAGTTCGAACCAGGAAAGGAAAGCAACAGTGTGAGCAGAGGCAATCAGAAAAATCAAATCCATGTATTATATTAAATAAACAAGCACATTTTGAATTACAGGGCTATAATCTCATTTCAGAGGCTCATTGATTAAAAAACAAACAAAACCCCCACAACCCTACAAGCTTCATCTAATGGTTTATGACATTACCAAAACCCTTTGATAGTCACGTAATTCAGAGTTGCATGTTTTACTGTGTTCTAGACAGAGAAGCCTGGGGGGAAATGGCTAATAAAAACTAGATATTTGCATCTTTATCATTGTGTCTGTGTTTGATGTTACAATAAACAAACAAACAAAACCGACACCAGAAGAGTAAAAGAGGCTTATGTGCCTTTTGGAACTCAAATAATTAAGTATCAGAGGAGCAGCCGTGTTAGTCTGGATCTGTAAAAAGCAACATAGAGTCCTGTGGCATCTTATAGGCTAACAGACGTATTGGAGCATAAGCTTTCGTGGGTGAATACTGTAGATAAATCTCTGATAATTTTCATATGACTTTACATTGTGCCTCTTCATATAACCTTGTGGTGGGTCTACCCACGTGTGACCTCTGTTTTCATGGGACTTTGTATCAAAGCCTCATTTAGAAACTTTGCATTGCCCTTGGTATAATATTATAGCCCCTAAGGATAGAATAAGATAGAAGAAAAATTTCTTTTTGCTAGCAGTAGAACAAGAGCTCTTCTCCCCCCCCCCCCACTCTTAATCAATTGCCCTGTTGAATGAGGTGTGGATGAGCAAGGCATGGAAGGCAGCACCTCCAAACAGCCTCAACTGTTGGAGAGGGGCTGGGAGCCAGACCCAAGAACAATAAAACGTGTCAAGTGGGCTCATTAAAGACAAGCAGACATACCGAGGGCCTCGGGGGTTAGAAGCAAGCACCTTCTTTTGGAAACACCCTCTTTGCAGCATTGGGACAACATTCAAAAGAAAGCAGCACAAAGGACCAATGGACACAGACACAGAGTTTGAATCTGGTATAGATTAGCATAAGAGGAAAGCTGCTATAAAAGTGAGGTGTCTTGCAGAGGACCCCGGGTCTCGTCTTGTCAAGATGGGAGCATCGGTCCGGATCGGCAGAAGCCCGGCTCCACCCCCTCGCCCATCTAACTCACCTGGCCAGTGAAGTTAAGGGGAGCAACTAATTGGTAACAACAAGACGGAGTGTGTTTGTGTGTGTGTGAGTGTAAGTGTAATATATTATATGCATATGATACAGTGTTAATGAATACATGTATTACTAATAAATGTGGCATTTTGTCTTATTCCCCCTGAAAAGATCCTGTGCAGTACTTTAAGTACAACAATACCCACTTCGTCAGAAGCATGCTCCAATATATCTGCTAGTCTATAAGGTGCCACAGGACTCTTTGTTTCAAATAATTTAAAAATGCAAACTCTCCAGTGCAAAGGGAGTGTGGCAGAAGAACCAGACACAAAGGGGAGAAGGTGGAGTGGGCAAAGAGACACACACAGAGAAAGGGAGAAGAGACAAACAGGAGAGAGGGAGAAGATTTGTTTTAAGTCATGTACGTTACTGAATAGGATTCCTTCAAAATTTACATGCATGTCATAGAGAATTCCAACAGTTTTACCAGCTCTCATGGTTTTATTGTGAGTCTCACACTACGTGGTGATTTACTTAAAGCTTTAGCTCCTGGAGAAAAGTGATTACATGAGAATCTCATTTTTCACTAAGAAAAAAAAAAGAAAGTATGTTTCTAGCTCCTAGGGATGCAGACAAGAGCTTGAAAGTGTGACCTGAGTGTATCCTGAAGACTCAAAACCCAGAAGGCAAATAAAAAGAATCCCAAAATTATAACATTTTAAGACTTTTATGATTTTGAAAATTTGGGATTGGCAATATTGAACTCTCCTAATTTTTTCATGTCATCAGAACTCCATTTTGGTATTACAATCTGGCTGTTTCATGATAGGGAAGATATACCCCTAACTTTATATTTCACCAGCTACTGTTACTTTTATAACTCTCTCTTTTCTTAAATTACTTAGGAAGTTACAATTATAGTTTGAAGACAACTACATCTGGAGAACTGAAGTCATTACAAAGGTAGCATTAAAAAGAGAGGATGGGCTTGTGGTTAAGGCACTAGGTGTCACCTCAGCAGGTCTGAGTTCAGTTCCCAGTGATACCACAAGCTTTCTGCATGGCCTTAGACTGATCATTTAATATTTCACTGCCTCAGCTCCCCATTTGAAAAACAAGGATAACAGTTCTTTTCTCCTACCCTTTGTAAACTCCTCAGGACAGGGACTGTCATTTACCATGTGTCTGGGTAGTGCCTAGCACAAGCAACCTTCCATCTCTAGTGGGTCTCTGGTGCTATTATAATAAATAAATATAGCTGCTATTTTTTAAGTTGCCTTTACTGTAAAAATTTAAGAGAAAAAAAATCATACAAATGGGACAACATTAGAAATTATACATGCTACAGCAGCAGACCAAAATCAATCATGGGGTTACATTCCGGCCTAGGCAATAGAACCAAAATAGAGGCTAATGTATGCATTTTACAAAAACTGAAAATCCAAATAATAGAAATAAGGTTCAATTCACGAAGCATCAGCTAGATCAGCATGAACAAAACAATAACTAGGCTCTCTTATAATGGCTCAGTTAAATATATATATATCTTGTAGAGATTGTTGATTCAAGCTTTTGTAAATATTCTCTAGAGGAGAAACCGTAATCCATTGGGGGAAATTAGGTGTGTCTGGATTCTTTCCGCTCTCAGTATAATGCATATTTTAGCATCAAGAACAGGTTTGTTTGCTTGCTTGCCTTTCTATATCAAATACCCTGAAAGACCCCATTGGCTGCCCAGAAGAATAAGGACCAGGCCAA
The DNA here is from genome assembly GCF_027887155.1 of Malaclemys terrapin pileata. Lineage (NCBI taxonomy): Eukaryota > Metazoa > Chordata > Testudines > Emydidae > Malaclemys > Malaclemys terrapin. The sequence continues at coordinate 213,412,287 of NC_071506.1, read as the reverse complement.
GTGTCCCTGTTGTGAACCATGTTTAGCATAAAAAACACAATTCTGATGTAAACTAGCCATAGCATGTGAGACACGCTATTTGTGGAATCAGAATTTATATCCTTTGAAATTTGCAGCCACTAGAAAGTGACATTACCCCCGTCCCCACTCCACACAAACACACTTAAGCAGGTCTAACATTCCATCTGTCAGAGGGAATAGTGCAAGAACAGTCAGAAGCATATATAGCTATTGCAGAACCTATATGGAATAAAACAAAACCTATACATTTCCTTCTATTGCATAGAATTGTTTTAAGGAAGGATGAGCTAATGAACAAGTTTGAATACTCCACATATACTCCCAGTTTCTGTTCCTATTTCTGTTAATATTAAAGGAGAGATTAAAACCACTTTGAATCAAAACAGATTTTAAATGATAATTCAGGTGTTTGCAGGGCCAGGGGGAAAGTTTGTGGGGGAGATGTATAAAGCAGAACCCTGGCCTCTATAATGGAAGATTCCAACGAGTCCAAATTGTTGAGACAATTGCAGGATGACACAAAAAGCACATTTTCATTTGTTTATAAAGTAGCCACTAAAATGGCACCAAGACGAACAGGAGTACTTGTGGCACCTTAGAGGCTAACAAATTTATTTGAGCATAAGCTTTCGTGGGCTACAGTCCACTTCTTCGGATGCATAGAATGGAACATATATTGAGGAGATATATACACACACATACAGAGAGCATGAACAGGTGGGAGTTGTCTTACCAACTCTGAGAGGCCAATTAAGTAAGAGAAAAAAAACTTTTGAAGTGATAATCAAATAGCTCAGTACAGACAGGTTGATAAGAAGTGTGAGAATACTTACATGGGGAGATAGATTCAATGTTTGTAATGGCTCAGCTGATTCATAATAGATGATACCATGGCTATGAGACAATCCAAAATCATGCATGCAGCAAAATGGAAGTCCCAAGAATATAAAGAGGGAAAAACACATTTCTTCTCTGTTGGGGAGGGACTGGCTTGGTTGCAATCTGAGTGTAAGCGGAAGCAAGGCTAGTACTTCCAGTTTTGCTCCATAAGGACTGCTTTTGCCAAGGAAAATGGTAAAAGAAAGCATCCGAATCTGTTGTTGGGGTGGAAGCAATTTTAGGGTTTGTCTACACAGGAAATTTTTTTTGTATAATCTAAAGTGTGAATTTAAATGGATATATTTACACTGGCATAAACTCCTGATGCAAAAATTCTTATTCCATTATAGGAGTTTCCACACTGGGAGTTATACTGGTGTAACTATGTCAGTGTAACTGGTAAAACTTTCCCAAGTAGACATGGCCAAGTAACAGAGTTGAGGGAAGTTTAAACCAGCAGAGCCTTTTCTTTGTTTCAGGTCACATTTTCACTTTGGCTAAATAGACTCTAGGGCTTGGTCTACACTACCCCCCCCAATTCGAACTAAGGTACGCAACTTCAGCTACGTGAATAACGTAGCTGAAGTCGAAGTACCTTAGTTCGAACTTACCTTGGTCCACACGCGGCAGGCAGGCTCCCCCGTCGACTCCGCGGTACTCCTCTCGCCGAGCTGGAGTACCGCAGTCGACGGCGAGCACTTCCGGGTTCGACTTATCGCGTCCAGACTAGACGCGATAAGTCGAACCCAGAACTTCGATTTCCAGCCGTCGAACTACCTGGTAAGTGTAGCCAAGGCCTAGCTCTATTATACAGTTATTAATGTATGTTACTATACTTCTACCCTCCCCCCAACAATTTGGAAAAAGCAGCATTACTAACAGTGGCATTAACATTGCTCCTTACTAAAGAGAGATTACCCGACATTTTTAAAAACTCTTCCTGCAGAAAATTAGAAAACAACTTATAACCATAGCAAAGTAACAATTAAAACTTGAAAGCAAAAGTTCAAAGTACTGGAGCCTTCAGATGAATTATGTAGACTCTTTTTGATTAGGCGTATTGGGATAAGGCTGCTGGAGCAAGAAGGAGAAGAGTAGAGGCATTCGTTATCTCCAAGAATATGCTTCCACTGATCAATGACTGGAAGTTACTTCAACAATTCAGCACCTGGGACACCCTCCATTCAGCCCTTAAAAGAGTTCTTCACATTTTAAGACCACCCTGCTCTTGGGGGTTCTCTGAATTTAAGAGGTAAAGAAATGTACAGTAAGATCACTCATTGAGCCAGTTTTATTCAAAATAGTACAACACGGATAACAACAACTCTTGAAAGGGAAGGAACCAACGTAGCATACAGCTGCAAACAGTTACTTCATAAACAAGCTAATTATTTCCCAAAATACAGGGCCTGCCACTAGTGCAATAGAAATTCATCAGACTGAACATCTACCCAAGTTTTAGAGAAGATACTGGTACAATTTTAGAAAGAAATTGAAGTGTGTGGACGATGTCACAGGGGCGTAATCTTAAAATGTACAAATATACATATTAGTGAAAATTAAAAAAAGATCAAACGCACAATTTTAACACACTGCTTCAGTACTTAATCATGTAAAATAATACAATGTTGTGTACAGGGTTGCCAACTTTCTAGTTGCGCAAAACCGAACACCCTATCCCTGCCCTTTCCCCGAGGCCCCGCCCCCCACTCACTATATTCCCCCTCCCTCAGTGGCTTGCTCTCCCCCACCCTCACTCACTTTCACTGGGCTGGGGAAGGGGGTTGGGGTGCAGGAGGGAGTGAAGGCTCTGGGATGGGGCCAGGGATGAGGGGTTCATGGTGTGGGAGAGGGCTCTGGGCTGGGATTGGGTGCAGGGGGGTGAGGGCTAGGGATGTGGGCTCTGGGCTGGGGCCAGGGATGAGGGGTTTGTAGGCATAAACCCCCCATAAATGATACATAGTCATTCAATTATATGCAACCAACTACAGTCCATTTAAACCAGTTACATTCTATCCTGAATGCATGACTGATATTGAACTAAGTAATGCCAATAACAATATAAAAACAAAATCCTAACATTTTACCCCAGATGTAATGATACTGCATACGGCAAATCAATTGCCCATTGCTAAGGGCTTGTCTCCACATAGCTTTTGTAATGCTCTAACTATATTGGTTTAAAAGCCAATATAGGTAAAGCATAAAAACTTTTTATGTGAATGTAGTTTTACTGGCATACAGGTGCTTAAATCAGTATAGCTTATTCCTGTTATGGTACAAAAGTGCTTATAATCGGTATAGCTTATTTTTATTAGTCTATAGTTATGACTAACTGCTTCCTCCACAAAGGCCAAACCTATAGTTTAAACATCTTCAAATATAAATAATAGATCTGATCTCCTGTTATGAGTATCAGTAAGCCAACTTGTTGCAGAATAACATTTAAAATTATTTCTGTATTTTGCAAGAAGACATTTCAAGGCTACTTGCCTCTTACTAAAGTCTTTGAGTATCAAAAGATGATCTGATTGTTTTGTTGACTCCTCTCCGTAAGTCTGTTAATGATTTTTCTAATTCCTTGTTACCCGGTCCACTTACAGCAACAGGAAAGGTATCAAGGTATCAAATTTCCCCCTCCCATTCAGCCTAGTTATATAAGCGCAATAGTAACAATTCTATCCATCCAGATGTCAAACACCATTACAATCAGTTCCAATTTGAGGGCCATATTGTTCCATCATTTTTCAAGCAGAAACCCCTCTTGATATCAGTGGGGATTTCTGATTAACAAGTAATGTCTCAACCTGGCCCTGAATATTTTCCATACTTACTACTTCAATTTCATCAAGTAACTATCTCTAAAATCCATTACTCCTTAGACTTTCAGAGAGGATTCCAAGGGCTGAGAAAGGCAGAGATATTTTTATTTATGAATGTCAGACCCAGTGTAGAATCACTACAAAATGTAACAGTTTTTAATTTTATTCCGTGGCCTATTTTTTTAATATCCTAATGGTCACAACAATAAAAAGCCAGGTACTAATTAGTTTTATAATAAGGTTGACTGCCAAAAAAGGAAAGAGCTAATTAGTTCTTTCTCCCTTCCCAGTCAAAAAAGTTAATTCAGTTGGAAGGTTACAGTGAAATTGTAAATAGGGGTGCATTCAGGAGCGGTTCAGAATCTACTAAAAACCAAAAACAATCAAGAATTTGCTTTTACTTAATAAATTACATCAAGACCACTGACTCATACCTATCACAAATAATTGTTTTTGAAAGACAATTTGTGGATGAGAAGCTGGAACTCCAATCTCTCCAAGTCCAATAGAAAGTGTTTGGTAAGTTGTGTGGAGAAGTTGCCATAATTTCGGCTCAAAGCTGTTATAGCTCTTAATGACCATTAGAGAGTCCACTATCCATGTCCTCTGCTAGGTTGCACACTTTTCCAGAATTCTCTGTACAGCTCTTAGTGTTGGGGGATGGATTGAAGGTTTCCTCTACCTTCTTCTCTACAATCTCTGCCTATCTGCTTCCATCTGTGTGCTTAAGGGCTGGAAGCATATGGACATCGGTGGCATGGAAATATCATGGGATAATTTAAAAGACACTGTCAGGGTTATGGAGCCTAGAAGTTAACATACTCTGACAGCAGTTCCACCTCAAAGGTCTTAATTTATATCTGTGGAAAAGGACAGTATATGGGAAAGGACAGCTTTTCCAATTGATCCTTGATGGTAAGGGGAACAGAAAAAAGAAGACCGATGTATATGCTGCATGACAATGGACAGACAGCACTTGTGCCAGTTTATTTGCAATGAATCAAACCAAAGTTTCCCTCTATGTCATGCTGTAGCAAGGACTAATGTAAATCGAAGACACCATGTTTGCTTATTTTCTAGAGGAGATGTCTGTAAAGGTATAGAACATGTTTATATGAAATAGGTTTGGTGGTGGGCTCTGTCTAGTTAGTTTCTAGTATGTGTGTCCATATCACCAAAAACAAAGCCATGCTTGACAGTAGCTGACAATCTTGTTGGCAGTCTCAGCAATGAAGGGGCCTAGGAGTGAACGGATATGGAAAGTGAGCTACCCTTCCAACCCCCGCAGGAGGAGGAGGTCCCTCTAGTTTATGGTTTAGGCAGAATGACAGACTGTTGACAGGAAGTTTGTTCTGCATATCCTGTGCCTGGCCTGTGGAAAGAAAGGAATAAAGTCTCCAGAGCCATCAATCTAGCACAACTCACATCATTTCTGTTTTAAGATAAACAACTGTAGCAGAACTTGTATGATCCCCCTTCACATGCCTGTACTGCCTTGGTTTCCTCTTTCCCCCAGGGAATCAAAGTTCACACTGCAGATATTTTCATAATAACCCTCCTTGTCTAGGAGTCTGATTTACTAACATCAAGTTAAAAACAACACGAATCTGCCACCTGGCCTCCTGCGGGCCACAACCCTTGGTGGGTTGTGTCTTGGCTCTGCTGAAGTTAAATAAATGAAGTTAGATAAATGTCTATCAGGGATGGTCTAGACAGTATTTGGTCCTGCCATGCGGGCAGGGGACTGGACTCGATGACCTCTCGAGGTCCCTTCCAGTCCTAGAATCTATGAATCTATGAAGTTAAGTTCCCCTCTCAGCAAGCTTCCTCCCCCACCAACTGGCTGGTTCCTCCTCCCTGCAAGCTTCCACTTCCTCTGCCTTGGTGCACTAAAGAGTCATCTCCACCCTGCTCTCCCCTCAGCAGGCCTAGTTCTGAGTCATATGTTCTCATCATGTGACCCCTAGACTAGTCACAGGGGAGACTGATTCCAATAAAGGTCTAGCTCACGAGTGTTTTCTTTAAAAAGACACTGCCTTGAATACTTTTAATTTTTGCTGTGAATTCAGTTTGTGGCTTCCTACATACCTTCACGCACACCAGCTGTCATCTATACTATGTATTTTTAACCTTATATAGATTCATTGAGTTTAAGGCCAGAAGGAAACACTGGATCATCTAGTCTGACCTCCTGTACATCACAGGCCATTACATTTCATCCAGTTACCTCTGCATTGAACTCGGTAACCTGAGTTTGACTAAAGCACATCTCCCAGAAAGGCATCCAGCCTTGATTTGCATAAAGCAAGAGAAGGAGAATCCATCACTTCCCTTTTTCTAGGGGTTAATCAGCCTCACTGTTAAAAATGTGTGCCTAATTTCTAATTTGAATTTGTTTGGCTTCAGCTTCCAGCCATTGATTCTTGTTGTGCCTTCCTCCAGTAGAGTAAAGAGCCCTTTAGTTCTCAGTATTTTCTCCCTGTGAAGAATGAAATCACCTCTCTATCTTTCTTCTGATAATCTAAACAGAGCTCTTTACGTCTCTCTAAGGCACCTTCTCAATCACTGAAATAATTTTTGTGACTCTTTCCTGCACCCTCTCCAATTTTTCAACATCCTTTAAAAAATGTTCACATCAGAGCTGGACGCCACGCCATACACAGAAGTAAAATCATCTCCCTGCTTCTACTCACTATTCCCCTGTTTATATAGTCAAGGATCACATTAGCTCTTTTTGCTATAGCAACTCAGGTTAAGTTGCTTGTCCTTTATAACCCCTCGCTCCTATTCAGAGTCATTGCTTTCCAGTACACGGTCTCCCGGTCTGTAGGTAAGATCCGCATTCATGGCTTTTAGATGTATAACTTTGCATATGGCTATATTCAAACGCATTTTGTTTGAACGGGCCCATCTTACCAAGTGCTTCAAATTGCTCTGTCTGACTGCCCTGTCCTCATCATTATTTACCACCCTGCCAATCTTTGTCATCCACACATTTTATCAGCAGTGATTTTATGTTTATTTCCAGCTCATTAGTGAAAATGTTGCATAGTGGCATAAGGCCTAGTACCAGTCCCTGGGGAACCTGACTTAGAAATACCCCCATTCAGTGATAATTCCCTCTGGGCAACTACTTTGAAAATCTGTCAGTTAGCCAGTTCTTAATCCAGCTCTATTGATATTTTATAATGCTAACTTTTTAATCAGACGTTTGTGTGGTATTGAGTCAAAAGTTGCAATTTTATCAAAAAATGAAACCAGATTTGTTTGAGAAGACCTATTTTCCATAAAACCACAACGGCATTAATGATATTCCTATCTTTTGATTTTTTAATCAGTTAAATTCCATTTCAGCTTTTTCATTATTGTGCCTAGGACTGATGTCACGTGTCAGTGTTTAGAGTTAGCTGTACCTCTGTCATCTCAGTATTGATGCTATTAGTGCAATTTCACTGGCAGTAGCAACACTGATAATGACAAGCTGGTGACAGCTGCTGGTGTTGTAATCACTGTGGCCCAGTTCCACACAGGTACTTAGGTACCTAAACCCTGGATGTAGGCACCTAAATCAAATTTTTAGCCTTCACTGCAATCCACAAAACATCTTCTCAGCTGTTGTCAAACCCTGTAGACACCTAACATCACTTAGCACCTAACTCTTTGATCTAAAAAGGTCCCTTGCGGCCTATGTTTCTGCCTCTGGGCATGAGACCTGCTGACTCCTTCTAGGCGCCCAGATGTCCATCTCCCACCTAAGCCCCAGAACCATCCATGAATAGGAGAAGAGCTCCTCTCTCACCCCTGGGGCCTGATCCAGTAGACTGTGCTGACAGGCTGCCTGCCAGATAGGTCCCATTCAAAATCCAGCTGTTGGAGAAGGTGGCAGTGGTGTTCACCTTATAATTTTGAGCCTCAGAGTTTGAGCACTGACCTGGTATGTTGGAGACCCAGATTCAATTCCCTCCTCTGCGTGAATGGAAGAAAGGATTTGAACAGGAGAGTGTGCTAGCCACTGGGCTATGAGATACACTGATGTAGGACTCCCTCAGTCTCTCCTGTTGAAGCTCTTGCACTTTGGATATTTAAAGAGTAATTGGGCCAGAGAGCAAAAGCAAGAATGAATCTTAAACCTGAGAGTTCAAGCATCCCTCTGGGAGGTCGGAGTCCTTGGGTCCAGGCTCCACCAGGTTTTTAATTATTTAATTCACAGTGGTACAACTTCAACAGGAGAGGCTGAGAGACCCCCCACCTCAGCATATCCCACAGCTCAGTGGTAGGACCATATTCCTGAAAGATGGGGGAAGACCCCTGTTCAAATTCTTTTCCCCCTCTCATGCAGAGGGGAGAATTGAAGCTGGATCTCCCATATCCCAGATCAGTGCTCTAGCCACTGGGCTCAGACAGCTTTGGCTGTCTTGTGTGGCATGAGGCAGTCGTCTTCTCACACAAAATGACTTATGCACCTAAGTTGTCTGACTCAATGTAAAGAGTTCCCAGCTGTGGATTGCAAACCGAAAAAGGTGCCTCCCTGCAGCCCGGACTTAGGACCCTATCTCTGTGAGAGAGGTGGGGCTTAGCCAGTGGCACTGGAACAATTTTTACAGAGGGGTACTGAAAGCCAGTGGTCCCCAAACTTTTTACCTGGCACCCCACCTTACCCCTGTCCATGCCCCCTCTCCCCAGAGCTGGGGCCAAGAATGGGCCATAGTTCTGGGAGAGGGGGCGGGACGCAGACAGAGGTAAGGGGGCTGAGGCTGTGATCCCAGCTGGGGGGTGTGAGCAGAGCCCCAGGTGCGGGGTCAGCAGCCGGGACCCCGCATGCATGTCTGGCGGCAGAGCCTTGGGTTGTGGTCCGGCAGCAAAACCCCAGGCAGGGGTCCAGAGGCATCCTGGAATCCTGGAAACGGGGCTGGCGACTGGGACCCCGCACAAAATCTAGGGGTGCTGCAGCACCCCCCACACCCGTAGTTCCCATAGCTCTGGGCTTAGCACACATCCCTCTCATTTCCGTCTCGTATTGGCTAGCATAGGCAGCTCCCCTCTGAACATGCTGGCTTTTGTAGAGTGCATTGTAAGGTGCCTGTCTTTCTCTACGCATTGTATAGTGAGCCTCAGGGCCGGCTTTAGCAGGTGTGGGGCCCCACGCCAGGATGCGAATTGTCTCGCGCCCGCCCCGCCCTGACTCCGCCCCGACTCTGCCCCCTCCCTGCCCCATTGGATCCCTCCCCAAATCCCTTCCCTGGCCCCGCCCCCAACCCCACCCCCTCACTGCCCCATTGGATCCCTCCCCAAATCCACACCCTGGCCCTGCCTCTTCCCCAAGCACGCCGCATTCCTTCTCCTCCTCACTCCTCCCTCCCAGGCTTGTGCTGATCAGCTGTATGGTGGCGCAAGCGCTGGAGGGAGGGGGGAGAAGCAGGATGCGGCTTTTTTTTTTTTTTCCCGGTCCACCGGCAGCCCTGGACGTTGCGGGGCTCTCTTAGGCACCGGGCCCCATTCCGGGGAATTGGCCAAATCAGCTTAAAGCCGGCCCTGGGGAGCCTAGTGTCCTAACTCAGGTTTTGTGGATCACAGTGTTGTTCCTGTGAATTTCTAGGCACCTAAAAGTTAGGCCTTACAACACGGAGCATCACAGCCCCTAAGTCCCTTTGTGGATCAATGCCTGTTGTGACAGGGCAAGGCCAGATGGTTATAGAAAAGTAGTGGGAGATAGATATATTAGCCCCAGGTTAAACAAATCGCTGGTACCAGGATAAGTAAATGGCAGCTGCTCCAGGTCAATTAAGACATCTGGGGCCAATTAAGAGCTTTCCAGAAGGCAGGGAGGATGCTAGGTTGATTGGGACACCTGAAGCCAATCAGTGGCTGGCTGAAACTAGTTAAAAGCCTCCCAGTTAGTTAGGTGGACATGCACGTCAGGAGCTGTGAGAAGTTGTGCTGTTGGAGAGACTGAGCTGTACACACCATATCAGGTGCAAGGAAGGAGGCCCTGAGGTAAGGGTGAAGTGGAGCTTGAGGAAGTGGGGGCTGCTGTGGGGAAGTAGCCCAGGGAATTGTACATGTCCTGTTCCTAAAAGGTTATCTACCATAGCTGATACTATTAGGGTCCCTGGACTGCAGCCCGGAGTAGAGGGGGGGCCCAGGCTCCCCCCCTTTGCCCCCCTGATTAATCACTGAGACTGGGAGACAACAGAAACTATGCAAGGGAGGATAGCTTCTCATCTCCCTCGCTGGCTTATGATGAAAATGGCTCAGACTGTGACCCTAGTCTATAGAGAGAGAAGGGTTAAGTGGAGGGTCACAGTGAGCCTCTGAGGCTAGCAAAATCCGCCAGGAAACGCAGGACCCACGGAGACAAGGACAGAGCTTTGTCACACTGTGTAACTAGACAAAGTCATGAGCAGGGTTAAACAATGTAAGGTGAAATCCTGGCTGCATTCACATCAATAGATGTTTTTCCACTGACTTCCATAGAGCCAAAATTTCAATGAAGGTGATTAAAATGTGGGTAGTCACTTTACATTTAAGTCTCCCTCAGCTGCTAGAACTAATGGAGCTGTACCAGAGGTAGCAACAGTGGGGAATTTGAGGGGGGGAAATGAAGTATAGACGGTCACACATTCATACACACACAAGTTTCTCACCCCCTTCCCTCCCTCAATCCAGCAAAGTGCCTGACCCAATTTTTAAATCCCTGCTGATGCAGATGCTGCTGACGTAAAGTCTATTTATGCTTATTGGGAATATACATCCATCAGAAAAAATAATGCAGTGCAGCAGTGTCTTCTTCCAGGAGCAGCTAGAATGATTGCTTATTTGGTCACCCCAAGGCATTCATAATTGGAAGGCAGGAGATGTATGTGCCAAGATGGGATGTAAAACACACATTTTATGCCAAAAGCAGGCGGAGAATGTCTTCGTGAGCACAGCAAATGGTTTCATTTATACCTTAATGAAGGCAATATCTTGGATTTCATTTTCACAGTTTGCATAAAAGCATGTGATCTAGTGCAATGAAGATACAAGTAATACACATTTGTAAAGGTCAAGTACTAAAAACTGTTATTTCCATTCGAAACAGAGTGGGGCCCAAACCATAGCTGCAGATCGGAACCAACCCACGTTTGAGGAAGTTCAGAGCTGAAGTGAGGCTTTGTCTACATGAGAAAGTTACACTAGTTTAACTAAAGTTGTGATTTTTTGAACCCATTGAGTTAAATAGGTACAAAAAGCTGTGTGGATACTCTGATTTCAGTTTATCTTAAGTCAGTAAGGAATTGGTTTAAGCTAAACTGAAATAAGCCAATTTTAAGGTGAAATAAGAGCATCCAAAATAAGGGGTTTTGCACCTGTTTAACTAAATCAGTTTAAAAACCAATTTAAGTTAAACTGGTGCAAATTTGACGAGGCCAACATTTTGTAGCTGGCCCCTTTATATAGGTAAAGTCACGATTTGTCCAGAAGCACAGATGTCTTATACCACAACTTTTGTACCAACACTCTTGATTTTTGTTTTGTCCAAGAGACCCTTTTATTTAAAAACTTCAACTGCTAATCCACCATATAATTTGGAGAAAAAAAACCCCTCTATTGCCTTTGTGCACATTACTGCAGCAGTGATCATTATTCCTGCGGATGGGCTCAACCAAAATCAGACGTCCCCAGAGTTTTGGGAAAGTTTAAATCTGGTTCCATATTTTGTGGCTCTGATCCATCTCTAATTAGGAATAATGATCACTGCTGCAGTAATGTGCACAAAGGCAATAGAGGGTTTTTTTTTCTCCAAATTATATGGTGGATTAACAGTTGAAGTTTTTAAATAAAAGGGTCTCTTGGACAAAACAAAAATCAAGAGTGTTGGTACAAAAGTTGTGGTATAAGACATCTGTGCTTCTGGACAAATCGTGACTTTACCTATATAGGCAGTAAACTCATCAAATGAGCACACCCATCCATCCAGAATGGCATAATGTAGAGACATAGATCCCAATCTTGCAACTGCACACACGTGAGCTGATATTTACTTCAACGGGGCTCTGTGCAGATAGAGATATCCATCAGTTGCAAAGCTCTGCACATGTAGAATGCTCTCTCCTCATGCTCTCTCAGTAAATACATTCCCCTCGAAACCATCAAACATTCTTAATATTAAACATTTTAATATGTGTTAGCAACTGCAGCTATTCCAGAAAACCTTTTAGTTTAAATATTTTTAATTAATAGCATACCTTAATATATGCTCTAGAATTCCCTCTGATGTTGTAATGCATGCCTTTGTGTATTAACATGAATAAATTGTGATTATTACTCCCAAAACCAGAATTGCAAAAAGAACATTTTCAAACCAGTCAAGACCCGGGTGGGAAAAGAATCTTGATCCAGATGACATACGTGATTTCCAGTTCAGAAACCAGCCAAAATACTCCTATCATGATGAGAAATAGAAAATTACCTGGATGGTCACTTCGTGAAAGCTGATCAGGCCTGTACTTCTCCAACCAGCTCTGAAGCTCCACATATTGAACTACTGCCTCTTCTCTTGTGACTGCAAAAAATGGACAAAGTTAAACTTCCCTGACAGTTGCTGTTGAACTGCACTGACCTTTAAACCAATGGGTGGTGTTACATTTAGCAGATCGTTAATCTGAGATTTGAAATTAGACATGATCAGTAGAATGCTATGGCTGCTGGGCTAGCTAAACTATGTTTTCCAGAAGGAAAAAGGGGAGCCAGACAGAGAAACATACAAAGGGAAACCAGTTCATGGGGACTTTGCCAAAGGAGCAAAAGTAAAGGGAGAATGTTTATACAAACAAATTTTGGCCAATTTCCCCCACTCAGTTTCCTTTACTATTAGTCAAGGGGCGTGTGTGTGTGTGTGTGTTAATAGGGATTTTCTTCCCTTGATGCTCAACTTTTCCTTCTGCTTCTGTAGTGAAATCCTGATAATCCCATTTTTATAATCTTCCAATCTGAGGCGACGTATACACTAGCTACTGTATACGTCTGTACACGTGATTGGGCTATAACCCCCCATTGTCCACATCTAAATCCCAGAAGCACGTCTGAAGGCAAAGAGAGGGTGAGTAAACTAACATGCCTGAGGGGTGGGGGCATGTATACACTTCAGGCTGTGGCATAGTTCTGTACCCATGCCAGTTTGCATGGAGTAAGGGGTGTGTACCAGGTGTCAAGTTTCAATAGTCCTCCTCCTACAATGCACTGAACTCTTGTCTTCCTGTCCCTTACCCAGGGCTGGCTCCAGGGTTTTTGCCACCCCAAGCAGCCCCCTCTCCCCCCTTCCCCCTCCCAAAAAGCCGCGATCGCGATCTGCGGCACTTCGGCGGCAATTTGACGGGAGGTCCTTCACTCCGAATAGCTAGACGGGCCGCCCCCCTCCGGAGTGGCCGCCCCAAGCACCTGCTTGCTAAGCTGGTGCCTGGAACCGGCCCTGCCCTTACCCAATCTACAAAGGTCCCTGTCCCCCCACATACACATACTGCCACTGGTAGTAGAGAGCTGAGTTGAGCACATCAGAACTGCTTTCCACTGCACTCTTTGCAGATCAGGACAGGTGAACATGGATCCTCCTCCGAGAGCAGACATCTGGCTAGCCGGCCACACCTGTGTGCTGATCACTGTTTGGTTGGAATACACCATCCTCCATGACTTTGCCTAGCGTGGCAAGAAAAAACACCTCTACCAGAAAATTTCATGGAGGCTGGAGTGGGTGGGCATTGAGTGGACTCCAGCCCAGTACTGGGAATGCATCAAGCACTTGAGACTCCTGAACAGAGGGCAAAAGACTTCAACAGTTGCTCCGTGAGGGCTCATCATACATACCCCTTTTACGATGAGCTGGACCAGGTGCTGTCAGGGCTCCCAGTACAGAGTCTCAAGTGGCTCACAACCCCCTCGTTAAGCCTAGCAGCTTCATTGTCTGACAGGATGCCAAAAAGAGCCAGGGTGAGGCGACAGCAGGGACCTCAGTGAATGCCCTGGAAGATATAGAAGTCAAACACAGTATGATGTCCCTTTGTGGTGGAGAGGTTGAGGGTCTTGTGGTACCCATCTGAGACTCTAGGAAATAAAATAAAGTTGTGATGTCTTTCTTTCCCTGTCCATTTCACCATTGTGAGGCAGGCACGGGCTGGATTTTCTAGTGATGCCAATGGGAGGATGGGGTAGATGGTGTTCCTGGTTTGCATCTACCTTTGCATGGAAACTCCAGATCTTAGCTGAGAATATAGTCAATTTCCAGTTGAATTGTCTCCCAGTCCTGTAAACATATTTCAGCAAACTTCTGGTGTAGCAGAAACTTCAGCTGGGTCTTGACGGTCAACAGCAGCACAAATCTGCTTGGTCATCTTCATAGCTGACCAAACCCCTCCATTCACAATATGTAGTGGGGTGTCCGTTAGCAGAAACATCTCTCTGGTGTAGATTGCTGGGTTTCCTTCACAAGATTGGAAAGTCACCTCTCTTTTCCATTCTGGTACCATGAAAATTGCTGTGTTCTCCAGAAGTTGCCCAGCCTTTAAAGAAGAAATTGCATACTGGTAATATAGCCTCTGGAAGAACTGCCACCTGTCACCCCTTTGAGACACTATAGACTTTTTACATTGTTAAAAGCATAAATACATTAAATGTTACCATTAGTAACTTCTGTTCATTCCTCACGGGCTGCAAAAGTGGCCTGAGAATCAAAGATAGTCTAACAATCGCATTCCTGGAGTGCTGGAAAGTATCAATATTGTGGCCTTCCTTAGTAAAGTTATGTTATCTGGGGGATTTCTCGGATTCTTCCAAAGTGAAAAAAAAATGTATATAATGCTACTCTTGTCTTTGAACTGTCAGGACCTTTGACTCCCAAGAGGGAAACCATTCTACTGGGAGGGCAGGAGCAACATCCCAAAGATGACAAAAGCAGTCACAAAAGGGCCCTGGAGGATCTTCTCATTGGTATGTACAGGAGGAACCAGGAGCAGCTTGAGTTCCTCAGGGCCTGGGAGGATTAGGTTCTTCCACAGGAAGAGACACTGATGAACCAGTTCATGGTGCAGGAGTACACATTACAAAACAGGAGCATTCCCTAATGGAGAGGCTCATAGAACTTGTAACCAAATGAGTTTAAGGTCCACCTGCTGCCATGGCCACTGAACCTGTCCATGAACTGCTGCCATCTCCTCCTTCTCTGGCTGCTGCCCAGGGTACTGCTGAAGTGGAGGACCCAATCCCCTTTCCCCCAGAATGACTGGGAGGAGCCTGCAGGACTCCCAGAACCACACCATCCAGCAGCACGTGAAACCCCTCATCGGGGCATTCTCCCCCAAGCATCCAGGAGGGGAACAATCAACCTGCAGGAATCCCTGAACCCCACCAAGTGCCCAAGCAGGACACACCCCCAAGAACAGTTTCCTCTCATCATTCCCCCCCTTGTCAGGGAGAAGGCAAGGAGATGGATGCAGAGACATTAACATGTGGCTGTTGTTCACAGATTCAGTCTCATTACATTTTGTTGGGTTTCCATCTCTCTTGAAAAATATTTTACTTACACATTTCATGTAGTTCTTTTAATCAATGTTATCATTTCCTTGACTTGTGTGTGGACCCTCCTTCCTAAGCATGATAAATGTAAGATGTTTTCAGGTTCAGGATTGGGCTTCATGATTCACAGCACATGAATTGGAATGGTGCATCTGTCTTGTCCCATCATACTACAAACACTTTTCTGTTTATCCCACACCCACAACCCCCTCCCTGCAGGTTCAGAAAGATCCAAACTCCCCAGGACACAGGGGAGGGATGGGGAAAGTGCAGCTAGTGTTAGGTGTTTATAGAAAGCACTGCTAGTTCTAAATGCAGCAGAACTCACAACACAGAAAATGGATGGATAAGCATCTTTATGGCTTGGTTCACATGCAGGAAAACAAAACACAGTTCAAGTAACAATACAGACATCTGCCATTAACCAGTATTTAAAAGGCCCTTGTAGGGCAGTTTGGCCGGAGCTCGTCCCTCTCTGGGGCGGCGGGGAACCAGACCACCTCACTACTTCTGTCAGGTGTGTCAGGGAACTAGCCTGGCTGCGGGGCAAACAGTCAGTGGCTCAGGTCCTCAGGCAGGGGCTGAGCAAACAGTTCAGTGTTAGCAGGCCCTGGGTCAGGGCGGGGCAACAAACAGTCAGTGGCCCAGGTCCTCAGGCAGGGGCTGAGCAAACAGTTCAGTGTTAGCAGGCCCTGGGTCCGGGTGGGATAACAAACAGTCAGTAGCACAGGCCTTTAGGCAGGGGCTAAGCAAACAGATTGAACAGCAAACCCCAGGCTCCTGGCTCTGAGAGGCCGGGGAGAGGGGGAGACTGCCACCCGCACGTTGGGTGGCAGGGGGGACTTAGGCCCACCCACTCCACTGCGTCCCAGCCTGGGGCCCTAGTGTTATGCTCATACAAAGCACACGGGATCTTTATAGAGGAAGGTAAATACACAGCATTTATTGAGAATACCAGAGTTAGCATATGCTTTTCAGTCACACACACACATACACACACATAGTCCTGCAGTGATGTCTATAGTTACCAGTCCAGAGTCTGGATCAATCTAGTGGCCAGCCAGATTGGTCGCAGAGGGGAGCGGGGCTCTATCGGTCACGATCCAATGCTCCTGGAGTGTGGCAAGACGAACCCAAAGTCCCATGGCCAAGCACCCTGTTCTTATAGGTTTTTTTCTCTGTTGAAGCCTATGGATTTTGCTGTGTCAGTTTGTGACTGGTTACTTCTTAATTGGTGTACACATTCCAATACACCTTCAAGAGGGTCATCTTGTCCTTTGTTCCGATTTAATCAACTGTCTTTAGGGGTGCCAGCCTTCACCTCAGAGTCATCAATCTGCCCTTCATTATGGATGCGCGTTGATGATTCTTTGATGTCCTTTAAGTCTTTTCACTCCTTCTTCCTTGACTCTGGCTATAACAATGGCCTTCACACCTTATCTTTTCCTGATGCATACATTCCTCATTCACACAAACAGATTGAGAATACAAACAGTAGTATTTTATATCAAGTAAAAAGGCATTGCAAATAGGGTGACCAGACAGCAAATGTGAAAAATCGGGACGGGGATAGGGAGTAATAGGAGACTATATAAGAAAAAGACCCAAAAATCGGGACTGTCCCTATAAAATCGGGACATCTGGTCACCCTAATTGCAAATTAAACCTTGCTAAGTTTTACAATCAATAACCAAGACAATTTACATTGAGACCCAGGCCTTCAATGTTCCTCTAATCGACTTAACAGACACAATAGAGAATCCTGTCTCTTACTTACTAAAACCTTAAAACAAAGAAATGTATATTTAACTAGAGTGCCTAATTTGTAATATAGGAATAGGAATAATTTATATTTAACTAGCGTGCCTAATTTGTAATATAGGAAACCATAGTAGACATTATAACTTATCCTAAAACAAAAGGGTGACCATAATCAGTCATAAGGATTGTTCTGGACTGTCATTCCTTTCTGCTATTCAAAAAGGGTGGCTGACAGGATGAAATTAAATCATACATTAATTCTAATAGTACATTATAAAATCCAGCTCCTACACTAGCAGCAGCAGACGGCCCACTGCTGTGTCAGTGGGGATCCTGGCCACAGCACACTGACATTGGCTCAGGCGGTGTTGCAGCCAGACTAGGGTCGGCTGCCCCCAGGCTACTTCCTATCTCCTCCTCTAGAGGGACCTGGTCCAGACGGCATCCTCCAAGAGGTCACACACCATGGGCTCCTCAGGGTAACTGGCGAGCGGCAGGCTTGGCAACGTCTCTCGGCTCAGACTAGCATCAGGCATTAGCTGGTCCGGCCAGTCCTCAGGTCGGCCGCCAATTGCCGTGGTCTCCCAACTGGGAGCTACACCACAGGCGTCTGGCCTCTCCGGTGGCTGTGTTCCAAGTGAGCTATGGGGTCGGGCTTTTATACTTCCTGTCCTGCACCTTGACCTCTGAGGGGCGGGCACAGGATTCACTGGCTCCACCCACTTTGGTGTCCAGAGAAGTTCATCCCTCTCCAGGGCGGCGGGGAATCAGACCGCCTCACTACAGCCCTTCTTTCCCATCCATCCCAGTCCTGACCACTTTCAACTTTAGAAGCAAATAGTGCACCATAACAGCTCCTAAGTGCAGTTAGCACCACTGACAAAGAACTATTAAAAAAAGTAGGTGCACCCTCCACCCCTCTCAAAGCAAATGTCGATAAGGTTGAGAGATTGTGTGCTCCCAATAACAGAGGTTTTTAAACATGTGTGAGAGTTAAGACAAAAGCATTGCCCAATGACCCCATTACAACTCAGTAACCACCCTCTACAGTACAAACCCAACCCAAAAGGTGTTAACCCCTGGGGAGGTGCCCTGTTATAATTGTCTGTAATGTATAACTTGTCACAGGAATGAATGGCTAATGACCTTCCGCTGCAGGGGAACAAAACCCTGACAAAGCTATATAGCCCCATAGATATGTACCGATATTCCCTCATGTGCTTTTCCAGCATCTGCGCAAAGTGTGAAGGAGTCTCAGAGCACAGACAGATGCCATCCTCTGCCTCTCTGCTGTGCCAAGATATGCACACATATGGCATCCCTGATTTCCCTTGCCGACTAGGAACCAGGACCAGTGTGCACATGGGTGGGGTCTGGCTGCCTTTATAGAGACAAGGTAGGTGAGGTAATCTCTTTTATTGGACCAACTTTTATTAGTGAGAGAGACCAGCTTTTGAGCTTACACAGAGCTCTTCTTCAGGTGTGGGCTCTGTGCAAGCTCGGAAGCTTGTCTCTCTCACCAATAGACGTTGGTCCAACAAAAGATATTGTCTTTCTAATATCCTGGGACTAACATAGCTACAACACTGCATATGTACAGAGTCTGTAAACCAGACTTGTCCTGTTTTCCCTGGGGATGGAAGCACTCCCCTTTACCTTCACAAATGTCATGGAGTACATAGTAGGCACAGCATTAGCTACATTGGCAAACATGTGCATAGGCAGCAAGATTTCAGCCTACCAAAGGTGCAATCCCTGAACATTCTGCAGCTACTGAGCTTGTAACTGAATTCCCTTTTACTAAGGTGTTGGGGTATGGTTTCACAAGCTCAGTTAGGAACAGGAATGTTGGGGTTTCCCAAAATAACAGTTGGCACAAACATACCATACAGAATAGTATCATTTCCGGGGGCTAAAGTCCCTTTTTCCTCCAAGTACAATCCTGATCTCCTCAGCATTCTGGTGTCATGAATCTTTCCAGTGTTTCTCATGAATCTACCTCTGTGGTCCACTGAGTATTGCAGAATGATTGAATAGTAGCCTTTTGTGTTCACATACTCACTTGCCCGTTGTGGTGGGCAAAGTACTCAGATATGAGTGCCATTGGTGGCCCCTGAACAGTTTGGAAACCCCATCCTCTCAGATCCAGTTATTATTTCTGGAACTTTTCTTAAGACAACCACCTGTGTGTAGGTCACAGTGTTAATTGCCTTGCAAAGCTGCCCAAGCCCAACCCTGTCAGCAGACTTGCCAACCCCAAAGTGGTTTGCAATGGACGTAGCCAGCTTCCACAGGGAAATAGCCCCCCACTTCTGTACCAATGTGGCTTCCCTGCATCGAATGTTCTGACTCTGGAAGTTTGGTGCAGTGCTTCTTTTTGTTTTGTGCACCTTACCCCTGCTGTTGCTTTAGAGAGCACTGTTCATTTCTTATTCTTTTACTATAGCTCTCATCTGCTATTTTGTTACACATTAAAAACAAAACTAACTTATTTGAAACCTACAAAACAGGAGTTTTACAAACCAGATGTGTTGGTTTAGGTTCTTAGAACCTTACATATTTTCACAGACAAATAGATACATACACATTTTCTTTTTCTTAACAGCTCTTTTATATTGCTGTTTTTACATAGCTGTACATACATTATATTCCCTTCATACATTTGGGTCAGTTAAGTTCCAATAGAATCCACTCATGTTTTTAACAAATTTGACTAAATTGTTCATAGTCAAATTATTTCAGATACCTGGATTATTTACAGACATTCCTTTGGAAAAGGGCCCATTTTTCCTTTAGAATGGCTGCAAAGAAACCAAGAATTCCTTTTCTCTTTAACATGGTACTTTTTAACATTTTCACAAAGTTTAACTGCTTAATTCTGTCCAGCCTCTGTAGAGTTAACTTTTCAGGGTCTTTTCTTAAATACTGTTTATCTTCCAAAATGACACCTTTATCAATTAGATTTTACCATTTTAAGTATTGTTTCAGGGATTCATGCCTGCACTTGCTGCTTTCTTATAAACATCACATAATCAAGAAGCCAGAGAGAAACAGCACCTAGCAGTGCAGAATACAAGAACTCAGGACGTAGGAGTAGGTCAGAACTCGGAGCCAAGACAGAAAAAGGGAGTGTCTGATAGCCAACTCAGATGACACATACAAAATGATAAGCTAGCAGCAGAGAGTATTATGAAGCCACCCTTGAAAGGAAACTGTTTTCTGGTGTCCAGCTAAGGAGGGAGACAAGCTGATAGAAAGCAAAGGTAGTTTAATAAAAGTTTAAGACCCGGGTTTACTTTCTCCTTGGTGCTGAAATGCCTTAATGCTTTGACTTGTTTCTAGTAGTGAGTGCATGAACAAGTCAGGGAAAAGAGAGAATGAGATGCTTTCTACCTGGGTTTCAAAATTGTGGCCTTAAAGGCTCACTTTTAGGAGGAAATATAGAACTTACCATGTTTCAAACAATATTTGTGGGGGTTATTTTTAAACAGTTTCTGCTGAAGCCCATGTTCCTGGGCATGGACTCCCAACAAGCATAGGGAGATCTTACTGTTTTCAAATCTGAAAACGTCCACATTTGGAGTACTTTCAATTTATACTATATGCTAAAAATTCTCTTTACTGTTTTTTTCCCCCCAGTGTTAACCTAGCCCTAACCAGAAACCCTACCATATTCAGAACTAAGCCTTAGAATTGCAGAACATGTTGGGGGCTGTTCAGCGTTTATTTGCATAGTGTGCCAGGAGTTAGGTCCTGTATTGCACATGACATGCTCTCCTAGCCTGTATATTTGAACATTGTCTAAAGCCTGTGATTGCTGAAATCCTAGATGGCAAAGTTCAGTTACATTTATACTGTGACTAACGACAATAAATCCATCATAATATTATATGAGAAAAATAAGTCAAGTTCTAGCTTTCAACAGAATAGATTCAAGTGTCCAAAGCTGTGTGCGCGAGCTATTGCTGACGCATAACTGCTGCTGTGGTTTTCAACAACACTGATGTAGTACCAAAAATCTAACTCGTTGCTTTGTAAGTTGCTTTAGAATTCTTTTGCATATGAAAGTATCTACATAAAACATTTTTACTGTATTCCAATGCATGTTCTTCCACAGACCCCTGACAGTTGGGCTCATGATGGAGCCCTGGTAACTAAGCCATATGCCTTTACAGGTGAAGGGATTAACAAAATAAATCTCAATAGAAATCTTAAGAACTCCCTAATACTTTCCCCAAAATAGTTTTTCCCGTTACATATGCAGCTTCCACAGAATATAGAATGGTGTGGTTGAAAGGTTTTATTGGCATGAGTTTGGGATGGCCACATTATTTGTGAGTGGTGAAGTCCCTCAGGGCTATTTGCATTAGGGAATTTTGAATCAGAATAGATACCACCAAACCAGGGTAAATTGCACTAATGTATGCTCTACTTTAGAACAGTGCAGCATATTGACACCAGAGGTTTGTATCAGTGTAGCTACACCAGTGCAAAAGTCCCTACTTTAGCTAGGCCTTGCCATTATTTTATTGTTAGAATACCAGCTTGCAAGATAACCTTTCAATGTTTTAAAAAAAAGAAAAAAAACACCCTTTTGTTTCATATTATCATTATTATATTGCAACTTGCAATGTAAATACGTAGATTTAGATATACACAATTCACATCCAACCTGTTTGAGATTGACTGGCACATGACCACACTTGTAAAATATATATTGTCACAGTAGGTGCACACCCAGAAGACAAAGCTCCCTGCACACTATTAGCTTGCCACACATCCTTCCAGCAACTGCCACTCAGATGGGAAGAGCAACGCCAGAATCACTGGACTGTGAGTCATTTAGACTAACCGGCTTCTGCTTGTTTTCTTTCAGAGGCAGAAATCCCTGAGTCGTCATCATCATCATTACTGCTACCTTTTTGCTTACCTAGTCTCATTAGGAGGATTAGACTGATCCGCAAGAGGCAGAAATTTAATTGGTGCATAATTTAAATGAAAAGCTTGACTCATTTTCTTTAGTTTTGACTCTTACTCTCTGATATTTTTGCCTCTGCCACTATATGAAGAAGCATTTTAGCCTGAGCTTTCCTCATTGCAATCTTTGTTTCTAAAATGGCAATATTTAGTATTTACCATTTCGAAAGACCAAATATGTATGTCTTAATCCTTCCTCGTCAGTCTAATCTCTCTATCTATAGTAATTCTAAGGCGCTTATCATCTTGATAGCTAAGCTAAGTAACCGCCCCACTTCATGACAGAGAAAGTTAAATGGTTCTTAAACATTGTTACAATGTGCGGGGGTGGTCGGGGGAAGCACTCCATACTAAAAGGAAGCTATAAATAACCATTTCATGGAAGGGATCTTCTGTGATGTACCATATAAAATGAAGCAAGTCAATAGGTGTTAGCAGCATCAAGCACCATGGTCTTTTTCAAAGTCATCTTGCCGTTCATTACGGGAAACATATTAACAAGGGCCACGTCTTTAATAATGATGAGGACGACGATGACTGCCTTTAGATGAAATGTGCTGTATTAAAGCTCCCGAGGCTCTTGACAAACTTTGTAACCTGTGTAGAGCGATCACTTCACTCATCACTGAAACGCAGTCATCTCTAGTATGGAAGACCATTAAATAGTGTACAGCAACATTACAGGACCAAAAAATAGATACCATATCCAGCTGAAACTGCAGGATAATTTGACCAGGACATTGTAGAATAGATGAAACCCCTTCTCACTCAAAGATAAATCAAATTAAAAAAGTCATAGAATATTTAATGGTGAGAGTGTCAAGTTGTGTTAATTCAAAAGACATTTCCTCTACCAACCTAGTGCTCCTTAATACCTTGGTAGGGCATTGTTTGGTACTGACACAAAAGGAAGAGTGCCATCTTTTGAGCCAGCCACACTGATTCTTACAGCACCTAAGTTTTTCTTTGTAGTCTTTTATCCAGCTGGTGCTACTGCACTTGGCTACACTTCTTAGTCTATGAAATGACAAAATTATGAGTCTCAGTGATACAACTGCAGGCCTATCATAACAGAGGGGACTGATCATGAGGATTAAGTGCAAGAGCTTTCTCCTAAAAGATGTGGATATGATTGTAACTTAAGACTCATCCCGCTGGGTTGAAGTGGCAGCAATTGATGGGGGTCTGAGGTCTCATATAGGATTAAAAGGACACTCCTTTAAATTTACCTTTTTTCTTCCTTTGGGTTGCAGTTTTCATTAATCTGTTCACCCTGAGGATGTAAGCATGTTTTCATTTTGCATGACTATAGTATGTCAAATCCTGAAGCCCTCAAATTTCCATTTACATCAAGTGGAGTTTTACCTAAGTAAGCAAGCTCAGGATACAGCCCTCTGGATTTCTATTCTAAGGCACATGTTGAAATTCAAGATTGTTCCATTTCCACAAATATTGTTAAAAGAAACACTGAGGAATAGTAGCAGGACACCAGGGCCGTAGCAACAAAGTACGTGGCCCCCTCCAAACATATATCCGGGCGGGACCCCTTACAATGCAGAAACTGGAATGCGGTATTTATTTTATACAATATACAGGGTTCATATTATGTATACATAGGCCTACAGTGTACATGTATTCTGTATTTACGCAAAGCGCTTCTTTCGAGCCTTGTTCTCCGCAAATTGGTTAATCAATGCATCATAGTCCAGAGATCTGGCAATCTTGTTTTCGATTGAGATAACTGCAAGCGCAGAAAGCCTGTCATCTGTCATGGTTGAGCGCAGGATATTCTTGATCAGTTTCATTCTGCTGAAGCTCCTTTCAGCACCAGTGACAGTAACTGGTGTGGTCAGAAGAATTCTGATGCAAATGGAAAGATCCAGATATATCTCCTGAAGGCTGTTCTTGTATATGTACGTTAAAAAATTGTTTGCCGTGACAAGTCCTCTCTCTTTCTCGATGACATAAATAAAATGATTCAATTCCATTATGAGTTCGTTGGCATCAATGTCTCCCATTTTTCTTTCAAAATTTTTGCTGTGATTCTCCAGTTCATTTTCTCTGTGACACTGCTTCAAGCTGTTAGCGTTGTACAGAAATCCAAACAACTTATACCACTCCACGAGTTGGTCAAATAGCGACGAAACAGAAGATATGGCCTGATCAGTGAGAACAAGAAAGAACTGCAATTTGAATTTTTCTTCGGCAGAAAGACGACTCGAATCATCAGCACATTCGTAATCAAATATTCTCTTCTTACGTCGCACCCTGGTTTCTGGAAACACCTGCTCAATACCCATATGCTCTGCTATTTCACGTGCATTTGTGACCACAGAGATATATCCTGTATTTCAATAGTCTTCCAAAAACTTCTTTGTAGCCCCGACTTCTGCCTGCAGTACGTCAATTGACACATCTGGTGACTGAATTAATTTGCTGGTTTTATTGATGTGAAATAGTATATCGTACCACGTGTACACAGTCAGAACAAAAGGCCACGTAGTAACATGGTCTAAAAGTGCACCGGCTTCTGTTGCTGTATTGCCATCTTTCTTTTCGAGCACATATTCTCGCAAAGATGACAAAGCATTGCACAATTCTTCAAGGCGATAACACAATAGCTTCACAGCATCAATTCTCGACTCCCAACGAGTGTCCGATAATCCTTTAACAGATATTGGCATAGGTTCTTGAAGTATATCCCAAGGTGAAGGTGAAGAAGAAAAGATAACGTATATTCTGTTAATCAGACTGAAAAGGTCAACCGCATATTTTGATGACTTTGCCGTGTCTGAGATCACAAGATTCCAAGTGTGAGCTCCACATGGTACATACAAGGCACGGTCATTTATTTCTAGCATGCGGGCTTGAACTCCTTTATTCTTTCCTCTCATATTTGCGCCGTTATCATAAGCTTGGCTTCTCATGTCAGCAATGTCTATTCCTAAGTTGTTTGCCTTTTCAAGAAACGCTTCCAATAAGCCCTCGCCAGTTGTATCATGAACATTAAGAAAACCAACAAACGCTTCACGAATATTGACACCATCTTCACCGTTGCATTCAACAAAGCGTAACACCGCAGACATCTGTTCTTCATGTGACACGTCAGGAGTACAGTCCAAAATAACTGAATAATATTTTGCTTTTTTAAGCTGCACTATGTTGGCCTCTGGAATGTTACTGGCAACAAGTTGAATCAGCTTGTTTTGGATCTGTGGACTGAGGTATTGAACATGTGTCTCTGCCTTCTTAATCCTCTGTAAAAGTTCGCTGAGGACAGTATCATACTTTGCAAGCAATTCAAACAGTCCCAAAAAGTTGCCATTCGAAGGATCGCCGAGCTTTTCATTACTTCCTCGAAATGACAAGTTTCTTTCAGACAAGAAAATAACGATATCAACCATGCATTTGACAACATTCCTCTAGAAATCTCTTTCTTTCAGAAAAGCCTGCAATTCGAGTTGGTCAATAGATGTACGGTTTACTATGCCTGACCGAAGGTCAAACCATTTCACCATACAGTCTTGATGACCTTTGCCTGTTTCATGCTGCTGAAGTCTTTTTGACGGTGCTTTCCAAACAGATGTTCCACGACTTAGCGGTATGTCGCCAGTGCCAAATAATTTACAACAAAAACAAAAAATGGCATCTTTCTGAACTGAGTACATTAACCATGAACGTCTTATTTTCTCGCCATCTGCCATGGTTCGATAGAAATGAGTACTTGTGAACCTCCGTCTTTCCTCGTTAAATGGAAATTCATAACTTTCATTCTGCTGCGGTGGGCCACATGCAACAATGTCACACACTTGTCTGTCCGATATTATAGACGGCCAATCTCCTGGATCATCAGTCAGTGGTTCAGATTCAGATACTTCTTTCCCGGCAGCAGCTGGAATATCTGTCACAGTTGGTTGGTAGAACAACTGGCTTCACCTTCGACTTCACTTGAAGCACTTCTGGATACTTCTGGATACGATTCGTCGCTGCTAGCGCTGTCCGTTTCATGTGCCTGTACCTGTACGTTGGATTGCAGCGCAAAATACGTTGACAACTTTGGAATTTTCTCAAGTTCCTTCTCGGCATCTTTTGCTGCCTTTCGTTTACTAGCTCCGCTCTTATACATTCTCTTAGACACCACAAAGCACGCTCCTGCGTTGGAAATGAATCGTTTCAAATGATAAAAAATTAAACAACTAAATTAATAACATTTATCCGCTGACCGCCATTATGAATGCAAATACACATTCTTTGAATGGATCCAACTAAAATTCGAAACTGCCCGACAGACAACTGATGTAGCCAATAGCATTATGATGTATCATAATGACTTCACGGTTTTGTCAGTAAAACCGACATGGATTGTGCAATAGCGTCAATAAATGTCACTTACCTAGTTATACCTTACATTTTTTTTTTGCCACTTTTAGGGGCCCCCTTCCTTGCGGGGCCCCCTCTGGTCAGAGGGTACGGAGGGCGCTCACTATGCCTCTGCAGGACACACTTCAGATCTGCTCCTCTGTTTATTTTTCAGCTGGTACTGATGTTTCATTTGGTGAACTTCCTTGCATGGGAGTTAAGACACTGCTTTATGCAGCTAGAGGGATATACTCATTCCTAATTGTTTAAAAAAAATGATTCAGGTCAAGGGGTCAACAGTAACCATGCCATTCCATGCGACAAGTGATGGAAGCAGCCGGTTCCTCTCTCCAGAGATAGTAACTCTGGAGACAGCTGAAAAACTGAGCCACGCTGGAAGAGATTAATGAGAAACTGCATGGTATCAATGAGGCCATGGTACCATGTAGATGGAAATTAGATACAATAATCTAAAAAAAACAATGCACTGATGAGGCAGAAGTGTCTCACACGGAGATGCAGGCAGTGAAGCCCAGTGGTCGGAGCAGACTTGGGGGCAGAACCAGAGTCATGGTCAGGAAACAAGCCAATGGTTGGAGCCAGGAACCAGAACAGAACCAAAGGGCAGAGAGGGAGTTCTGATCAGGGGACAAGCCAATGGTCAGAGTCAGGGGTTCAGAGGTAGGCAGAGACAGAGCGGGAGCGGCGCAGGCTAGGGGTGGCGCAAGGGCTGGTTAGGAAGCAGGTCTGGCACAGGTGCAGGCATGGAACACAGGTGTGCTGCTGCTGCTACTAGGCTTAAATAGGGATCTGTTGGTCCTTCTGTCCAATCAGGGAGCACAGTCACTTAGTGAGGGTTCACTGGGCCCAGCCAAGCTCATTGGGTTACTAGGCAACCATGCCCAGTGCCAGCTGAGTTCCTGACATATCACAAATAGGGCAGTATGCAGGGAAGAAATAATATAATAATAAATATATGGAGATATACCTATTTCATAGAACTGGAAGGGACCCTGAATGGTCATTGAGTCCAGCCCCCTGCCTTCACTAGCAGGACCAAGTACTGATTTTGCCCCAGATCCCTAAGTGGCTCCCTCAAGGACTGAACTCACAACCCTGGGTTTAGCAGGCCAATGCTTAAACCACTGAACTATCCCTCTCCAAAAAACCCCAATGTTGTTTCCTGGGGATGATAGAGGGAAAGGAGGGAGATAGTATTCAGAAATCTGAAAGATGGCTGGTTCAGTTGTTCAGGTTAAGCACCAGAGTATTTTCCAGAATACGTTCCCTGCTCACCCCAACAAGAAATAAAAAGTTGTGCCTTTCTTCCATGTCAGCAGGCTTTCCTAGGTATTGATCAGTATCCAGCAAAGTTAAAGGGTATGTATCAAGGGAAATGTGTCTGGGAACCCTGAATCTGCAGAAAAGCTTCTGAATGCCAAGAATTTAACCATGGAAATAACAGATCTAGATTTGGATAATTATCCTCTACAGCTATGTTTTACAAACATGCTCTATTATTACCATATGCTACACTGGGAGTTGCAGCTGCATCAGAAGATGACAGATTATATAGGAATTTAATGGCTCTCCCTACTGTTTATTGTTTAAATATAGTTTTAACTGTACCTGCTGATGAAGGGAATGTGATGTGCTGTATTTGGGTTTTCTTAATTATTTTAATAGTCTCATTCCTTGCTTAATGATTTATTCTTTGATTGGTTACCCCAAATGGATCTGATGTAATACATCCAGATTGTTTGAAACCTGGAATGTGATTCATGAAAGTTGTGATTTGGCCAATTCCCATCTCCATCCCACAAGCAAGTGAACTACGGCCAGTTAATTTACTTTCCTAGAATGGATACAAGTCAGACTTACCGTCTGCATTTGAATTAAATGGGGAAAATGTGTATGCTTGCATGACATGCTCTATTGATATAATGCCTTTCTACAAATGCATTTATAGTGTACAGTAGGATTAATAATAACAATGTGTTAGACCTTTCCAGTCCAGTATTTCAAACACTACGAACATTAGCTAAACCTCATGCCACACCTGTGAGACAGCTAAGGAATACATAAAGACCATGAAATGAAGCCATTGCTGCAGTGCAATGCATCATGTTTAAATAGCACATTCAACCCTGCCTGAGGATGAAATTCACCCTGTGAAGACAGCTGGCACAAACCCTCAAAATAGGGCTTCAGTGGCACTCAAGTGGTGCCTAGGCCTTTTGCTGGTCCATGCGCAGGAATGAACTTTGCTCCAGGAGATTAGAAGAGGATGTGATACCCATCTGAAACTGCAGGGAGAACGTGGGTAGGAAGAACATCATTTGTAGTAATAAAGACATCTTTGAAATAAAAGGATGTTGAACATTCCTCTTGAGTGTGCCTGTTGTGGCTTTATTGGCAGAAGTGCCCTTGGAGTATGAGACATATTCTGGTAAAAGTATTCCATGTTGTGCCTTTTTGCATGCACAGCTAGCAAGTAACGTATAGGTTTTGTACTTGCTCTGAAGGATTTTTTTTTTTCAATTCCATTTGACCACTAGGTGCAAGAACAGAGCAGACACATAGCAAAAAAAAAAAAAAAAAAGGTATGTGCACATGGGTGCTCATGTCATATGAAATACGCGGTGTTAAAAAAAAGATTTGTAATATGCTTTAATCAGGTAAGTTAGCATTGCTGGCATTTTTATTTAACAAAGAAAAATATTACTGATACTTTCAGCAGGATAGTAGTAAAGGATTCACAGAATTTTTAAAACTAGATATGATTTTTTCGTGTAACAATCTTGCCAGCTTCCCTTTAGACAGATTTTTCAAGGATTTTAATGTGAAAATAATTGTCATGGTTCAAATGCAACATGGAATATTATTTACACAGTAATATGTACACAATGTATAAGAGCCCAATCGTGAAAGGTCCTGGATGCCTCCCTCAAGGGGCTAAGTGGAGGGGTCTCAGTACCCAAAATTAGGACCATTACCGTAATGGTTTTAAAAGAATAAGAAAATATATCCTTTTTTTCCTCGCCTCTGTTTTCTGTTAAGATTACAAGACTGCTATCAACATTGGTAATGTCACAATGAAATTTAACCCATTCTTAACATGTTTAACTCCCAAAACAAATCCCACCTGTTTATTTCTTTGGTTCATATGTATCTGGCAGTGGCTTTTGAAGCAAAGGGAAACTTACTCAAACTACGTTTTTCCAGGTTCCCTTTGTAGGAAGGCAATGTAGAAGCATAGGTCTTCCATTCTATTGGCAAGAAAGTTACAGAACTCTGTGTGTAGGGATATCCGACCTTTTCTGCCTCTCTGAAATAGTGCATTCCATTTGCAGGCCAAATATATGTGAATGTAGTGTGTACTGTACTGTATCACAGCATACCCAGTGCAATACCATGGCACGATGCCAATGTATATAAAGTTGTTTGTGTGATAATACAGAAAAAAATTGCAAGGGAAATGTGAGTGGGCAGGGGGGGGAATGGAGGGCAGGATTGTTCCTTGTTTGACTCTGCCCACTTGAATAAGGAATGTGGACTGAAATCCTAGTACTAATGGGAGTCCTTATGGGAGTTTTGCCATTGACTTCAATGGTGCCAAGATTTCATCCCATACTGTTTAAAATCCAGCAGTAAGTTGAGGGGAAACCCCAACCATAAGTAACTCTGGTAGAGCAGAATGTGTGAAGACCAGGAGTTCACTAAGATACAAAAGCAAAGTGAAAAGCAGACTATTGTGGTGAACGCAAATAAGTTAATAAGATGGGACATTCTCACTCCCCACTGGCACTGGAGCCAGTTTGTTTATGACATTTAGAGGATATTCAGTTCCAGACCGGTAGACAGCCAGTGGAAGGCACACAAAGAAGACAGCAGGTGCAACACACATGTCCCAGCCTGGATCCTGTCTGACAGCGTGTGGGCAATGGTTTACAGAGCACATCTGGCAGAAGTGCCATAGACATAGAAGACTGCAGTGTCAGCTGGCAGCACACATGATCATTGCATGCAGTCAAATTGCCAACATTTTCAAAACTGACTAGTGATTTTGAGTTCTCCATTTTGGGGTGCTCAGTTTGAAACACCTTAAAGGGGGCTGGGTTTCTGAAAATGCCAAGTGCCCACTTTCTGAAAATCAGATCTAGGTGCCTCATGTTGGATGCTCCAAAAAAAATGAGGCACCCCAAATCACTAGCCACTTCTGGGGGGGGGGGGAAGCATGGCTAAGATGATCAAATAACTTGCAAGTTGTTGCTGGTCTTTAATGAGTTGGGGCAGTCTGTTTAGAAAACTTTCCCATTTGTTTCAGAGTGGTAGCCGTGTCAAAAGCAGATTTAGATTTCCACCTGTAAGGATTTTGAACAGTGTACATAACATATACTTTGGCCTCTTTGTCCTGAACATACCTTAAAATTAAATCTCACAAGCCGTCAGATGACACCCCTGATAGCTTCAGAAAATATTTCACAAGTGAAGGGCATTTCTACAGCAGAAAATAGAAAAGGAGAGAGAGAAATTGTGATTGCAGAGCCATTGGCCATTATCTTTGAAAACTCATAGTGATTGGGGGAGGTCATGGATGACTGGAAAAAGGCTAATGTAGTGCCCATCTTTAAAAAAGTGAAGGAGGAGGATCCAGGGAACTACAAGCCAGTCAGCCTCACCTCAGTCCCTGGAAAAATCATGGAGCAGGTCCTCAAGGAATCAATTCTGAAGCACTTAGAGGAGAGGAAAGTGATCAGGAACAGTCAGCATGGATTCACGAAGGGGAAGTCGTGCCTGACTAACCTAATTGCCTTCTATGATGAGATAACTGGCTCTGTGGACATGTTATTCCTTGACTTCAGCAAAGCTTTTGATATGGTCTCCCACACTATTCTTGCCAGCAAGTTGAAGTATGGGCTGGATGAATGGACTATAAGGTGGATAAAAAGCTGGCTAGATCGTCGGGCTCAATGGGTAGTGATCAATGGCTCCATGTCTAGTTGGCAGCTGGTATCAAGTGGAGTGCCCCAAGGGTCGGTCCTGGGGCCGCTTTTGTTCAATATCTTCATTAATGATCTAGAAGATGGCATGGATTGCGCCCTCAGCAAGTTTGCAGATGACACTAAACTGGGAGTAGTAGTAGATATGCTGGAGGGTAGGGATAAGATACAGAGGGACCTAGACAAATTAGAGGATTGGGCAAAAAGAAATCTGATGAGGTTCAACAAGGAGGGGGGGGGATAGCTCAGTGGTTTGAGCATTGGCCTGCTAAACCCAGGGTTGTGAGTTCAATCCTTGAGGGAGCCACTTAGGGATCTGGGGCAAAATCAGTACTTGGTCCTGCTAGTGAAGGCAGGGGGCTGGACTCAATGACCTTTCAAGGTCCCTTCCAGTTTAAGGAGATAGGATATCTCCATTAATTATTATAATTATAAGGACAAGTGCAAAATCCTGCACTTAGGAAGGAAGAATCCCATGCACTGCTACAGACTAGGAACCGAGTGGCTAGGCAGAAGTTCTGCAGAAAAGGAGCTAGGGGTTACAGTGGACAAGAAGCTGGATAAGGGTCAGTGTGCCCTTGTTGCCAGAAGGCTAATGGCATTTTGGGCTGTATTAATAGGAACATTAACAGCAGATCGAGGGACGTGATCATTCCCCTCTATTCGGCACTGGTGAGGCCTCATCTGGAGTACTGTTTTGAGCCCCACACTACAAGTAGGATGTGGAAAAATTGGAGAGTCCAGTGGAGAGCAACAAAAATGATTAGGAGACTGGAGCACATGATTTATGAGCAGAGGCTGAGGGAACTGGGATTATTTAGTCTGCAGAAGAGAAGAATGAGGGGGGATTTGATAGCTGCTTTCAACTACCTGAAAGGGGGTTCCAAAGAGGATGGATCTAAACTGTTCTCAGTAGTACCAGATGACAGAACAAGAAGTGATAGTCTCAAGTTGCAGTGGGGGAGGTTTAGGTTGGATATTAGGAAAAAAATTTTCACTAGGAGGGTGGTGAAGCACTGGAATGGGTTACCTAGGGAGGTGATGGAATCTCCTCCCTTAAAAAAAGAACAGGAGTACTTGTGGCACCTTAGAGACTAACAAATTTATTAGAGCATAAGCTTTCGTGGACTACAGCCCACTTCTTCGGATGTGGGCTGTAGTCCACGAAAGCTTATGCTCAAATAAATTTGTTAGTCTCTAAGGTGCCACAAGTACTCCTGTTCTTTTTGCGGATACAGACTAACACGGCTGCTACTCTGAAACCTCTCCTCCCTTAGAGGTTTTTAAGGTCAGGCTTGACAAAGCCCTGGCTGGAATGATTTAGTTGGGATTAGGTCCTGCTTTGAGCAGGGGGGTTGGACTAGATGACCTCCTGAGGTCCCTTCCAACCCTGATATTCTATGATTCTATGAAATAGTGAGGAGAAATTGTTTGGAGTAGATTAGCACCCTACAGTATTAATTTCATTTTCAGATTATCAAATAGTACTTTGTACCACTTCGAGAGTATCCAAAAGTGTGGTAGATTTGTTTCCATGTGAAGTTAATTTTGAGGTTTTAATCAAATATTTTACAGAAACTAAACATGAATTTTAAATTGTTTTCTGCCATTTCAGTTGCAGCCCAGGGTGGTAGCAACTGATAATTATTGCCATCTGATGACTTTTTAGTGGAATCTCATTTCTATTTCCTAGTGGACAGGAGTAGACCTCACAAAACCACCACCAATGTTGACCTTAAATGACACTAGAGCTTGGCAGAAAATGGGTTGTGTCCCCCCTGCGAATTTGAGAAAAATTTCCCATCCTGAATCAGAACAAAAAGTCAAAGTCTCAAAAATGTTCATGAACTGAAATTCTAATGTTTTTTTCCAGATCAGGTCAATAGAAATGTTTCATTTCAATAATGTTGAAATGTTCCATGTTTACATTGACTTTTAAAAGTTGATTGTTGGGACATTGACAGTTCAAAAAGAAATTTTGAAAGGATAAATTTGTCATAACTGACCCTTTTTGGCAAACCATTTCAGTTTTGACAAAATGAGCATTTTACGACAAAAAGGTTTTATAAATAAATCCAGACCAGCTGTAATTGCATCCTTGTCTTTATGATTTGGTTTTATAGTTGAGAATATGGACTAAATAGGCAGAGGGACTAAACTACCCTCTCATTCCTAAAGGTTGTCCCTTCACTTAAAGTTTGAACAACAATAGGGCACATATGGGAAAGTTTGCATGGTCATTGTTCATGCTGCATACTATATTTGTTCTGTGGACAAACAGGGAAATATAGTCTACAGAGAATTTAATTTAGCACTTCAAACAAGCATTCAATTCACTAAATTAAGTATTTATATCTAACTTTACACTTTCTAGATTTTCATCCTTCAACCATGAACTTTGAAACCTGCTGGCTTATTGCTGCTTGCCTTCACATTGTCTTTCATCCATACAAACTGACACCCACTTTCTTTCCAGCCATGCTACATAAAATCAAAATTCATCTCCAGGCACAGGACCTAGGACATAATCTATGGACCACTTGGAACTAAAAATTTGGATTTAGATGGTGTATAATCATTGTATTGGCCCTGTGAACACAGGTTAATTTCATCCTGAGTGACTAGGACTGGGTGAATAAATGTTTCCAACTAATGAATTCTAAACGGAATTTCAAACATGGAACGCCACACTTCTTGAGACCTCAGGGTAGTGCTGCCACAGAGGAAGCTGACCCTCTAACCAAAATTCCCCAGGGTCTGAACTGGCCAATATCCATTGCCTCTTAGCTGGGATTGGGCAGACCTGCACAGTGGCACTTATTGTCTTAATAAACCTTTGGGCTCTTTGCAAGGAAAGCTGGAATGAACACAATAATTGAAAACATGTTTGGCATTTCCAAAAGGAACGTCTTATTTACTGAGAAACATAATTCAAAAAAGCTGGAATTGATTGGGTAGAAAATATGAGAAGGCAAATCTAGAGGAAAAACAATCCAGAATTAACTATGAAATTAACAGCAAAATTAGCCATTTGTATGGTAGAGCAAGACTGCTGTTGATTAAACTTTCATAGCTCTTATTGCTTAACATATTAAAGATTAAAAGCCAGGCTTCTGACTTGAAGACGTTGGCGGTGTTGGACGGGGTGCACAGGGGTCATGTCATGGCAGGAACCCTCAGAAGAATTCTGGCCAACTCAGACACCTTTGACAGGCTGTAGTAACCGCTGTCTCCTAACCTACTCTAGCTTTGCTGACTCGTGCAGGTGGGAGTAGTGGAGCCATGGCTTTGGTCTCACCACAGCTTTGGTCTCACCATCCTGCCTTTTGGGGAGTCTAGCAGCATTGACAGCTTTAGACTAGCGCAGGGCCCGCACTCATCACCACCGGGTGAAGCTGACCTCTGCTCTGGGATTGAAGAGGAGCAGAAAGGAACCTTTTCACACACAAAAAGAACAGGAGTACTTGTGGCACCTTAGAGACTAACACATTTATTAGAGCATAAGCTTTCGTGGACTACAGCCCACTTCTTCGGATGCATAGAAGTGGGCTGTAGTCCACGAAAGCTTATGCTCTAATAAATGTGTTAGTCTCTAAGGTGCCACAAGTACTCTTGTTCTTTTTGCGGATACAGACTAACACGGCTGCTACTCTGAAACTTTTCACACACACTCACCCTTCCTCGTGCACCTGCTCAGGACCACCTGTCATCTGGCTTTAACAAAACAAATAAAAATCATTAATACTTAAGTACCATCTGGAAGGTGGGCTTTGCTGCTCCGTCACTCCAGTTTTACAGTGGTATAACTCTGTGGAGTGCCACCGTAAAACTGGAGTAGAGTGATAAAGGTTAATCAGACCCAAAATATTTAGAGACCTTAAGGAGTAAGCATGTTTATTTTAGAGTCTATGTGATATACTAGATCCACTTTCATATTGGATGTATATTTATATTTTATATTGGAACTAAAAAAAGCCAGCTGACTAAGCGACCTGCGGCTTTCTGTTTTATTTTACACTTCTCTCTGCCCCAGTACGTCAATGCCTTAGTAGTTGACAGAGCTTTGTATTCACATTAATGCTCTAGCAAACTATTTTCACACCCTGTCTCTTGAGTGTTTGTTTCCTGCAGGAAAAGCTATGGCCTCAGCCACCAAATCAAGCGTGGTGACTCCACCTTAGGCCTGTAAATATCTGAGTCATTAACACTGTTTGCTGAGGTGTCTCCTGCACTGTTTGTGCTGCTGTGTGGGGAAAGTCCAAAAGCCTATCAAAGCAGATTTTCATTGGACTGGGGGTGATTTTTAGTGGACAAAGCTTCTTCCTGTTCCACCTCTGCTCTTGAACCTGCACTCAGGTTTCTGAACAGGAGAGTAGAGCATAGAGCTGGGGCTGTGCAACAAAACAAGCCAAAGAGTAGCAATTGTGACCCCTAAATGCAACATGAAGAGTATGGATCTACCAGTATAGAAAGAGCAATTAGAGTAGGTCAGGTGCCCCTTCCATTCTCCCCTTCAATTCTACCCCCTCTCTCCCCATTTGATTCTAACACAGAGACATGAAGAGAACAGGAGATGATAGAGATGCAGATTCACATCCATGCATCACAAAGTCCTTTACAAAGGAAGGTGAGTATTCCCATTATTCCTATTTTACTTATGGAGAAAAACAAAACAAAAACAAAACAAAAAAAAACAAAGGCCAAGTAGCTTGCCTGAAGACACCCAGCAGGTCATTCATAGAGCTGGGACTAGTCCCAGACCTGTGCCACATCTGCTAGACCGCACTGCTACATTTCCACTTTTGTTAGGTATCTGTGCCAAGTTCCCTCTAAGCTGCGCGGCCGTGCAGCAGGCTATACAGGGCCATGCAGCAGGGGCCTGGAGAGGAGGGAGGTAGGAGGGTGGGCAGGGACTGGGGATGGGAGCAAGTTGGGGCGTGCAGGGATGCCACAGGCCTCTCTCCCGGCCTGGGGAGTTCACTCGCTGCTGCCAGCGGGGAGAGAGGGGCCCCTCCCCAGGAGTTCTGTTCTGCCAGTGGGGAGAGGGCTGGGAGGAGTCTTCTGGCCCCAGCCCCGGGGCAGCCTGTCTCCTTCTACCTGGCCCCACCCCAGAGCCCACACCCGCACCTGGAGCCCCACCCCGCATCACAACACTCGCCTGAGCCCCTTCCCACAGTCTGAACCCCTCAGCCCCACTCCATGAATTTTGTTATGTGCACCAATGTGGAGGTGATTTGTCACACATCACCTCCATATTGGTGCACATAACAAAATTCATTCTGCACATGGGCGGGAAAAATTTAGAGGGAACACTGCATATGGCCCCCATCACCATACCATCTCCATAGTAACTGAGCACCTAGTTCTTTCAGACACACTATATCAATGTCCTTTAAAGAATCAGTTGAAGAGCTGAGGCAGGGGAGTTGCATGGGGAGTTGAGGAGATGGCAACAGGAAGATTTGCATATGCAGGAGAGAAAAGCTTACACACAAGGCGGCAAAAGTGAGATGTGGTTCTAGATGGGAGGCCAGAGGGGTAGCTTGTATCTGAGGATATTCCTCCTGCCAAAGAGAAGCACTTCTGTCCTTGAGACATTTAGCTGAAGGAAGAAGAGATAAAACATACATTTATTTGACTAAAACAGGCAGGGAGAATGGACAGACAGGAGTAGAGCTGTGTGAATAGCTGATATTTTAGTTCTCCCCCTAGCCCTCTCCCCGCAGCTCCAAGGGAGGGGCTGAATTTTCCAGCAACCTGAAAAAGTAAAGAGTTTCAGGTCAAACAAAGAGAAATAGAATTTAAAGCCAGAAGGGGCTCACTAGCCTGACCTCTTGTATATCAATGGCTACTAATCGCATCCCGTTACCCCTATACTGAGCCCACTAACTAGGATTAGACTGAAGTATTACAGCCCTCCCAAGACTCAATCATCATGTGCCACAGGCAGAGAATAGGAGAGACTGAGATGCACCAATACCCAAAACCCCTGCGGTGACAGAAAATGGATTTGGTGAGATAAACATATTATTTTGGGTTGAACTAAACATGTTTCATTTGTGAGGGGTTTTATCTTTTTTAATAAAATTGCAGTAAAATTTGAAACAAAGTCATTTTGAATTGAAATGTTTCATATAGAAAATGTCAAGGTGAAAGATTCTGGGGGGGCTTTTTTTATTTTTCACCCTAACAATTTGACAAAAACATAAATTTGAAAAACATTTTGGCTCACCTGAACCTGCATTTTTCACCAAAACAAAAAAAAAAAATGTTTTGTCCAGAAAAGTTCACTCAGCTCTAACAGGAGTCATTTGTAGTACTTTCTTGATGAGCAGACTGGTGTCAGGATAAACCCTTTATTGTGACCACAACTATGGACAGACTCGAAGGTCACAAACTTTCTACTATTCGGTGTAGCTGCAGCCTGTGACTGCTCTGTCCCGGGCTTCTTTGTTTCTGCCCCAGAAGGCAACATCTCACTGAAAAACAAAGATTGCATCTAGAGTGTACAGGAAGTGCAGCATCTCTACCCTCCCTGGAGCTCTTATCCTGTAGCAAGTCACTGTCAGTAGGTACATACAGATCAGATCGTCAGCACTAGCATGAGCATATTAGTTAACAGAAAGGGCAGAGATAAGATGACAGAGAAAGATGAAAAGGGGGGGGGGAGTGGGAGACCCCACCAAAGCCAAGAAATTAAACTTGCAGGAACCAGTTAGAGGGGGGAAATTATGGGTGGAATTTCTAAAGCTCTCAGCTTTGGCCTAACTCTGCTCTCATTGAAATCAGTGGGAGTTTGACCAATAGGAGCAGAGCTAGGCCAGTGCTGAGTGCTTTTGAAAATTCCCGCCCTTCATGGTTCTAGAATTTGCTATGAATGGTTTGCACTCCAAAACCTGATAGGTCAAATTCATTCCCCTGACTATGAATTAGGTTGCACCAGAGATATATTTAATCGCACAGATTTTGTTAATTGCTGTGCAAAAACCACAACACCCTACAGACTATGGCCAAGATTTTCAAACGCAGGAGCCTAAAGTCAAAGTGTTAAAACCATATTTAGGCACTTAAATAAAGTGGTCAGTGATTGCTGATGGGCATTCAACACTTTTCAAAATTAGCCACATATTAAGGTGCCTAAATATCAAATAAGAAGCCTAACTTTAACCTCTAATTTTGGAAATCTGGATTTATGATCCCACCTTTATAGTGTTCCGGATCCCAGCCCCAGGGTCTTTTGTACACTATTCTCCAAAAGATAGCCAAATGACTGGTTAACTCTAGTTTTAGATGAACTACAAGCAATTCTTAATGAACCAGTTATCAACTTATAGTGTTCAACAGCTGGGAAGATTAAAATTCACACAGCACCGTCTCATAAATGCATTTTGCTTCATTACTTTTAAGTAATAAATAAAATGGATTTTGAAAGTTCTGCCAGCCTATTCCTTGCTCTTTATTGCTTTGATATACTAAACTACAGTGTCCCACCAAGGCAGATTTCTATTACATTCGGGTTACTTCACCGTGAAATGGCTCAGTTCAGCAACCATTAGATATATACACCAAAGATAGTGTAATACAGTACCACTGTAAATTGCAAGAAAAAAAATGTAGTTAATAAACAGAGTAGAAACTGTATTTAAGACAATGTAATGTGAATCCAGAGACTACAGATCAGGAGCCAGCAAGCACAGCAGTGCCACCGGACTCATCTTTCAAAGCATAGGATTGTCTATGGACCATATATTTCACAGTGTCTCTGAAGAAGTGTTAAATCAGTAAACTACCCAAAGGTTGCCGACGAATCAGACAGAGTTCTATAAAAAGGTAAGCATTATTGCTGAGAGGTAACAGAAGAGCTGAAGAAATATTTGAAGGAAAAGGCCATCCATCCTGCCAGAACCCATTCATATTCTGCCACCTGACACTTTCCAGCTCACTCTGGAATGCTACAATGGCAGCAGCTAGCATATATTTCCAGTCCCTTCGCCTCAACAGCTTTTCTTGATACAGCAGGATACTTAATGCAGTCGTTTTGATTTTTTGGAGCTTCTTCTCCTTCCTGCCTCTGTCTCTTCTCTATAATGGTATTCTGAAAAATCAGGCTCGCCTTGGCAATGCATATACCTATTAACATTTTGGATATATCAATAAGCTCTTGAAGCATCTTTTTTCTAGACTGCACATTCAATATTAAACCATTACGTTATTCCTGTCTTTTAAAAATGAAATTGAATACAGGCACCTTTTCAAGACCTCCAAATGGGAGGGGTTT
Source organism: Malaclemys terrapin pileata (assembly GCF_027887155.1). NCBI lineage: Eukaryota > Metazoa > Chordata > Testudines > Emydidae > Malaclemys > Malaclemys terrapin. Next base: position 213,372,640 of record NC_071506.1, on the reverse strand, counting down.
TTTCCTTTTTTCTTTGTGGCGGCTGGAAATTAATACAGCAGTCTTCTTGTTGGGAATCTAACAGTGATACAGTACAATCTCTGACAAAGCACACACTCATTCTGCAGCTGATCCACTTCTGAAGGTTAGGATTTCGTTGTTTTAAAAGGTGGATTTTTGCCTCCCTCCCGCCTCCCCTTCTTCACAATCGTATGTCAGATAATGTGAAGGTAAGAAGAAAGATGACAGTCAGAGCTGCAGGAATTGAGGATACTAGAAGCATTGCAAAAATCATAGATTCTAAGGCCAGAAGGGACCATTGTGATCATCTAGTCTGACCTCCTGTATAACAGGCCATAGAACTGCCCCAAAATAATGCCTAGAAAATAACTTTTAGGAAAAGGTTCAATCTTGATTTCAAAATTGTCAGCGGTGGAGAATCCACTGTGATCCTTGGTAAGTTGTTCCAATGGTTAATTCGCTCACTGTTAGAAATGTACATCTTATTTCCTGGCTCAATTTGTCTAGCTTCAGATGCCAGCCATTGGATCATGTTATACCTTCTCGCTCGACTGAAGAGTCCATTATTAAATATTTGTTCCCCATGTAGGTACTTATAGACTATAATTAAGTCATCCCTTAACCTTCTCTCTGTTAAGCTAAATAGATTGAGCTCATGGAGTCTATCACTAGAAGGCAGGTTTTCTAACCCTTTAAGCATTCTCATGGCTCTTCTCTGAACCCTCTCCAATTTTTGAACATCCTTCTTGAATTATGGACATGAGAACTGGACACAGTATTCCAGCAGCAGTCGGACCAGTGCCAAATACAAAGGTAAAATAACCTCTCTACTCCTACTTGAGATTACCCTGTTATGCGTCCAAAATCCTTAGCTCTTTTGGCCACAGCGTTGCACTGATTATCCATCACGACCTCCAAATCTTTTTCAGAATCACTGCTTCCCATGATAGAGTCCTCCATCCTGTAAGTATGGCCTACATCCTTTGTTCCTAGATGTATACATTTAAAATGCATGTTGTTTGCTAGTGCCCAGTTTACCAAGTGATCCAAATCGCTCTGTGTCAGTGACCTGCCCTCTTCATTTTTTTACTACTTCCCCAATGTTTGGGTCATCTGCAAACTTTATCAATGATGATTATTTCTTCTGGGTCATTGATAAAAATGCTAGATAATGCAGAGCTAAGAACTGACCCTCACTAAAAACACACCCGCTCAGTAAAGATTCCCCACTTACAATTACGGTTTGAGACTTATCAGTTACCCAGCTTTCAATTTATTTAATGTGTGTGTGTGTGTGTGTGTGTATGACACTTCCTTGGTCTGTCCAGGACTGTGGGCCACCGTATGACATCCCCCCCACCTCAGTGAGAGAGACTTGCTGGTGCTAAGCTGTGTCTCATCTCCCTGACGCTCAGAGTCAGTCACCCAAACAAACTCCTTGAAGGTTAACATTTGTTGTATCCCAACTTCCGAACACCTCAGCAGCATCCTCCTGTCATGTCCAGCCCCTGTCACTGGACACTCACCGTAATTACCAAGTTCACTACTCCCAAGGGTATAGCATACACTGGGGTGGACAAACTTACTGACCCTTGAGCCACGTACGACAATCTTCAGCAGTTTGAGAGCTGGGGCGCACTGCCAGGGCTCAAGACTTCAGCCCTGTGGGAGGTGCTTGACGGGACTCAGGGCTTCAGCCCTGCTTCTGCTGAAGCCCCAAGCCCCAGCAGGCATGCCTTGTGGGGCTGAAGCCCAGAGACCCACCCTCCCTGCTTGGCAGAAGCCCTACCCCACCACCCTGCTGCAAGGAAGAGGTCCCAAGCTCCTCTCCAGTCTGGTAGGTGGAGAATGTGGGGGGGTGGATGGGGTGGCTCCGCAAGCCACAATTCAACAGTAAAAGAGCCTCACAACCCACAGTTTGGCTACCCCTGCTGTACACATACACGTGGAGTATCAGCTCCAATATAACACAGCACTAATCTATTTATAGTGAAAACAAATATAAATTTATTAAAGGCTAATATTTAAGAGATAGTTAGCAAGGATAATAAGAACAATAGGTTACAAATAAATACAATAGTATAACACTTTATGGAGACTAAAGCAGAATTTAACAAGCTAACTTTGTCTAAAGCAATTTTTCACCTAAGTCCTTTCTTGCTGTGTTTCAACCAAGATTGGTTGAGATCCTGTTTTTGTGTGCATAACCTCACCACCTGGTTATCTCCTCAAGTGTAGGAGGAAAGAGGGGTCCTAGTGCCATCCTCTTATACCCCAAAGTCCATTGTGTCAGTCCCCAGTCAGGATGACTCCATGTAATTTCCTTCCTGGTGTATGGCCTCCAAGGAGTCTTCTTCTTTCTTTCTATAGAGATATCCCATCTCCTAGAATTGGAAGGGACCTTGAAAGGTCATTGAGTCCAGCCCTCTGCCTTCACTAGCAGGACCAAGTACTGATTTTGCCCCAGCTACCTCAGAGGATTGAACTCACAACCCTGGGTTTAGCAGGCCAATGCTCAAACCACTGAGCTATCCATCCCTCCCCCCCCTGTCTTGCAGACTCCTGTTTGTTTCACATCAACCTGTTTTTCTGGTTGATTTTTGACATGTAAATGGGGCTTCCTTTGTGTTTGGCTTCACAATGCTTATTTTACATGAGAGACCTACATGGATAGGTGATTCTACATCCCTTTGTCTGGCAAAACCTGCTTGTCAAGCTTGCCTGGGACCCAGATTCTAAACATATTTTCAGTACATACATGCAACTTCTTAAGTATCATCCATATCACACAATAATTAGGAGGATCAGTATGATGTAAGCTTCTGTTAGACACCTCACCTCACACAAACCTTTTGGGGTAAATACTATGTAAATAGTATGACAAGGTAGGTGAGGTAATATATTTTATTGGACCAAACTCTGTTGGTGAGAGAGACAAGATATTACCTCTCCCATCTTGTCTCTCTAATATCCTGGGACCAACACGGCTACAATTACACCACATGCATGAAAGTAGTGTATTAGGTGTAATGAGTTTGTCCAGCTTGATAGGAGTTGCTGTTATAGAACAATGAACTCTTTGCCAGTTGGCATTTAGGGGTTCTTAGGGTCCCCGTGTGCCATGTTAATTTTATATCATTCTAGTTTTTTTAATAAAAATTTCATGCAGTACCCACTCAATCACCCTATAGAATTATCAAACCTGTAATCTCCTTAAAAAAGATAATCAATTAGTTTGATAGGATCTAATTTTCCATAAGTCCATTATTATATTACCCTCCTTTAATTTTTTATTAATTAAGTCCCATCTCAGCTGTTCCATTATCTTGCATGGGTTTGACCTATAATTATCCAAGGCATCCAGTTTATCCTTTTAAAATATTGGCACAATGTTAGTTTTCTTCCAGTCTGTGGGGGAGGAGGGTCATAAAAATCAGACAAGTAAACTGTGCCTCAGTTTCCCCACCTATAATATGGAGATGAGTTGAAAGGCTTGATTCCTAAACTATTACAAAGTGCTTTGTATTCCTCCGCTGGACAGCACTATAGAAGAGCAAAGTATTGTCACGGTGGTTGCCAATGAAAAGTCAGTGGAGAAGCAGGAGCTCACTACCTCTGAAAATGAGGTGATTTAAAACATACAGTAAGTTTGTGGCAAGGCCAGGACTAGAACCCACATCTCCTGTCCCAGAGTCTTGTGCTGTAACCATCAGACAAAGCTTCCTCTCCAACTCATTTCAGCCATTTCACACTACAGTTGTTTAAAGAATATGATCAACCATGTCAGTAGAGTAAAATGTGAGAAATATACTAGATGACAAACTATTACCAAACTATTATATCTGTCCGTTTACTAAAAATACAGATCTTTCTGAATTTTCACTGCCACGTTCTCTGTGTCCTTTTAATTTTGTCATCAGTGAACCTAACATCTTCAAAGTATTGCTGGAGTCTACGCTACATTTACAGTGGCAGTGTCTAAGGCTTTGTCTACACTGGTACTTTTGTTGGCAAAACTGTTGTTGGTCACACCCCCGACTGACATAACTTATACTGACAAAAGCACTGGTGTGGACAGCACTATGTCAGTGGGAGATGCTTTCTTGCCGACATAGCTACCGCCACTTGTTGGGGGTGATTTAATGATACTGGCAGGAGAGCCTTACTCATTTCTAGCTGCTACAAAGGCACAGCTCTTCAGACACTATTTTAAAAATTTACCCTCTCATATTTTCAGCAGTTTTGAGTACACAGATAGGGCCAATTTCACCTCTCAGTTACATTGCTAAAGTTTCACTGACAAATAGGTTTCACCAGGGAAACAGAGAGGAGTCTGTACCAGGTTCCAAGCAGCGACCTCAAAGTGCACACCAGTTTGAGAAATTCTTTCTCAAAGTAACTTAGATTTTGTGCTTATCACATTTCTGATACTTTCAAGCTTTATCCCAAATCCTTGCTTCTTTTTACTTAAGTGTTGTCATACTGGATTTTGATAAAGGCTTTGCTGAAACCCTAATGCACTATATCATAGTTAATGATTTTGTCGCCTATCATCTAGTAAGTTCATGGTGGGAGGGTGTGATGGGGTGGGACTCATCATACTAGCACCTCCTGCTGGTCACCTTGCAGATCAGCTCCATAGGTTGGTACGCTAACTCTTGGTGGTGTCTCGCCTACCATCACTTTTACTCCTGGAACGATGTTGCTCCAAGGACCACAGTGTCCTGTTCAGGATACAGCCCTCCTGCTGTGCCATACTCTGTGCTTCCTGGGGACAGTACCATAGTCTGACAGTCCAGCCACTTCCTCAGCGGTGAGAGGGGGGCAGCCAGACCTGCCCACTACTCTGGGTCCCAGCCCAGGGACCTGTAGATGGCAGCCACATGCTGCATCCCCTCCAACCTCTCAGTCAACTTCCCTGGGCTGCTTCCCCACATCCCCAGCACCTTCTCTGCCCTTATCTCAGGGCCTCAGCATGTCTTAGCAGTCAGCCAGGAGCTCGCTCTCACTCCCTTGATCCTGCCCAGCACTGCTCTGTCCAAGGTGCTAGCTATTCTCCTCCTGCAATACAACCAGTTCTCCCTCCCTGAGCTCCAGGGAGCAACTGCCTCTCCTCTGCTCTGCTCTGTAGCTCTTCTGATATAGCCCTGCCCTGATCGGCTGCTCCTTGCAGCCCCTCTCCTATTGGCTGCTTTCTGCCCAGCCTCCCCAGGGCTCCATTAACCCCTTGCTGGCCAGTGTGGAGCAGAAGCCCCATCACAGAGGGACATAAGACAAACATTAGCAATGCCAGAACCCTTTTCCTATGCTGGCTATCTGTTTGTAGTGGCTGGTTATATGGATGGTCGAATGACTACTCTTCTCACATGTCAGCCAGAATTATTTCCATTAGTTTACACTAAAGTGGAAGCGCTGCAAACTCAGAGACATACAGATTCCTAGATAGTTACCATTATATATTGGTCATGCTTGCCTGCAAAAAGTTTCCTGAAACCTCAATTTCACCTAGCCAAGTCTCCAGAGTGTTTGTCTTTGACTTGTTATATTCCTCTCTCAACTCTTTATTACCTTAAGGTAAATCCATCTGCTCTTCACAATTTATGGGTTTTGAGCCTCCTTCACTTCTTGATAGCTCTGCCTTTCACGCTGGCTATACTCTGAAATGCTAGCTACTCATAACCAGTGTCAGACAGCACATTGTTAACGTCCTTCCTTGTAAATCTATTCATAATGTTTTCATTTAGCATTACAGCAGAATTTTTTCTTTCAAGTATCCTCTTAATTTCCCACTGCATTTTGTCATCCCCCTGAGGGGGGGAGGATTTGCTTTATAACTATTTCAAATGAGTTCCTGGAAAATGGTCACCCATTTCAGTATACTAGTAAAAAAAAGAGAGAGAGAGGGAAATATATAGTATTTTCTCTCTAGAAAATGGTCATTTTCTCTCTCTCAATCCATTCTTGTCCTCTGTGTACAACATTGATTTCTTGCTTTTGGTACTAAAACCTGTGTGTGTTACAAGTGAAAGAGATATGGAGCCAAATTCATTCCAGGCATGTCTTCCCTGATTTACCTGGAATTAAATGTTTGTCCCAATACATTTAGTAAGACTGTATTCCTTCCATAACAACATCCTTGACGACAAAAGTACAGTATCAAACATAAAATGTGTTGTTTGATGGTAGATTTACAGAGATTCATAACATAACATAGAAGACTATTTTCTTTTTCACAAATTCTAATTCCCAGAACACCATCAATAGTTCCGATTCAAAAACAACTGTGATTGTCTAATTATTCGCAAATAAGGAATAGGATGGCCCCACCTATCATAATTAACCAAACTCTGCATTTTATTCACAAAAATATTCACAAATTAGTTTTGTTTTTTAATTATTCAACCAACACTCATATACAGCAGTTCATACTTTTGGTGGGCTCCTGTCACAAATTTCTGATTCATGATTCTTAATACAGAAAAGAGGTATGGGCAGAGGCGACAAATGGGGGTATACACATGGGATCATGCCCCCCCCCATTTCTGGCTTCCATTTGGCCCTGATCCCTGAAGTGCTGACGCAGCAGGGCAGAGCCCACCCAGTTCCCCGCCACCTCTAGGTGCAGTGGACTGGGTGGGCTCAGTCTCACTTGACTCCTAACAACTCAGCACCTTCCCCTCTCTGCGTTTTCCACCAGGTCTCAAAACAGATGGTCTAACAGGACTGCAGTCCCCACTGAGCTCCCCTCCTTCACCCTCCATGGGCCTGCGTCTCTTCCACTGTTGCTCCCAGGCTCGCACCTGTGGGCAAAGCAGCTTCCAACCACAGCCTGGCCCACCTTCCCCAGCCAACACACTGGCCAGACACCCCACGGGATGGGGCTTCTCACCTGTGAATGACTCTGCTCTGGCTGCCAGCAAAAGTCCAGCCAAAGTTAGCAGGCAAGTTTCAACTTTCCCCATGTCTGCTACCCGAGGCAATGCATGGGGCAGTCACACGCCCCGCCATCTTTTAAATTGTGCCCGCCCCCACCATCTAGAGATACGTGTCGTCTCTGGGTATGGGATAGAGAAACAGACCTCTCTAGATGATTAAGGCCCTGTTCCATAGCCCACTAAAATCAAAATGAGTCTTTCCATTGCTTTCAATGGGCTTTAGAACAAGCACTAAAATGTGGTTTTAACAAAAGTCCCATCCACTCCTCCCAAGCCAGAAGAATGCTGGACACAGCGTAATTCCTCAAGTATGTGTGTTTAATAAAGGGTGGGGAAAACAGGTGGATCCCCATTACTGGGATGCAGAGGGCTCCAAAGAAAAAAATTGAGGAGATAACCAACATTTCTGCAAAGTAATAAATTGTGATGGCGTAAAGGGTGTGCCATTTACATGACAATAAGTGTGTATCTACAGGCTGGGAATGTGGTGTTGGAGTGATATCGCATCTGTGTCTATAGTGTATTAAATCCAAAGCATGCAGATTATGCAGAAAAGTCTTAAGAAACTGAACATTTTGAATGTATTTGAAATATGTTATGTCTACAAATCCTTTACAGATGAAAAGTTAAGGCAAGGATTCTCTCTCTCCCTGGGTATGTCTATACTGCAAGTGAAAAGTATGATGGTACCATGGGTGGGCACACTCGTGATATGTTTAATGTAGCTAGCATGGGTAACAATAGCAGTGTAGATGGGGTGGCTCAGACTTCAGCACAGGCAAGCAACTAGAGTACAAGCCTTCCAGGGACCCTGGGTATGTACTCAACAGTGTAGATATGGTGGCATGGGCTTCAGCATGGGCTACCAACTAGAGTAGTTACCTGAGTGCCCATGGCCCCTGGATGGCTTGTACTCCAGTTGCTAGCCAGTGCTGAAGTCTTATGCTACCATGAGTATGCTACCATGTCTACCCCACTATTGTCCCCTCACTGCCTATCCATGCTTCACTTGCAGTGTGAAAGGTGAGATTCCCAGCATGGGTAGACAGACACCCACTAACTCTGCTTGAACTATCACCTAAAAATAGCAGTGTCACTGTGCCAGTACAAGCAGAGGCTCGGACTAACCACCGAAGGAAGTACCCTGTGAGCAGGGCAGGATTGAACCCAGGTTTCTAGCCCATGCTGCCACAGCTATATTGCTATAATGAGCATGCTAGCTTGAGTAGTGCATGTATGTTTGTGCTGGGAATCAGACCTCTCAGCTGTTGTTGTCACACACACACACACACACACACGCACACACACCCATTATGATATTTCAAGATTGACCAGGTTTGGCTGTGATTTAAATCTGAACTTGTCCATTTATGCTCATTTTTAGACTGATGAATTACAATTTACTTTGGCCAGTTTCTCAACTGGGTGTAAATTGACACAGCTCCATTGTAGTCGCTGGAGCTAGTGTGATTTACACCAACCAAAGATTTGCTTTCCTAAGGAAACGGTAACTCTCCCTTCTCTATAGCTGTCAAATGAAATGATGATCTGCACAGCTGCACTGGTATTGGGGTATGTGATACTGAAGCAGCTAAAGTTCTGCTACTGACCTCTGCAAGCTCAGCCAAATTTCTGCCCATGCTCCAGGGATGGGCTCCCTGGAACCATAAATCCAGTGTCCCTGTTCAGTCCATGAACACTTTTCACAAAGTGATCATTCTATATCTGACCTATCAATCCTCATCCTCAAAGGAAACCTGCACAATGCTTTCAAAAGACGAGCCTGGGAGTTTAAATTCATTACTCTGCTAGACACTAAAAATCATAGACTGAACAGAGGCACTGGAATTATGGCTTACTACAACAATCTGTAACCCACTAACCTCCTCTTTTTGTCCATGACTGCAGAGGTGTTAACTAGCCCTTCTACCTTGAAGGGTCCCTTAGAATATGTGCTAACTACTTATGCTAAACAATCTGTTTCACCTTGAATTTAGCTGTGAGAGGAATACCTTTCCCAGACCTGCAGAAGAGTTCTGTGAGGCTCCAAAGCTTGTCTCACGCCCCAACAGAAGGTGGTCCCGTAAAAGATATTACCTCCCCTGCCTCGTCTCTCTTTGTCTGGTTAACTTTGCTTATTTGACAGCTTTCAGGTGTAGTGGAGTTGGCTGGAAAGCCTCTGGTCACTGCAGTACTGAATAATGTATTGAAATTATGCCATCTCATTTTAAATCTCAGCTGAAAACAGCTGTTCATTCTTGCCTACACCTTGCAATGTCTGTCTCCTTCTGCTGTTATTTAACTCTGTAACTGTATTACTTAACTTTGTGAAGCATTTTGAGATACAGTTTGTCTGGAAGATGCTAAGTGTAAAAGAAAATTGTATTGTATTCTTAAATCAGACTTCACTGATTGCTGTGAAAAGCTTCTCAGAATTCTCCGCTGGTGCTTCCTTAGGGTCACTCTTTACACATCTATTCCACAACATGACACTGAAGGAATTTTAGGTTTCAATTCTGTCCATTTTCTCAACCTGGCAGTTGCTGGAAATCTTTCCAATCAAAGGATACAGGACACTTTGTCATCTCTGTAATGACTCTTTTTAAAAGGTATAGCAAGTGCAAGAAGTAGCTACGTGTACCTTTTCTGCATCAGTGCATCTTTCCAATTAAGCAAGAGTCCAATTGCTGCAGGCTCTACCAGTCAGATAATGGACTGCAGCGAGATGTGTCCCCAGTTGAATGGAGCACAAGGAAGAAACTAAAGCTGGTAGAAAATTACATGAAAAAAGTAAAGTAAAATAAAATAGAACTATTGCATTACAGCAACATAATGTACTTTTACCATTTGAGAAATGTGTTAATTTTTTCAATACCTAATAGGATAGATTCATATGTGGCTTGTATAGTCTATTAAAATTTAATAGAAAACGATAGATTTGTAAAGGCTTGTTTTTTTTTATTAAACTAGAGAATTTAATAGAAAATTAGACCCCTACTATAGAATTGTATAGAATGCTTTTTTAAAAAATGGTAGAGAAAAGATGTGTTTAATTCTACAGATTTACAAAGTAATTTGTTTAGAACCCTATTGGTTTAACACCTATTAACTTTTGTAGGACTTTTACATAAGGGGAGTTCAACACAGGTCAGTTTGGCCCAATATTACAGACAATGTGGCCAATTAGATGGACACTGGATTGGGAATCAGGGAAACTTAGTTCCCAGTTTGGCCACTGGCCTCTGAGTAATCTTGGGCAAGTCACTTCATTTCTCATTGACTTTGTTTCCTGTCCCACCCTTCATCTTCTTTACCTATTTAGATTGTAAGATCCTTAGGGCAGTAATTGTCTCTTACTATGTATATATGCAGCACCTAGTACAGTGGGGCCCTGATCTTGGTTGCGGCTACTATGTATGACTATAACACAAGTAATAATTTTCTGGTGGGGAGAGGAATGGATCAGTTGTGAAAGGAAGGTACTAATACTGGCTGACTCCCATTTCCTTCAAAAACATACCTGCACAGCGGTGAGAATTTGGTCAGCAGGCATAGTGTAAGGAGGCACTTCCCATACATAGCTCAGCAAATGAATCTCAGTCCTGCCCTGCAATAATCCTGCCATCCCAGTCTTGACCCTTTCCAGATCATAGACCAGCCCTATTCTAGAATATTGAACAGTTCAGGGGTTTGGTGTCTTGCACTTTCAACAACTGAACACTTAGGGACTGAACTGCTCTTCTCCTGTGACCCGAGCCAGACTTTTAATGAAGAAAAAGGGCTGGTTAATTTTAAGTTGAAAAGGAAAGAATCTGGGCTTTTACTATCAGATACAATGCTTGCTGACTGTCTGCCATGATCAGTAGCTTCTCTGATACGCAAGTAGGCACAGGTTTCAGGGTAAGGAGCAAAGGATTTTACTTAGCCTTTCTCTGGGGGAAGAAAAAAATGCAAATGAATGAGTCATGGCTCCAATTAACATGAAGTGCACTCTAATGGCCCGCTTCATTCTATTTGATTCATCATTTAAAGATACGTGCACTTCTCCAGCATGAATAAGTAGGGATTCATTGCTACATATATTTAACTCCTGGTATTCCAATGGTTATTTGCCACATTAACCCACTTTAAAGCCTTTAAGGCACATGCTGCTGTAGGGTCTGCAGATACACTGGTTAGCACTGAATTAAATGGACTTATGCTGAAAGATATGGCACCTAACCCAGAACGATGGTGGGTATTTAAGATGATGAAGGCAAACTGGCAGAATATTCTTTTCATATAGCAAACCATGCTTTCTGCAAATTGAAGACAACTGAAATGTTGTAAGAAGACAAAGTGAGCAAGCTCGACAGAGACATTTCCTCACTTCAGAAAAAGAATATGTGACTAAACATTGTAGCTCAAATCATAAACCCCAGTTCTCATTGATGCCTTGCAGTGAGATAAGGACTGTATGTGTTAGTCTCACTGATGGATTGCTTTTTCCTAGCAATGGATTAATGAGGTATTCTGGCTGATTGTTTCCACCAGCCCACGAGTGGGTTATATCAGAAAAAGCAACCAACAGTAGGAGTCAGATAAAATCAACTCCCATGGCTTCCACCATGGTGAGTAAGTGTAACTTCTACTGACAGTGAGGTCCAATGGAGGAATTTGGAACAAAAGGCTTTATTTAATTAGAGAAATGACTGGAAATCAGTCTATGATCTTCTTGTATTCAGAAAGAAAGGAAGATGACTTGCTGCCCCAAGCAGAAAAAAAAACGACTGACAAAACACAGTGTGTTTTTTTTTTACTGACAACTATTCATTGACACAGAACAAAGCTGAACTATCAAAGGCGCTCTGATACCATGGTAATGGGTGCAATACAAATACCTGCAGAGAACAGAATGGAGAAAAAGCTTGATCCAGCAAGGGATGGGGATTTTGATGGGTTTTGAGGATGCACAGTTCCTTACAGGATGAAACCCTTCATTAAGGAATGATGTGCGTGTACATTTTGTATTTCATCAGATTAGTTTACAAAACCATTGAGCCAGATTCTCTGCTGGGCTCAAGTCACACAACTCCATGAGCTTCTGTTGGAGTGATGTGCCACTTCCACCAGCAGAGGATTTGGCCCATTATCTTGCTGCGAGAGCATGTATTGAAAATGAAACTTCCTAAGGTACCATATAATGCTGAAGGTCATTACTGTACTTTGTACAAGTATTTCCCACTTAAGACTTTTGCCTCTTATCCACCTGCCCAGGTTTAGACTGTGTAGATCCAGAAAGGTTTTCCTGTGGCTGAGACGCTGCCATGGAAAGAGAATGAGAGCGAGGCTGAGCCACACAGGCAGCCATTTATTCCTTTCTTCGGGGCTGAAGTGACTATAGCTGGAATCAGCGAGCACAACCACACAGAATACAGAGGCCAGCCAGACTCCCTGTCCCACTGCTGATCCCCCTCAGAGCAGCTGGCAGGAAGGCAGATACTGTCACATCTCCAGGAATGCTGCTGAAAGTCAGGAGATGCTGCGAATCAGGAGTGGGCAGGAGATGTGCTGTGCTGGAAGAAACATTGGGCACAAATAACTTGATTAGGCCCCTTTGTAATTATTAGCATCAGATTGCATCTTGTTTTCCTTTCAGGTAGCCATAATATTTCTAAGGGACACCTCAGTGTTCTCTTTTTTTCTACTGACTTCCCTGACGTATCTCCAGTGTTCACAGCAAGGGAACACAAGAGGGTCACTAACACTGAAATTTATTTTAAAATCCAACAGTTACTTTCCCCACTACCACTATTTATTCGGCTCAAATACCCAGATTTGCTTGTTTAAACAGATCAGCTCCTTTCTAGCCCTTAGCAAAAGACTACGCATTAAGGTAGGCAAGTTCTTCCTTTTAAATGAGCCTATTTGAGCTTTCACTGCTGTGTTCATGATAGCCCCAGACCCACCACACATAGCTTTCTTCATTCCCTAGCATGGAAGTCTCTGTACTGGCTAAATACTTACCAACAGGTCAGACCTGGACAGTGAAAAATTGTTTGTGCCTAAATCCTGCTAAGACAGCTGCTTCTAGGCAACCCGTCCCAGGCACAGAGTGAAGAAAGTGAGCTGCTTAGGTTTGTACTTCAGTGGGATACATTTTATGTCATCAAAACACGGCAACAGTCTCAGTCTTATTCCTGACTCTGAGTTTCCCCCTTACTCTCTCCCAGCCCTTGGTCAGCTATTTATCAGCTTTGAAATATTGCCAGGGTAAAGTGCTCCCTTCCCCAGGCTCATGCTGTGACCTTCATACCAATACAGCAGCCCTCTGGGGACAGGTTGATTATTGCAATGCATTTGGGGCCAGTTTACCTGCGTCCCCTTGTCAGTGGATTGAAAACATACAATCCAAGCACTTGGCAGAGATTTAAGGGATGACTTCTGTAAAACACTGAACACCCTCAAACTCTCTCCTATTGATTTCAGTGGGAGTTGAAGGCACTTGGTGTTTTACAGAATTCATCCTTTGATCTCTGCCAAATTTTTGGATTGTATATTTTCAATTTAGCACCTGCAGGATCAGGCCCTAAATTATTTTATCAAATCCCTAGTGACAAACATGTTCATGGTTAGTGGAAAGCCCAGCCTACCTAAGGAAACATGCATTTGTCCTTCCTTACAGTCTCTTTCAGCGGTGACATCCCCAGTCAGCTTGGCTGAAAGTGGAAGTCAAGGATCCAGCTGCAATGGTGGTTTTTGTGAACAGAATCTCTCCTCTATGAAATGGACTAAGATCACTGCCTCATTTCACATAGGATACCAAACAACTCTGAGACATTACTGGGCAAAGTCAGCTTTGAACAAGTAATAAGAGCTAGAGCCTAGTATTTATCAGGATTTGTATTATGCCACTGCTAAAAGAGATGTCAAGAAAGGACAAACGTGCCCCATACTTTGTGTGTCAGTAAAGGGAACCTTAACAATAAATAGGAGGCGTAGGAGCCCTGGTCATAGTCAAGGATCCTATTGTGCTAGGCGCTGTACAAACAACAAAATAACTTTTAGCTTTATATTTCCAATTCTCTGAACTTTCATGCTACCTTTCAGTTTTTCCAATGGTTTTGGTAAAACAGGCTCCTAGTCAAAGGCACTGAATCTCTTATCATTTGATCTGAGATTACATCTTGAGGTATTAAGTAAAGTTGGTACAGCATTGAACACATAATACTTGCTAATGTGGTGCAAAGACCATGCTTTTAAGAATGCTTTTCATCTAACAGTTTAAAACTAATGCAAACAATAACTTGTATGTATGCAGTATACATAGGCTGAATACATAATGGCCGCATCATTTTTCTAGGTATTTCTAATGTGCCCATCCAGAAGGGGTCAACACAGATGAGTTAAATAAAATTATTTCTTGCCTGATCCCACTAAATATCTGTAAGTTGTGCTATGCCATTAATATGATACTTGAAACAATCCATGGATTTCCTTTTCCCCCCCTGCACTTTCCTACTATAAGATTAATTTACTTTATTGCCACATTAACATTTATAATAGGTTTGATCCTGCAGTGCTTACACAGGCAAAACTCTAGCTAACATCAGTGCAGGATCAGGACCTAGCTGGACTGAATAATACTTCTTGAAAGACAACGGACAGAACACAGCTGAGAGTAAATGTGGTTTGTGACAGACATAAAACACAGCCTTACTGTTCCTGAAGTTCTCGCCTGCCTTGATGATTAAAACAAATGATGTCATATCTGTACACGAGTGTCTTATAACACTACCGGAAAACAAAATAATTTCAACTATATACTGTATAATATCAAATCCTCAATTAGGGGGCAGGTTTTTTACTACCAGATGGTTGCTGCTCCAACTGCACGGGTGTAGAAGTGTGCTGACATCTAGTGGTCATTTGGGTGAATAAGGTATTTACTATGTCTAAGAAGATTTAGCCCAAATATTTAGTAGTAAATAACACAAATGGAATAATAGAATCAGATTGATGAAAGGGAGATACCCCCTCCCTCCCCCATTTGTTTATAATACATTGTATCATCTGTAGGTTTAAGAAAATTCTAGTGATAATTGCTCTTTTCAATATTTCTTTAAGCTGGGATTTTCAAAAGCTTCCACTGAAGACATTCCAAGCCCTTTGGTAAAATCCATCCTTAGGTATTTATAGACTAGCAGTCACCATGGTATCTAAGCACTAAATATAAAAATTGCAGAAGAGGTACATAAGAGTAGAGTTCTGATTTGCATTACACCTGTAACTTTGACTCCAATAGAGTTACTGTGGATTTACTCATCCCTAATATAAATTAGAATCTGGCCCTTGAACTGCTATTTTTCTATAGACATAGGAAAATTACAGAAATAGTCACTGAAAATATAAGGCAAATAAATCAGAATTAATGTAATTGGGGGAAAATGTCTTCAGTCATTGAATTATATGAATTTGGCCCATTTGGTATTGTATTTATTTAAAATGTAAAATAGTCATATAAACTCTGATGAATCTCTTTGAACATGGCAGACAGATTTACTGAATTGCTAATTAGCACATATTTCTATTTTTGAGCAAGGTCATGTGCATGATCCATCTATGCACAGGATAATTATGGTTGCATGTGTGTGGGTCGGGGGTGACAGGGTAGGCAAGTTCTCGTTTTATCCTCTGGGGTAGATCCTGGGGAAAGAAAGAAACATCTCCCTACACACACAAAATAGCCTAGGGAAAATGCACTAAGCCAGGAAACCAAGAGTTCTTGTCTCACAGCTATCAACTGCTGTTTCATTTCTGTGGATTTTAAAACCCTTATTATTGAGAAAGACCTAGAAGGCAGCCAAGTATCGTGCCTCCATTTTACAAATCACATAACAGATTGTACAAGGCCATGTCTGGTAGTAAAGCTCAGGTCTCTAATATAGCAGACCAGAGTCTTATATTATATACAGACACACTGCCGCTCAAAATGATTGGACCATGGACTTGGCTGTCCTCCCAGAACCAGGAATCGAACCCGGATTCCTAATCACGAGCAATCCACTGCTGTCTGGCAAACAGCAGTGCAACCTACTGGCCCCTCTCTAATAGTTATTTCACACAGAATATAGTAGTTACTCTTTTAGCTCAAGCGGTAGCAGTCTGTCCTAGGAGTCTGAAAATCCCACAGGATTCAAGCCTTGCTGACTAACCTTGCAAAGGATCCCTATGGCTGCACAAGATGACATTTGCTTTTCTAGATTTCTCTTTTTAAATCTTATTGATTTAATTCATGCAACTGATGCTCCACCTAACACTGGTGCGGTCTCTCACATTTTGGTCATTGCTCAGGTTATACACTGGCAGCTTTGAAGATAGTAGGAAGGCTTCTCCAAGAGCCCCTGAAGCAAGAGTAAGAGCCTACTTTTGACACTCTGTACCTCATAGTAACACCCTGGAAACACCATGTTCACCATCATGATAGGATTATGCTATGTTTTGTACGATGCATGCCTTGTGAGGTGTCATTTTAAAAGTCTTGATCTGGTGAACATTAATATCCTGTTGGATTGTATGTACTATCATTGTATGTGAAGTTATGAGGTATTGCTATGTGTGTTACTGAAATATGTTGTGAGATTGGGAACACCTACAACCAACCTTTCAGTTACAACACAGAAGGGCCAGACAGACATTGCTGGCCTGTCAAGAAAATAATCCACTATCCTAGATACTCCTCCGAAAGGGCATTTATACAATGGAGTCTGCTTGATCAGTGGGGCCTGCCTGACCCCCATGTCACAGCAAGCATCTTTTTAGCCACTGGTAGATGGTACAAAAAGAGAGACAGTGACATCATCACTTGGCCTCTCTCCCCGGCCATCTCAACACCTGGAAGCACATCTGGAAGACAAAGACTTTGAACTGGGGAAGCTTGGTCCCAGGATGGAAGATAGTCCAGCCTCTGTATTGAAGAACTATAACTTGCTTATACCATCTTCACCATGAGACACTGCTTGATTCAAATCCTGCTTAATTTGTAGAATTTACTTTTATTTCTTGAGTAGCCAACTTTGATCTCTATGCCTGCTACTTATAGTAACTTAAAAATCGATCTTTCTGTAGCTCATAAATCTGTTTTATATTTTACCTAAAACAGTGTGTTTTGGTTGAAGTGCTTGGGAAATCTCAGCTCAGATCACAACGGCTTATGAATGTCCACTTTCCTATGACGAAGTGGTGGACTAGGTAATGAATTACACTGGCCAAGCTTCTGACCAGTGCAAGATGGTATAGTTCTGGGGTGCAAGACTAGGGAACTGGGGGGAATTGGCTGGAGCCTCTCTATTGATGGTTCATGAGTGGTTGGGAGATCATTCATGTAACTCAGTTGGGTGTGTCCCTGCCTGTGGATGGCTGGGTAAGTGCAGTGCAGCCAGAGGCTTGTAGCTTGATATTAGCATCACAGCGTGAGGGACAGCCCAGCTTGGTGGGTTCGGAGGGATCAGCACTCCCACAGTCCAGGTTGAACTGCAGGGACTCTCTCACACTAGTTAATATGTAACTAACTCCTGGGTAGATGGCCTGTGGAATATAATCCTGCAGGGAGCAGGCTAGGAAGAAAGAAGCAGAGATACTTGCCTTGGCTCCCAGGCAGACACCCTGCAGAAAGTAATCCTGTAGGAAGTAGATAAACTCCTGCAGGAAAGCCAGGGTGGGGGGAAAAGGACAGGATTGATATGTTGAACTTGTGTTAAATAGCTTTATTTTTAAGAAATAAAACTGAAACCCTGAACAAAAGAAACTGAAATCTTGGGGCTGGAGTGTGTTCTTTGATGCACAAGCCAGTATGATAGACCACCAGCATGCAGATATTCTCTTAATGTGCATACACTGTTGCCACTAGCAGCTCTGGTAAGCATGATCACCTCCAGAAGAGAATATTAGCCATAACCTTGATACGAGTTTCATTCTAAGGGTTTTACCATTCAATTGTCCATTCAGCTGGCATTATTAAAGAAGTCTTTCCACAAGATGTTATTTTTCATGTTTTGCCTCCAGGCAGGACCTGCTGCTGATTTATTGGTGTTGCAAAGCACAAAGCCATAATTTTCTTTTATTGACCTCGCTGTGGGTAGCCCTCGTTCTGCAAAAATGCAGATGGTCATCTTATTCTTCCTGAGAGGATGAATGCCACCATGTGGCTGAGAAAGACAGCAAAGCACTCATTTATAATAGCCGCAGCGTACAATTTAATATCGGTGTTAACTGCACACAGAGTGGCAACGTGGGTGAGGGAATATCTTAACACATTAATTGCACATAGTTAGTTATTTGGATACAACCTTTATAAACTGCTGCTCCCACTAATACTTTAGGACTATACCATATCAAGGCAAATTAACATATAGTGTATACTGTCATCCAGACATAACTTCCGTATCCACAGCAAGTAAAACAGAGCTGTACAGAACAGAAAATTCTGGCCTTCGGTCCACCCGTAGTCAGACAATTTTTATTGCATTTACTTGAAATATTGCAATTAGATAACGCCATTTATTTTTTGGCTACCTCTTCCCTTTTTTTCTTTTTTCTGTACTTATTTTTCAGGGGCATCTGCTGCTCAGATCAGATCATATTCTAGCTACACTCTTATTAGAAACCCTTGACCTCCTGGAACCTGTGAGCCATAGCCTTAGTGAATAACCATATTTCTTTAACTGTTTCATTGCTGGACTTCCACTATACCATCTGTGCTGTGGCAGGATATTAGGTGGCACTTTGTACGTGTGGGAGCAGTGAAACAGCTAAGACTGATGACCGAAATTTTATCCGCTATGTATGTTTACTTTGAAAAATAGGCAAAATCACAACTACCTTAGCCATTAACATAAAAACCCCAATTTTGCCTTAAACCTATAAATAGCCAGATTTTGCATTGATTGACCTCCCACAGCTCTGGTTGATTTCAGTGGGAATTTGGGGCACACAAAGAATTTGGGATCAGACCCATATGAAGTTCTTCATGTAGGTGCAATTTGTTATTAGAACAGAAGTGAGGGTCAAATGATAAAGTATGTAGATTGGGGAAGCCTAACAAAACCTGAAAGTTTAATGCACTGGTGTTTTTCCTGTACAACAGAAACACATACCTATCCATGCGATGTTTTGGTGTATTATTGTTACATATTAAGAGCCAACTATTGTCTGAGCCAATGGCTTGTGTTACTGTGGAGACCCTGATATAGATCTGGGTGGGACTGTGTCCCAGGAAGCAAAATACCACCCAGATCACACCAGCAGGCAAAGGGAGTGCAATCCCTTCCGTAATACTGCGCACTCCCCTCCTTGCACTGAGGTGGCTCTGGCAGTGCAGAAGTGGCTGAGGCCATGAAAGGATATCTCCCTTCCAAGGTGCTCTCCAAATGAAAAGGTTAGGGGACCACTACCTTCATTATCCCAAATGCAGCAGACTTTATTTTTCCTTCTGTGTATCTATTCTATTATCTTCTTCATCCACTTACAAATCATGGACTCACTCAGCTCAGGCTGGTGGGATATGTATGACTTATAGCTTTAAAGGAACAGCACAAGTTCTAAGAGGGCCAATCGGAAGAGTATCTAAGCCAGAGCTGCCCACATTGTGGATGACATGTTAACACATGGACCAAATCTCCTTGCTATCATGATCCCATAGCTTTCCTGGGTCAGCTCAATCACTTACTTGGATAAGTAACATTAAGAAAGTCAGTTAAAGTGCATTAAATACTTCTAATATAATTTAGCAGCTGGAAATGGGGAGGAGAAGGCAACCAGCTGCAAGTGATGCACAGATCACAGTTTGTCAAGCTCTGTTCTAGGTGCTGGGATCTACTTTACGCCATGAAGAATTATCATCATTAGTGAATGCCAGAGAGCAACATGGAGTGGGAAAGAATCTAGTCCTCTTTAAAAAGGAATTCATTGTAAACAAATTCCTTTAGAATCTTGATTGTTTTTACTTTAAGAGCGGAGCTGCTTTCATATCAAATTAATCTAGTTTATATAGGAATTCTACTGGAGGTCTATATACGCTGTACAAGAAAGTTGTACTGGTATAACTTGAATCGACTTTTAAACTGATATAGTTAAACTGTTTCAAAAAGTTGTTTGGACACTGATTTCAGTATAGGAATAGCTTATTGTGGTTTAATTAAACCTGCTCCTAAGTGACTTAAGCTAAACTGAAATAATCCTTTCTTCATAGAAATCAGAGTACAGCTTTTCACACCAGTTTAACTATATCCGTTTAAATGCATATCTTAACTTAAGATGGTGCAACTTCCCCAATTCAGACATGCCCTAAGGTTTAGTCAAAGAAGAGAAGGCTGAAAACAATGTAGGACCCTGCTGAGAGTAAAGGATTTTCTCTTATTCTTCCAGTTCCCTTCTCCTAGCTAAAAAGATCCCTTTGCAGCCAAAAAATAAACAAAACTACCCATATTGTTATCAGTTTAACAGTTCAATATACCTATTTTTCATTCCAGGAAAACCATCATCCAACTTCTGCCAAAGCCTCATTTTAGTGTTTCCTCTTCAATCAGGAGTAAGTTATAAGGCTTAAGAATTCATCTCACCAATTAATCTCTCATCAATCTGATCTGCATAATGAGCTTAATATAGTCTTAATTGCAGAAAACACGAATATCATTTGTCATAATGATGAGGTAGTCACGTTGCCCTCTCTCTCAATTTGTCTAAATGTTCCTGTATACATTAGAATTTAGCAGTTTAGTTTTATTCACACAACATCCCTTGATTACTTTACTGTACCATATATTGCAACTTCTCATTAAGATATCAAATCTATGCAAAGTACATCTGCTTGGTGTATAATTTATTAATATGCTTTGGAGCCTCCAGTTTGATAATGATTGTAACTCAGAGTGTCTATGGAGAAGCACATAAAGTATTTCTAATCTCAGCTGCACACCGGAAGAAGCAGCAGAGAGATGGGGGGGAAGGGGAAGGAAACTTGGAAAACTAACCACTGAATAATCTCCCTGCAGGTTGAGATCAATTCAGGAAATCGCTGGGTAAGTACAGCAAACCCATGAAGTTGAACTTCATTGCACTGTTGTAAAGTTCAGAAAGTTCCATTCTATCTGTGATGCTTTCTCAGGATGCCTGGGACTGAGAGCCACCTTGTTACCCCCTGCCTCCGTGCAAGAGAGACTTGCTGGTGCTAAACAGGGTGTCAGCTTCCTGACACCACCAGTCTGTTAGCCACCCAAGCAATGTCCTCAGGGCTATGCCCATCCTTACTTTGCCTTTAGGTTAACAGTAGGTGCATCCCAATCCCAGGGACTCTTTGAACCATTCCCCTGTAGCATCCAGCCCTTAACCACCGGACACTCACAAAAATGACCAGGGTTCACTAAACCCTTGGGGACAATTACACACAAAGTTTGTTTGATTCAATTGAGAATCAGTTTCTGTAACACCACAGCACTGAGATATTATAGTGAAAACAAACATACGTTTATTATCAAAAGCTAAGATTTAAGAGGTAGTAAGGATAATGGAAACTGAAATAGCCACATATGAAACAAAATCATAACATGCAAACCTGGGTCTACACTTATCAATAGTTATTTTGCCTATATAATAAAGTAGATTTTCCCCCCAAAGCTCAGTCTTTTGCAGAGATAGCAGATTTCAGACAAACCAGGATCCAAGCATTAATGAAGCACCCCCATCCGCCAGGGGGTTTCCTCAGTGAATGGATAACAACATGTCTCCTTGCATTTTTTATATTCTTCAAAGTTCATTTTTGCCCCACAGACAGGCTTAGTCTTCCCATCCCCCTGTTGACTTTGTATGCAAATGGGTCTTCCATTGTATTGGATTACAATGCCTAATTTATATTTGACAACGAGATACACGTCTTATCTCCTGTCTGGATGAAACCTATTTGTCAGCTCTGCCACAGACACAGACTTTAAAACATATTTTCAGTACATATACATAGCTCCTTAAATATCCATCCATCCATCCTCACAATGATTATGAGGATCACAACGATTCTGAGGATCAGTATGACAAAAGCTTTTATTAGAGACCTCACATGACATCATTTCTATGCTATATGCAGTGAATTTCTCTTACAGAACAGTGAACCCTTCGCCAGCTGGTACCAATGGGCCCCTGTCTCACACCATCCATAACAGATTTTGTTAGGAATATTTGCTACAGGATGAAACACAGAAGTGATCAGGAAGAGGTAACTGGCCTGGGCCTTGCAGGTCAAAAGTTGAGAGAGGGAGAAGATACAGACATTATGAACTGCCCTCATGATCTGTGTACTTCCAGTTGCTGATGTGGTATAAACCTTTCACTTGTTGCTAATGCTTTGTGTTGCAAGATCACCTAGTTAGTGTTAGTACAGTGCTTGTATATAAAGTGCTATGAAAATGCTTGTTTGTAGAAACTGATCCTAGAAAAAAAATGCAAATGAGCATGTGTTTTATATCACTTGGTGAGCTAACTATCCAATTGCACCTTCCAGTCAGCTATAAAAATATACCCACAATCATCTCCAGCCACAAAATTGCAACTTCAGTTATTTGTGAGTGCAAAATTGGCGGCCAAATTGAGGCCATTTAGGAAATGGTTGCCTTAATATCTACTTTAGCATTTTGGTTTCTTATTTTATTCATGGGAAGCCTAAATGGGGAAGGGAGCAGGATAAGTTCAGCTTCCGAATTCCTCCAAAGATACTAACGGGGGGGGGGAGTATCATCAGCATAATACTGATCAGAAATACAACATTAACCCTGCTTAGCTGATCCCAATAAATGTTGATTGTCATGGTATTACTGTAGCTCAATAATCATTCCAGCAGAAGGAAGCTTATATTGTGTGATATGCAGTGTCCTGGGAGAAAACTTGTCACTATTGGCTCAAGCTTCCATTATGAGTAGGAGTTGATGAATCTTAGTGAGCCTGACAGCCTTCTTTCGAAAACAAATTTCTTACTGCTGGAAAAATGGGGTTACGTGCAGAGTAGGAGAGAGTGATAAGAATCCCTTTCTTTGGCTGCTCTGCTCTTTTCAACTCCTTCTAAAACCTTCTCCCAAGAGAAAAATGGACTAAAGCATGGATGATGCATTTATATTTACCAGATGCCCTTACCCCAAATATAAATGTAGTCCCTTTCAGTTTCCTAAATGGAGCAAAAACAAAAAACACACCACATCCATATGGATACATCTCCAAATATTTTTCTGACTGGCGAACAGCAGAGGCGAGCGGCGAACAGCAGAGGCTAACAGCGGGAGTTTGCCTGGGAGCTGTCCAAGAGGAGGTACGCTAAGTGCTGCATTAGGGGGGCTGTGTTGGTGAGTATCTGAGTGCCTGCTGCTGGGACAGTTGGTCAGTTTGACCGTGTGCTTGATTGCTTGCTTGTTTGTTTGAAAAGTGTGAATTGGGAGTGCTTTGTTCCAGGTGGGCCTTGAGTGGGCCTGACTGGTATATAAGGGCAGTCAGCAGCGAACCAGCTGAGCGGCGAACCGCAGAGGCTAACAGCGGGAGTTTGCCTGGGAGTTCGCGTGGGGAGAGCGCACCGAGGCTTTCATCTGCAGGTTTCTCTGAGTAGTTCCTGCAACAGTTGAGGAAGCTCTTAAGAGGACGGTGATATGGAAGGTGAGCGATCAGCTGTTGTAACCTGCACAGGTTGTGCCATGTTTGTCTTTCTTCCACAGGACAGAAGCGACTTTGTCTGTACAAAGTGCAAGCTGGTCTCCATATTGGAAGAGAAGGTTCGAGGGCTGGAGAAACGAGTATCGACTCTGCGTTGCATAAGGGAAAATGAAGATTTCCTGGACAGACGTCAGGAGATGCTTCTACGGCCACAATGTTCTGAAGATTCAGAGCAGGTGCAGCAGGGACAGAAGGATTGTGAGGAGGTTTGGCAGCATGTGACCTCCAGAAGGAGAAAGAGGAGCGTCCATGCACCAGCAATGGAAATACAGGTGAGCAATCGTTTCCATGTTCTCTCTACAGGTACTAATGCGGAGAGTGGACTAGATGACCCATCTGAGGGAAGGGAGCAGAAGGAGACTCCACCGATTGGAAGGCAAAAGATGCACTGTCCTAGGGATGGGGGTTCCACGACCACCACTCCCAAGAGGAGGAGGAGGGTGGTGGTGGTCGGGGACTCCCTCCTCAGGGGGACTGAGTCATCTATCTGCCGCCCCGACCGGGAAAACCGAGAGGTCTGCTGCTTGCCAGGAGCTAGGATACACGACGTGACGGAGAGACTGCCGAGACTCATCAAGCCCTCGGATCGCTACCCCTTCCTGCTTCTCCACGTGGGCACCAATGATACTGCCAAGAATGACCTTGAGCGGATCACTGCAGACTACGTGGCTCTGGGAAGAAGGATAAAGGAGTTTGAGGCGCAAGTGGTGTTCTCGTCCATCCTCCCTGTGCAAGGAAAAGGCCGGGGTAGAGACCGTCGAATCGTGGAAGTCAACGAATGGCTACGCAGGTGGTGTCGGAGAGAAGGCTTTGGATTCTTCGACCATGGGATGGTGTTCCAAGAAGAAGGAGTGCTAGGCAGAGACGGGCTCCACCTAACAAAGAGAGGGAAGAGCATCTTCGCCAGCAGGCTGGCTAACCTAGTGAGGAGGGCTTTAAACTAGGTTCACCGGGGGAAGGAGACCAAAGCCCTGAGGTAAGTGGGGAAATGGGATCCTGGGAGGAAGCACAAGCAGGAGAGCGCAAGAGGGGAGGACTCCTGTCTCATGCTGAGAAAGAGGGACGATCGATGAGTTATCTTAAGTGCCTATACACAAATGCAAGAAGCCTGGGAAACAAGCAGGGAGAACTGGAAGTCCTGGCACAGTCAGGGAACTATGATGTGATTGGAATAACAGAGACTTGGTGGGATAACTCACATGACTGGAGTACTGTCATGGATGGATATAAACTGTTCAGGAAGGACAGGCAGGGCAGAAAAGGTGGGGGAGTTGCGTTGTATGTAAGAGAGGAGTATGACTGCTCAGAGCTCCGGTATGAAACTGCAGAAAAACCTGAGAGTCTCTGGATAAAGTTGAGAAGTGTGAGCAACAAGGGTGATGTCGTGGTTGGAGTCTGCTATAGACCACCAGACCAGGGGGATGAGGTGGACAAGGCTTTCTTCTGGCAACTAGCAGAAGTTGCTAGATCGCAGGCCCTGGTTCTCATGGGAGACTTTAATCACCCTGATATCTGCTGGGAGAGCAATACAGCGGTGCACAGGCAATCCAGGAAATTTTTGGATAGTGTAGGGGACAATTTCCTGGTGCAAGTGCTGGAGGAACCAACTAGAGGCAAAGCTTTTCTTGACCTGCTACTCACAAACAGAGAAGAACTAGTAGGGGAAGCAAAAGTGGATGGGAACCTGGGAGGCAGTGACCATGAGATGGTCGAGTTCAGGATCCTGACACAAGGAAGAAAGGAGAGCAGCAGAATACGGACCCTGGACTTCAGAAAAGCAGACTTTGACTCCCTCAGGGAACAGATGGGCAGGATCCCCTGGGAGAATAACATGAAGGGCAAAGGGGTCCAGGAGAGCTGGCTGTATTTTAAAGAATCCTTATTGAGGTTGCAGGAACAAACCATCCCGATGTGTAGAAAGAATAGTAAATATGGCAGGCGACCAGCTTGGCTAAACAGTGAAATCCTTGCTGATCTTAAACGCAAAAAAGAAGCTTACAAGAAGTGGAAGATTGGACAAATGACCAGGGAGTAGTATAAAAATATTGCTCAGGCGTGCAGGAGTGAAATCAGGAAGGCCAAATCACACTTGGAGTTGCAGTTAGCAAGAGATGTTAAGAGTAACAAGAAGGGTTTCTTCAGGTATGTTAGCAACAAGAAGAAAATCAAGGAAAGTGTAGGCCCCTTACTGAATGAGGGAGGCAACCTAGTGACCGAGGATGTGGAAAAAGCTAATGTACTCAATGATTTTTTTGCCTCTGTCTTCACGAACAAGGTCAGCTCCCAGACTGCTGCACTGGGCAGTACAGCATGGGGAGAAGGTGACCAACCCTCTGTGGAGAAAGAAGTGGTTCGGGACTATTTAGAAAAACTGGACGTGCACAAGTCCATGGGGCCGGATGCGCTGCATCCGAGGGTGCTAAAGGAGTTGACGGGTGAGATTGCAGAGCCATAAGCCATTATTTTTGAAAACTCATGGCGATCGGGGGAGGTCCCAGATGACTGGAAAAAGGCTAATGTAGTGCCCATCTTTAAAAAAGGGAAGAAGGAGGATCCGGGGAACTACAGGCCAGTCAGCCTCACCTCAGTCCCTGGAAAAATCATGGAGCAGGTCCTCAAGGAATCAATTATGAAACATTTAGAGGAGAGGAAAGTGATCAGGAACAGTCAGCATGGATTCACGAAGGGGAAGTCGTGCCTGACTAACCTAATTGCCTTCTATGATGAGATAACTGGCTCTGTGGATGAGGGGAAAGCAGTGGATGTGTTATTCCTTGACTTTAGCAAAGCTTTTGATACGGTCTCCCACAGTATTCTTGCCGCCAAGTTAAAGACGTATGGGCTGGATGAATGGACTGTAAGGTGGATAGAAAGCTGGCTAGATCGTCAGGCTCAACGGGTAGTGATCAATGGCTCCATGTCTAGTTGGCAGCCGGTTTCAAGCGGAGTGCCCCAAGGGTCGGTCCTGGGGCCGCTTTTGTTTAATATCTTTATTAATGATCTGGAGGATGGTGTGGACTGCACTCTCAGCAAGTTTGCAGATGACACTAAACTAGGAGGCGTGGTAGATACACTAGAGGGTAGGGATCAGATACAGAGGGACCTAGACAAATTAGAAGATTGGGCCAAAAAAAACCTGATGAGGTTCAACAAGGACAAGTGCAGAGTCCTGCACTTAGGACGGAAGAATCCCATGCACTGCTACAGACTAGGGACCGAATGGCTAGGTAGCAGTTCTGCAGAAAAGGACCTAGGGGTCACAGTGGACGAGAAGCTGGATTTGAGTCAACAGTGTGCTCTTGTTGCCAAGAAGGCTAACGGCATTTTGGGCTGTATAAGTAGGGGCATTGCCAGCAGATCAAGGGACGTGATCGTTCCCCTTTATTCAACATTGGTGAGGCCTCATCTGGAATACTGTGTCCAGTTTTGGGCCCCACACTACAAGAAGGATGTGGAAAAATTGGAAAGAGTCCAGCGGAGGGCAACAAAAATGATTAGGGGTCTGGAGCACATGACTTATGAGGAGAGGCTGAGGGAACTGGGATTGTTTAGTCTCCAGAAGAGAAGAATGAGGGGGGATTTGATAGCAGCCTTCAACTACCTGAAGGGGGGTTCCAAAGAGGATGGAGCTCGGCTGTTCTCAGTGGTGGCAGACGACAGAACAAGGAGCAATGGTCTCAAGTTGCAGTGGGAGAGGTCCAGGTTGGATATCAGGAAAAACTATTTCACTAGAAGGGTGGTGAAACACTGGAATGCGTTACCTAGGGAGGTGGTGGAGTCTCCTTCCTTGGAGGTTTTTAAGGCCCGGCTTGACAAAGCCCTGGCTGGGATGATTTAGCTGGGAATTGGTCCTGCTTTGAGCAGGGGGTTGGACTAGATGACCTCTTGAGGTCCCTTCCAACTCTGATATTCTATGATTCTATGACTTTTAAAGATTAGATGAGTTTTATACAGTAGAAAGTCACTCTTCTTGCTTTGGGCTAGACTGTAATTTATACACAGCCCTGCACTGGGGATGGTTCAGAGCTGTGGTAACAGAGGTAGCGCTGGGAGGCACGATTCATAACAAACATCTGCGACTTTTGAAAAACATATTTCGATCAGCTGAAACAAGCCAATAGAAAGCCAAATGTACCTAGTCAAACATAGAATTAGTAGAAAGCCAGGTAGAATAATTCTACTTTGTATGTGGTGAGTTACAATAAGCAACAGAAAGCAATATTAATGCTAATTGTCATTTTTCAGAAGTGAGACAAGAGTGGTTGTCATTCAAACTAACGGAGCAAAAACAAGACGATGGAAAATATTTTCATCTTCAAACCCCGCATGAGTGTTGTGTGTGTGAGAGCCAGTTAGAAAGAGGAATCTTTAAACTGGAGCCTTTTCACAGGAAAATATTTGGATGCCAGAAGAGCTGAGCAGAGAAACCTTTTTAGTTGAATTGACTCCTGCAAATGCTGGATTTCATCACAGTCAACAGTATAGGCTCAAACACTCCTCAGTCTCTGTGACAACCTGTACCTCAAAGTAGCACCCTGTAGCCCCCATATTCATCACTGGTTTATAGTTGTGACATTTCATACAAGGCATGCCTTGCAAGGTATCATATGAAAGGTCACGATCTGCTGAAACTCATTGTTCTGTCAAAATACATATATCATCATTGCATACAGAGTTATGAGATTTTGTTATATGGTTCTTATTGTATAATATGTTGTGAGTCTGAGAGTCACCCACTCCTAGTTCTCCAGTGGCAACAAAGGAGGTGGTCCACATCCAGATGGATGTTAAGCGACAATCACGAGCCATTGACCAGCAGGGGAATTGTAAATAAGAGATTTACAATTGTATAAGAGACAGTTGCACACGTAACTCAGCAAGGCCCACCAGGACATCCCTGGGACAGTATCTTCCCTGGGACATGAATTCAGGATATAAAATAATGAACAGTGGAATCATGAGATCACCTCTCTCCTTCCTCATCTATGCTGAAGGCAACAAGAACACTGGGAAGACAAAGACTTTGAACTGAGGAGACTGGTCCCAGGCTGAGAAGGAAATTCAGCCGGTGATGATAGCATGTGGGAGAGCGCAGACCTGGAATCTCTGATTTATTTTTAGGTAATGACTCCTGTGCCATTTGGGAGGACAGAAACACCCTGCTCCCGTCTACTCATGACATTTTTAGTGCATTGTTTGTTGCACTCACATACTTTGTAGCTGCATCCGGTGTTACACACATCTTTATGTGTGGAAAATAATTCAGCCCATATGATGAGAGTGCAATTTATGCAATAAAAGACTCCAGTGTATACAGATATGCAATACGCATGTAATACTGTGCACACAAAAATTTCACAGGTTGCATGTCGTTTGATCCTCCTGGTCTGCTGTCACTGACTTCCCCAGCAATAATCGCTGCTGAATCTACACACTTCCACAGAGAACTAAAGTTGGTGTTTCTCATAGACTCATGACTGGGCTGGGCTGTTTAGATACACCATGTAGAGTAGACTGACTTTGCCAAGAAGGGGTGCAGATGAGACCCCAGAATCATTTTCACCTGGATAGAGGAATGGGAGGTTGGCATCAAAGGAGAATTGGAACCCTTCAAAGATCAAAGTTTTATGCAACGAAACCCATTATTTATATTATTAAAAAAACCTAAAAAGGGAAAGAAAATCCAATAAGATTGCCCTCCCCAGTACCAGTGAACCATAAAATATCATCATTAATAAAGAAGTCTACATACTATGAATACACAATTAGTAACCATCATTCTTAAAATGGAATCAATTATAATCAGTGTAATGGTAGAAAGATATAAGTTGATGGGACATTAGAAAACTTTCTCCAGTATTCATTTATATTAGAAATAATGTGGCATTAATATAGTTTTTGAAATTGCTTTTTAAATGTTTGTGAGGTATATATTTCTACATTATAGAGGGATTTATACTGCTCTTGTCAGGATAGAGTATGAGCACCTTGCAAATTCCAAAAGCAATTCACGGATTTCCATTTATTCTCATGCCATCCCATTATAGGAGAAATAAAATTAAAGAGCAAGTGTCTTCCTATACATTCAAAATGGAGTGAAATGATCTTTCGCAGCTCCTTTGTTAAATAATTTCCATCATAAACTTGGCTATTTTTCAAGCAAATAGTAAGATACAAAAGCAAGGGGCACTGTTACTGAAGCTAACCGAGAAAGACAAACATGGCACCAGATTCAATTTGCAATGACAATCTCTTATGAAAACACTGAAAGGAACAAGTTGAAGCTGGCACACAAATGAATATGCTACCTGTAATAGAGTGTACTGAGCCTTTAACCATGGCAGCATGGCACACTGGAACTTGTAGTCCAAAATTATTCTTAGGAGTTAAAGTCAACCACCAAAACAACAAGGTTACATCAATCAAATTACCACAAGGGGGGCAAACAGCAGCCACTTAGCCCAGCAACCAGGTAAGACATAAAAATATTAAATAACACTTGGATCCATATGCTGGATGGAGGGAGCAGAAGTTTGAGGAGAAATTGTTCACATTGTTGAAGAGCATACGTGTTGTTGGATAAACATCAGTGACATCATCTTACACAACACACCAGAACTGAACATACGACAGATTGGACAGGTTGATGGAAAACTGTTGAGAACAGACTAGACTTCAGGAGGAGGAGGCATGGGAGGGGATATTGAGAACAGGGACTCTGCAGGCTCTCTCTTATTCCTTGCTCCCTTATTCCCAGGCAGTCTTCCCGAGTTAAGATACCCAGTCACTCCCTAGTCTCCCTGTGATGGGTTAGATCGCAGAAACCCCCTTGGGAGCTGCCACCTGATGTGTCAAGACTACTTTAGCCTCTGCTCTCCTGCCCTGTCAGCTCAGGACTTCAGTGCCCTGCCTGGTTTGAGCCAGACTCTCTAGCCTGCTGCAAACCCAGACCCAGATCTGAACCACGCCCCCTAACAGCTGTAGGCTTGACTGAAAGCAGCTTACAGAAGTGTTCTTATCTTTAACACTCAGATGCCCAACTCCCAGTGGGGTCTAAACCCAAATAAATCCCTTTTACCCTGTATAACGTTTATACAGGGTAAACTTATAAATCATTTGCCCTCTATAACACTGATAGAGAGAGATGCACAGCTGTTTCCCTCCCACTCCCCCCCCCCCCGGTATTAATACATACTCTGGGTTAATTAATAAGCAAAAAGTAGGATTTAAGTGATTCCAAGTAGTAACAGACAGAACCAAGTGAATTACCAAGTAAAATAAAATAAAACACGCAAATCTAAGTCTAATACAGTAATACAACTGAGTAGAGATAAAAACCTCACCAGTAAGCTTCCTTTTACAGACTAGTCTCCTTCTAGTCTGGGTTCGGCAATCACTCACACCCCTGTGGTTATTGTCCTTTGTTCCAGTTTCTTTCAGATATCCTTGGGGTGGAGAGGCTCTCTCTTTAGCCAGCTGAAGACAAAATGGAGGGGTCTCCCACAGACTTAAATAGACTTTTTCTTGTGGGTGGAGACCCCCTCCTCTCTCCTATCAAAGTCCAGCTCCAAGATGGAGTTTTGGAGTCACATGGGCAAGCCACATGTCCATGCATGACTCAGAACTACAGGCAGCAGCTATTGTTCACATGCTACCTTGAATGTCCTCAAGTAGACATCTTATGTGGATTGGAGCATTCCAAGATCCATTGTTACTTAAGTGCTTCTTGATTGGGCACTTAACTTTGCAAATTCCTTTCTAAAGAAGCTGACCAAATGCCTTACAAAGCTTACTTAGAAATCAAGCAAGTATACAGCCAATATTCATAACTTCACGTACAAAAATGATATATGTGTACAAATCGGATGAATAGATTCAGTAGACCATAACCTTTACAGAGATAATGTTACATGGCACATGTAGCATAAAACATATTCCAGTTATGTCATATTCCCATAAAGCATTATGGGATACATCGTCACACTCCCCGTTACATGAAGTCCCCCCTCCCCACTTTATCTAAAAGTCAGCATACCTGCTGACCTTTTAAAGACCACTTTAAAAGGGCCACTGTATGGGGCCATGAAATGAAACAAGAGAACCTAAAGAAGCAGAGGGAAGTTGAGGAGCCATAGAGAGAAGACGGTAGAAGTTGTGGGGGGACACAAGTAGGAAGCTGATGACCAAGTACAACTCCTAAAATCTGCAGATTCCTTTGTTCCATAGCTCTCAAGAAGCCCTCCACAGCTCAGGTCTCCTGTGCTCCCCATCCATCCCCTGGCCTCGACTCTTCTCTGTTTTATTCTTTCTCCTCCTAATAAATTAGCATTCCTGCAGACCTTTGAAAAGCCATAGAAACTGCACCCTTTAAAAAATATTCATCCTGGGCATTATTCCTATGGACGTGAGATCCGCAGAAGCTCCTGTAATCCTATCGGGGGTGGGGGGAGGGGAAGTGCCTCCTCCTGGCTGTTCTAGGAATCAGCTCTCTTTCAGGTCCAACATCTCCCCTTTCAGTCTCTGCACCTGCTGTCTTCTCTCTCTCACTCTGTGGTCTCTCTCTCACTCTAGGGACTACAGCTTCCTCTTTGTGACTCAGCCCTCCACCAGGTCACTACGTGGTTTCCCCTTCCGGGGTATAGAGTCTCACTGGACAGGATGTCCATGCATTGCCACTATGTCAGTAGCTGATAGGGGAACCTGGACCTGCCCACTACTCCAGGTTCCAGCTCAGGCACCCTACAACAACTCAGTCCCCAACCTCCTGCTCTCTCCCTGGGCTGCTTCCTATTTGTCTCCTAGAAGCTTTCTTCACCCTTATCTCTTCTGGGTACACCCTTTCCTCAGGGCCAGGGTCCCACACTTTCCCTTGGTTCCCTCCTTCCCTCTCTAAGGCACAGAGAGTGGCTGCAGACTTCCTCAGTGCAGCCATTTCTGTTGCCAGCTTCCTGGCTTTATACTAGCCCAGCCCCCACCTGCTCAGCTGAGCTCCATCTTCCAACCTCATGTGCGGCCTATATCACTAACTGGCCCTTTCTCAGCTTCCTTAACCCTTTCAGGACTGGTGTGGGGTGAACATCACAGCACAAGTCCTTATAAACACAACACAATTCTTAGGAAACAAAGACATAATTACATGCTATTATTTGAAAAAAAAATATGGAAATTCTCTATGATAAAACTTTTTAAACTGTAGTTTAAAACAAAAAATATACAAAAGGAATTTTAGATTTTTTTAAATAAAACACCTATTTATGCATTTAAATGTATGGAAATTAACAATTAAAGGAAGGAAGAAAAGTCTGAGAAACCCTTAAAGAGAACTGAGAAGTTTTACATTACTCTTTCAAAAGAAACCCAGTAACCTATAAATTAAAAAACAAACAAAAAAAGATGTATACAAGCATGTATACTCCTCTCACTCATAGTAAATAAGTAATTTTGTAATAAGGTACTCTGAGGTCTGTGGCCTCTACAGTAGTTAATGTGCTAAAATTGGCCAATATCCCTTTAAATATTTTATGTGCCATGTAGTGGGCCCTCACTGTCTTCTCTGTGCTAGAAGCCACCAGAACCCAAGCCATAGCAACAGTGTATATAGGAAGCCAGGCCTTGATTGTTTATATATAGTTAGTAAACATGGTTATTTGGACCCCACTGTGCCTGGGTGGTTCCCTTATATTGTATAAAGAGCAAAAGATGCACTCTGTTAGTAGTGTCTACTGGATAATGGCATATTACTGTGAACAGCTACTCTGGTGTCCCCTTTGGGCCATTCTGGTCTCCTTGGGGGCCAGCCCCTATGGCTGTTCTAAATAACAGTTTTAACCTTAACCCTTTCACAGCTTGGACAAACCAGAGGACCTGTATTAGGAAGGTATGTATGAAAGGTATAGTTGGGTTTCCAGTCTGTATAGAGAGAGGGTTGGTGAGGTAATCTAAGCTTTCTGATGGGGATGGGGAATGGTTTTGTAGATGGACTGTGTAGGGAGAATAAGAAGGGATATGTTGTAGTCTTTTCACTATAGTGGAATGTTATGATGGGGGGGATGATCAAGTTTATGGTGTCTCTTAGTTTACAATAGATAGATATATTGGGGGATATTCTATGGTGTTGTTTATAGGAGCTTGTGGCCCATGCAGGAAATGTATATGATGTAGTTTGGGTGGATGTAAAAGATTTTGTCATCTACAGGTTGAGACTAGGCAAGGGTCTAGGGGCAGAGTTAAGGCTGATTTTTTTGAGTGGGCATTGTGCCATTTTGCTCTGATGTTAGAGACATGTGAACTGTGACTGTATTTAAATTTGAAGTTCCACTGTATTAGTAGATCTATGGTTTCACAGCAAGCCATGGACCTATTGTTTGAATAAATTTCTACTTTAGCTCCCTGTTCATAACATTTGAGAAATACGGTGTAACATTAATCAAAGAGCTATATATCCATTGCAAGATACACAGATAAGGTACAAATATATAATACAATGTTTAAGATTCTAATACTTAAAGGCTTCGGTAACTGGCACCATAGAAAACAGACAGAGGGCTGACAGATTATAATTACTTCAAATGCCACAAATTTTTACACTGGAAACATTGATAGTCTTTCATGTTCTGTGTGTGAGATACAAAATTTATAACATCTATGCAATTTCAAATATGATACCTGCATATGCAAGAATTCCCTCAGTTTTGATCATTTAAAGCACTTCCCCCTTCCCCCTCCCAAATTATTTTCAGTGAAACAAATATTTATGAAAAGGCGTCAGAATAACAATACTATTCACACAAGGGGCTAGTGAAGTCCTCTATATTTTATAGTCAAGAGCCTTGTGTATTTAGCTAGACCTTGCTCCAACAAACCACATGTTTAATTTTAAACATGTGAAGCAATGAGGATTAGTCACATGCTCAAGTGCTTTGTTAAACTGTTAAGCATAAAAAGTAGGTGCAACACACTGCCAGCTTCTCAAAGTACCTCATCAATATGTCCCAACTTTGAACTGGAGAGACTACTTGTACGAGAGGGTTGTTCAGGCTACCCCCTTATTCATTCCTTAGCTGCTTTGCTCAAACTGTCAGCAAATGTGATAGTTCTGGTAGCAATAAATAAATAAATAAATAAAAATAAAAAATATCTATGGATCCCTGTCCCACTAGGAAATGGACTGAGACCACATAAGCCACATAATACTTATCAAATGGTAACAAGTTTCCATCATTACTAACCTGAGCCAAGTTTTAGCAGATGCCTTTCAGGTGAATGGCTCAGGAGATTGTTATATGGAGTCCTCCAGTTCCCTTTTAAAAGCCAAAGCAACTGCATGCACACAAAATACATCATTATCAGAATCCAAATTGCATCAAGACAAAGCTGTATAGAGGAACATGAGCACAATACAATTGTCTCAGAAGACTTGTGTGAGATACCTCAGAAATACAATACAGATGACCCTGAAAGATGGAGAGAGTTGGCAAAGTTACATTAAAAGTTCAGGACAAATGCTTAGCAAGATGAATGTAGTTGTCTGTCAGACAAAGAACAATATTTTTGATACTGGCAGTCAGAGAGTCACTGAGAACTACAAAGTTACTTTGTGAACTGGTCAGAGCCCAGGAGAATTCGCATGAAATGAAAAGTTGAATGAAGAAATGCTGAGACGGCAGAGAACTGTTTAAGGAACTTGGTGTTCAAAAATGGAATTTTTGGATACAAGCCAAAAAGCCCAGAAAAGAAACATAATTTCAAAACAATCCATTGATATGGAGCACAACATAATCTCCTAAATACTGTCAAATAGTATTTTCTGGCTTGCCCTGGTGAAAGTGATTTCAGAAGTTATATTGCAATTCCTTAAGTTTTATGGAGGCAGTTAAAAGGGAAGTGAAGCAGAGAAGATATTCTTTCAGCCTTTTATGACAGGCCTCAAATTGTTTTATTCTAAGGAAATAGCTATCCCTATTCCCATTGTATAAAATAATGATGCCCAGGAAATGGTTAGCTCAGTAAAATCAATTGTAAACTAGGATACCTTTTATATTATATTAAAGTTGGTTTGCAAAGATATTGTCATCATTAAATACCTGACACTTTTTGGCTGGGTAGAAAATTAGTGATGTAAAGGCTATCATGCTGCTACACTGCTAGAATTATTTATGAAATATTTAGCAGGACTGGAGGAAAATTGATGTACAAATAGGCTGCTCAATCCCAATACATTATAAAAGAGAGAGTGTTCAGGTGTTTGGGAGATTATTTAGTATTTTTGTATATTTTGCTATTGGAAGAGGGAAAATGTTTCTAGCATATTCTTGCGGAGTACAAAAAGAAAGCAAAGGTGAACAGTGGGTCCAAACAAAAGAAGAAAGTCTCTGCTTTCCTGATCTTCAATCTTCTGAGGAAAATCTCCTGGACAGACATGATTCTGGTATCTGTGATCCACATTCATTTAAATATTTCTATGTTATTTCCAGACAAGTTGTCATAGAAGCTTCCTAAATAGCAGTTGCAAAATTCAAACACAACATTGAAAACAGCCTCTGAAAAGCCCAGACTGGATGCCTAAGAAAGTTAGGTGCCAGTGCCTACTGAATTTCAATAAGAGTTGGATGCCTAACTGCTTTAGGCTCCTTTCCAAATCCCAGTCTAAGAACCCAAGTAATTATGAATATTGGTATAAACTGGTGCGTGCAGATGAGGGGGGTTAGCATGCACAAATGAGTGAGGGAGAAATTCAGGAGAGTCCTGTGGAAATTTAGCAATTATTTAAGAGAAAATGCATCATCTCCCAAAAGGGAAATTTCTTTATAAAGTGCGTAAAATAGGCATCATAGCTGTGACATTGACTCTTCAAAACCATTAATACACTTTATTTTTATATTAAAAATATATATACATAATGCATCAAGACAGATCTGAGCATCTTACGAAGCGCATTTACACAAGGTTAAAAAATAGCCTGCTTGTTCTAAGACCAATGCATATCTTAAACATGTCATTCGATGGGAGCTTCGGTGGATGCCATTAAAAATCAACATGAGCCTATTTTAACACACAGGTACTGCCATTATTTCCCATTTTAATCAGGGAAAATTGCAATTTTTCCTCAGATAGCATTGTGTTTTAACTGCTACTACGCCTTTCATAGATAATTAGGTGATGAGCTATCACAGTAATCAGCATGGTATAGGAACCTAGATAAAATAGAACTGAACACTGACGTTTGATTTTAAGCCTAGTAATAACTTAATGAAAGCACTAGCCAATTACCAAGGCAATCATGGGGCTATATTTGCTTGTGGCATGAGTAGGTTCACTCCATTCAAGTAAATAGTTGTGTCCTATTTCAGAAGCCACAAATAATTTGGCTCCTGGATTCAAGCCTGAGCTTCAGCCAGGTGGTAAAATATCAGAGTTTCGATTTAGTTCCTAACAGACATTTGTGTATGTCACAAAAGCACCATGTGACTAAGAATGCCTATGATCAAAAGTATTTCCAGACAGCAGAGATAGTGATGCTCCATATTCAACTGACTTAGCTGTGAAATTCCACAGAAAATCTGATGATAATTAAGGCTGCAAGTTTGTCACGGAGGTCATGGAAGTCACGGATTCCGTGACCTCCGTGACTTCTGCAGCTCAGGCATCCCCTGCGTCAATTGCACCGGCTGCTACTGGGGCAGTCTCGGGCCATCACATCCCCACTTTCCCCAGCAGCAGAGTTTGGGTGTAGGAGGGAGCAGGGGGTTGGGACACAGGACAGGGTGAGGCTGGCTCTGGGCAGCGCTTACCTGGGAGGTTCCCCAAAAGTGGTGACATCCCCCTCACTCAGCTGCTAGGTAGCCAGCTCGGCGGGCTACCTCCACCCAGAGCGCTGGCTTTGCAGCTCCCATTGACCAAGAACAGCAGCCAATGGGAGCTGCGGGGGCAGTGCCACAGACAATCTGATGATAATTCTTAATTATGATCTAAATTCCCCCTAAGCTGCTCGGCCACGCAGCAGCCTATCAAGGGCCGTGCAGTTGCTCAGGGCTGCGAGGGGGAGAGGTGCTTCTCCCCTGGCCCCAACCCTGGACCTGCAGCGGTGGGGAGCGATGCTCCCCCTGCAGCCCCGGAGCTGCCACAGCTGGGGGGAAGGCACCTCTCCCCCGGTGATGGGTGCCACTGAACCCACCTGTCCCACCAGCCTGGATTTCCCTTACTCTGTGCTACTGTGACAGGCTCTCAAGCCCCTTCCAGCACACACACAGGTAGGGACACCCCCAGCTGTAGAATCACACAGAGTCTGCGATTAGCTCTCTATGGGAGGGCTCAGCTAGGGGAATGACCAGCTCTCCTGTGCACACCCCCTCTGGAGTGTAAACCCAAAATTATATTGTCTTGCGCTGTATAGAGATCTATCTAGCGTAAGCTCATAAAAAAATCTCCCCCTCCCTCAGTGTGGAGAGAGATCTGCACAGCTCTTTGCCCTCCCCGCAGTTATGATTTGCACAAACTGGGTTTTGGAATAAACAAACAATAAGTTTATTAACTACAAAGTGATTATAAAGGATAGCAAACGAACAAAGCAGATTACTCAGAAAATAAAACAAAACATGCAAACTAAGCTCAATACACTAAAGAACCAGGTTACAAATAGTAATTTCTCACCCTAAATGTTGTTTTAGGCAGGTTGCAGAGTTTCTGCAGCTCAGAGTTCCAGTTATTTCCCTTTCCAGGCTAGACCCCTGTCTCAGCCTGGACTCACCCCTTGCCTTTCCCCAGCTTAGTTCCTTTTTTCTTCAGGTGTTGACAGCAGTCTTCCTTTTTGCGCGGGGCGGCAGTGAAGAAGAACCCTGATTGACTCACTTCCCAGCCTTAAGTAAGATTTACATAAGGTGGAATCCTTTGTTTTCAGTCGAAAATTACCAGCAGCGTCCAAGGTGGTACTCCGTACCAGGTGACATCATCTCATGACCTGACAGTGTCAAAGCAACATCCCAGGAAACTTCTCAGGAAGGTGGGAGATTAGTATCTTCAAAGTTCTATTGTCCTTTTTAAATGGCCCATTCAGACTGATTGCCTACTGTCTGGTGGGCATTCCCCCAAGTACACATAGAGTTGTAATTGTTACATAGTCTATATTCCTAACTTCAGATATATAAATGATATATGCATACAAATTGGATAATCACATTCAGCAAATCATAACCTTTCCAATGACACCTTACATGACCCATCTTGCATAAATATATATTAGTTATCCTATATTCATATCATAACAATATTTCTATGAAGAATATGGGGGTAGCACCTCCCCCCCCGCTCCAGCCCCGGAGTGGCAGCAGCCGGGGAGAGGTGCCTCTCCTCCACCCCCAGCCCTGGACCTGCTGCGGCTGGGGAAAGGCACCTTTCCCCCACAGTCCAGGTGCTGCTACAGGGAGAGAGGCCCTGGTGGGAGTCCTCTCTCCCTGCCGTGGCCCCAGGGCAGCCTGCACCCCAAACCCCTCATCCCCAGCCCCACCCCAGAGCCTGCACCCCCAGCCGGAGCCCTCACCCCGCTGCACCCCAACCCTCTGCCCTAGCCCTGAGCCCCCTTCCACACCCTGAACCCCTCATCCCTGACCCCACTCCAGATCCCGCACCCCCAGCCAGAGCCCTCACCCACCCACCCCCGCACTCCAACCCTCTGCCGCAGCCCTGAGCTGCTTCCCACACTCTGAACCCCTCAGTCCCACCCCTACTACACATCACCTCCATATTGGTGCACATAACAAAATTCATTCCACACATGCATGGGAAAAATTATAGTGAACATTGAATTATGTCCTGCTGAGTCCTGGTAGGATAAAGGTATACTTTCTCTCCTTGGGTACCATAGAAGGTTTATTGGATAAAGTGAGATATTCCATTTCAGAATCTAGAGATGTAGGAGTTTGATGATACCCTGAGAGAACATATAGTTGCCCTGAATCTCTCCTCTGCAGCAAAACTCTTGCTAAATGGTTTGTTGACAGATCATTTCAGGGGAAAAGGCAGAGTTATTCCCTCTTTCCTTAACATTTTGCTTTGGTTATCAAGGCCTTAAACAACAGCAGAAATAACCAAGGGATTTAAAACTTTGCACTGGAGGAAAATGACTACACAGCAGTACCACTATATACACGGATGGTGTTCTCTAGTTTTTAAACACAGCCTGAACTTGGTGTGTCAAATAGTCTGCAAGAAATAACACCATACTGCAGCATTTAAGGTTGCAAGGTCAGCCAGCAAATATCTGGGGACTATCTTTCAAAATCATAGAAAATCAAAGGGAAAATTAAGTAGCATTTTCTCAGTTCCTGTGAGCTTGAAAAAATTGTTTTACTTAGAGATCTATATCACTCCCAGTTGTAGAGAAAATTATGGTGCCAATTTCATCCCAATACTATACAAATTGAGACAAAAAGCAAGTACTTGGAACTAGATCTATATTATCTAGCTGAGCAGACTAAATGCAATAAAACTGACATAGCTCTCAAGAGTATTTTAAACTGTTGTATAACCCACCTATAGCTACATTCTTGAAAGAAAGAAAGAAAGAAAGAAAGAAAGAAAGAAAGAAAGAAAGA
Source organism: Malaclemys terrapin pileata (assembly GCF_027887155.1). Classification (NCBI taxonomy): domain Eukaryota; kingdom Metazoa; phylum Chordata; order Testudines; family Emydidae; genus Malaclemys; species Malaclemys terrapin. The sequence continues at coordinate 213,332,394 of NC_071506.1, read as the reverse complement.
AAGAAAGAAAGAAAGAAAGTGTAAAGCTTTATGGGTATTTTTAAAGGGTTAAAAATTAAGAGTAGTACATGGAGAAGTAGGGGCAGTGGTGGTACTGAATAACAAGAGCTCCTACAAAGTATTCTTGCCCAGATCTCTAACATATAAGGAGGATAGTCTTATGGTGAAAGCACTGAACTGACATTTAGTGGCATTCACGAGACCTGGGTTACTTTTTCAGCTCTGCCACATTTCCTGTGTGATCTTGGGCTAGTCAATTAATTGCTCTGTGACCCACTTCATCTCTAAATGGGGATAATAATATTTCAGTTCTCCCACCTTTTGTCTCTTCAGATTCAAAGCTGTCTGGTGCAAGACTCTTACCTTGTGTCTGTGCAGCCCCTAACACAATGGAGCTCTGATACTGAGATGCTAACCACAATACAAATAGTTAGCCATAATAATCATAGAAATGTAGGGTTGAAAGGGACCTCAACAGGTCATCTAATCAAACCCCCCCTCCCCCCGCATTGAGGAAGAACCAAATATACCTAGACCATCCCTGACAGGTGTTTGTCTAACCTGTTCTTAAAAACCTCAAATAATGGGGATTCCACAATCTCTCTAGGAAGGTTGTTCCAGTGCTTAACTATCTGTATAGTCAGAAAGTTTTTCCTCATATCTGATCTAAATCTCTGTTGCTGCGGTTTTAGCCCATTGCTTCTTGTCCTACTTTCAGTAGACATGGAGACCAATCAGTTGTCATATTCTTTATAACAGCCCTTACCATATTTGAAGCTTTATCAGGTCCCCTCATAAAGCTTATCTACACTTACTGGGAGATCAATGCATCGGTGGTCAGTTTAGCAGGTCTAGTGAAGATCCGCTAAATTGACCACAGATTGCTTTCCCGTCGATGTAGATAAATCTCTGATAATTTTCATATGACTTTACATTGTGCCTCTTCATATAACCTTGTGGTGGGTCTACCCACGTGTGACCTCTGTTTTCATGGGACTTTGTATCAAAGCCTCATTTAGAAACTTTGCATTGCCCTTGGTATAATATTATAGCCCCTTAGGATAGAATAAGATAGAAGAAAAATTTCCTTTTGCTAGCAGTAGAACAAGAGCTCTCCCCCCCCCCCACTCTTAATCAATTGCCCTGTTGAATGAATGAGGTGTGGATGAGCAAGGCATGGAAGGCAGCACCTCCAGACAGCCTCAACTGTTGGAGAGGGGCTGGGAGCCAGACCCAAGAACAATAAAACGTGTCAAGCGGGCTCATTAAAGACAAGCAGACATACCGAGGGCCTTGGGGGTTAGAAGCAAGTACCTTCTTTTGGAAACACCCTCTTTGCAGCATTGGGACAACATTCAAAAGAAAGCAGCACAAAGGACCAATGGACACAGACACAGAGTTTGAATCTGGTACAGATTTGCATGAGAGGGAAGCTGCTATAAAAGTGAGGTGTCTTGCAGAGGACCCCGGGTCTCGTCTTGTCAACATGGGAGCATCGATCCAGATCGGCAGAAGCCCGGCTCCACCCCCTCCCCCATCTAACTCACCTGGCCAGTGAAGTTAAGGGGAGCAACTAATTGGTAACAACAAGACGGAGTGTGTTTGTGTGTGTGTGTGAGTGTAAGAGTAATATATTATATGCATATGATACAGTGTTAATAAATACATGTATTACTAATAAATGTGGCATTCTGCCTTATTCCCCCTGAAAAGATCCTGTGCAGTACTTTAAGTACAACACCGTTGACTCCTGAACTCCACCAGATTGAGAAGAGTAGGGGGAGTTGACGGGAGAGCATCTGCAGTCAACATCGTATAGTGTGGACCCTGCAGTAAGTAGATCTAAGCTATGTCGATTTGAGTTACGCTATTCACGTAACTCAAATTGCATAGCTTATATCGAATTTCCCCTGTAGTGTAGACAAGGCCTCAGTCTTCTTTTCTCAAGACTAAACATGCCCAGTTTTTTTAACCTTTCCTTGTAGGTCAGGTTTACTAAAACATTTTACCATTTTTGTTGCTCTCCTCTGGACTTTCTCCAGTTTGTCTACATCTTTCCTAAAGTGTGGCAGCCAGAACTGGACACAGTACTCTGGCTGAGGTCTAATGAGTGACAGAGTGGGAGAATTACCCTCCATGTCTTATATACAGCATTCCTGTTAATACACCCCAGAATGATATTAGCTGTTTTTGTGACTGCTGATTCATATTCAGTTTTAATCTACTATAACCCCGAGAATCTTTTCAGCAGTACTATTGTCTAGCTAGTTATTCCCCATTTTGTAGTTGTGCATTTAATTTTTCTTTCTGAAGTGTAGTACTTTGCACTTATCTTTATTGAATGTCATCTTGTTGATTTCAGGCCAATTCACCAATTTGTTGAGGTCATTTTGAATTCTAATCTTGTCCTTCAAAGCACTTGCAACCCCTCCCAGCGAGGTGTTAGCTACAAGTTTTACAAGCATATTTTCCACTCTATTATCCAAGTCATTAGAGAAAAATATTGACTAGGACTGTACTCAGAACAGACCCCCGCAGGACCCCACTAGATATGTCCTTCCAGTTTAACAGCTAGCCATTGATAACTGCTCTTTTAGTACAGTCTTCCAATCATTTTTGCATCCATCTTACAGTAATTTCATCTAGACTACATTTACCTAGTTTGCTTATGAGAAAGTGACGTTGAATGGTGTCAAAAACCTTACTAAAAATCAAGATATAATTGCATCTACTAATTCCCCTTTATCCACTAAGTCAGTGACCCTGTGAAGGAAGGAAATTAGGTTGGTTTGGCATGATATGCCCCTGATAAATCCATGTTGGCTATTACTTATAAACCTATTATCCTCTAGGTGCTTACAAACTGATTGTTTAATAATTTGGTTCCAGAATCTTTCCAAGTACTGAAGTTAAGCTGACTGGTCTATAATTCCCCTGGTCCTCTTTGCTGCCTTTTTAAAAGATAGTACTATGTTTGCCCTTCTCCAGTTCTCTGGGACCTCACCCGTCCTCCACGAGCTCTCAAAAAAGATAAATCACTAACAGTTCTGAGGTTGCTTCAGCTAGTACCTTCAGTTCTCCAGGATGAATTTCATCAGGCTCTGCCAGCCTGAATACATCTGACGTAACCATTCTTTAAGCTGTTCCTTTTCCCTTGTTAATATAAATTCTTCATCCAAATAGTTTTCTGTCCTTGAAATAAAAAGCAAATAAAAAGCTGTGTCCATAACACACACCTGGTCACTATTTAAGATCAGTTTTTGCTAGCAAATACCACACATTTAAAAAGGTTACTTCCTAAACTACAAACAATGGGAAATTGTTGTAGCTAATGTACCATTGTGTAGTAACGGCAAATGCTGACTTTTTAGAGTGGTGACCACTCTGTGAAGCTGGATTATGTGGTTTTCCAGCAATATGCCAAATATACATGATGGTATGATGCTCCCATTGGTTACAGGCAACTTGAGGGGAAAGGGGGAAGATTCCCTCCTGATTCCTTCTCTTAAGCACAACTACCCTGTACTCTCGAGCGATGTCAAAGTCTTTTTAATGGTCACCATTAAATAGTAAACATTTGCCAACCATCACCATAGAGCTGTGTATCTGAGCTACTGCACCGCCATTTTACTCCTGTCTGTAGAATAGGAAATGAACAAGGCACAGTATCTCATTTAAAAGAAAGAATGGATATTTAAAACATCAGCATATTGTGTGTACCACTCATCTCCTTTTCCATTTCCTTCCTATGGAAACTGCATGACTAACTCCCATTCATCTCTTGAAAAAGTCAGATGATCAAATATAAAATCTTATCTATATTTTGTGAGTTCTCAGAAGATTTTCTGTACAGACATACTCTTGTCACCAGCATGAACTCATGAGGGTCTGGAAAATATTTGCATCCAAAACAAGAGAAAAAAATCCTGTATAGTTTATTACACTACTCCTACAATGGATTCCAGAAGCATAACACCCATCAAAATAAACAGGAGTTCCATGTATATCATGCATCTTGGGATCAGGCCTAGTATGAATTCTTATTTATTAGCTTTTAGGTTTAGATTTTTAATGTGTCAATTTAGATTCAGAAATCTATAACCAACTATATTGGATTATGCTTTACAGATGTCTTTTGTTTTGTAAATTACTGCCTATCGATAGTGAAACATGAACCTTTTGTCAGTCAATTTCTACAACGTCAACTTTTGTCTTTGACTATTTCATTATCATTTATTGAAGCTGCAAATTTGGATCTAAAAAGCATGTTGTCAACTGGAAATGCTAATAAATAAATACAACTATGACATTGTTGGCATCACTGAAACTTGGTGGGATAATACACATGATTGGAATGTTGGTGTGGATGGGTACAGCTTGCTCAGGAAGGATAGACAGGGGAAAAAGGGAGGAGGTGTTGCCTTATATATTAAAAATGTACACACTTGGACTGAGGTAGAGATGGACATAGGAGACGGAAGAGTTGAGAGTCTCTGGGTTAGGCTAAAAGGGGTAAAAAACAAGGGAGATGTCATGCTAGGAGTCTACTACAGGCCACCTAACCAGGTGGAAGAGGTGGATGAGGCTTTTTTTAAGCAACTAACAAAATCATCCAAAGCCCAAGTTTTGGTGGTGATGGGGGACTTCAACTATCCGGATATATGTTGGGAAAATAACACAGCGGGGCACAGACTATCCAACAAATTCTTGGACTGCATTGGAGACAACTTTTTATTTCAGAAGGTTGAAAAAGCTACTGGGGGGAAGCTGTTCTAGACTTGATTTTAACAAATAGGGAGGAACTCGTTGAGAATTTGAAAGTAGAAGGCAGCCTGGGTGAAAGTGATCATGAAATCATAGAGTTTGCAATTCTAAGGAAGGGTAAAAGGGAGAACAGCAAAATAGAGACAATGGATTTCAGGAAGGCAGATTTTGGTAAGCTCAGAGAGCTGATAGGTAAGGTCCCATGGGAATCAAGACTGAGGGGAAAAACAACTGAGGAGAGTTGGCAGTTTTTCAAAGGGACACTATTAAGGGCCCAAAAGCAAGCTATTCCGCTGGTTAGGAAAGATAGAAAATGTGGCAAAAGACCACCTTGGCTTAACCACGAGATCTTGCATGATCTAAAAAATAAAAAGGAGTCATATAAAAAATGGAAACTAGGACAGATTACAAAGGATGAATATAGGCAAACAATACAGGAATGCAGGGGCAAGATTAGAAAGGCAAAGGCACAAAATGAGCTCAAACTAGCTACGGGAATAAAGGGAAACAAGACGACTTTTTATCAATACATTAGAAGCAAGAGGAAGACCAAAGACAGGGTAGGCCCACTGCTTAGTGAAGAGGGAGAAACAGTAACAGGAAACTTGGAAATGGCAGAGATGCTTAATGACTTCTTTGTTTCGGTCTTCACCGAGAAGTCTGAAGGAATGCCTAACATAGTGAATGCTAATGGGAAGGGGGTAGGTTTAGCAGATAAAATAAAAAAAGAACAAGTTAAAAATCACTTAGAAAAGTTAGATGCCTGCAAGTCACCAGGGCCTGATGAAATGCATCCTAGAATACTCAAGGAGCTAATAGAGGAGGTATCTGAGCCTCTAGCTATTATCTTTGGAAAATCATGGGAGACGGGAGAGATTCCAGAAGACTGGAAAAGGGCAAATATAGTGCCCATCTATAAAAAGGGAAATAAAAACAACCCAGGAAACTACAGACCAGTTAGTTTAACTTCTGTGCCAGGGAAGATAATGGAGCAAGTAATTAAGGAAATCATCTGCAAACACTTGGAAGGTGGTAAGGTGATAGGGAACAGCCAGCATGGATTTGTGAAGAACAAATCATGTCAAACCAATCTGATAGCTTTCTTTGATAGGATAACGAGCCTTGTGGATAAGGGTGAAGCTGTGGATGTGGTATACCTAGACTTTAGTAAGGCATTTGATACAGTCTCGCATGACATTCTTATCGATAAACTAGGCAAATACAATTTAGATGGGGCTACTATAAGGTGGGTGCATAACTGGCTGGATAACCGTACTCAGAGAGTTGTTATTAATGGTTCCCAATCCTGCTGGAAAGGCATAACGAGTGGGGTACCGCAGGGGTCTGTTTTGGGACCGGCGCTGTTCAATATCTTCATCAACGACTTAGATATTGGCATAGAAAGTACGCTTATTAAGTTTGCGGATGATACCAAACTGGGAGGGATTGCAACTGCTTTGGAGGACAGGGTCATAATTCAAAATGATCTGGACAAATTGGAGAAATGGGCTGAGGTAAACAGGATGAAGTTTAACAAAGACAAATGCAAAGTGCTCCACCTAGGAAGGAAAAATCAGTTTCACACATACAGAATGGGAAGAGACTGTCTAGGAAGGAGTACGGCAGAAAGGGATCTAGGGGTTATAGTGGACCACAAGCTAAATATGAGTCAACAGTGTGATGCTGTTGCAAAAAAAGCAAACATGATTCTGGGATGTATTAACAGGTGTGTTGTGAGCAAGACACGAGAAGTCATTCTTCCGCTCTACTCTGCTCTGGGTAGGCCTCAGCTGGAGTATTGTGTCCAGTTCTGGGCACCTCATTTTAAAAAAGATGTGGAGAAATTGGAGCAGGTCCAGAGAAGAGCAACAAGAATGATTAAAGGTCTTGAGAACATGACCTATGAAGGAAGGCTGGAAGAATTGGGTTTGTTTAGTTTGGAAAAGAGAAGACTGAGAGGGGACATGATAGCAGTTTTCAGGTATTTAAAAGGGTGTCATAAGGAGGAGGGAGAAAACTTGTTCACCTTAGCCTCTAAGGATAGAACCAGAAGCAATGGGTTTAAACTGCAGCAAGGGAGGTCTAGGTTGGACAATAGGAAAAAGTTCCTAACTGTCAGGGTGGTTAAACACTGGAATAAATTGCCTAGGGAGGTTGTGGAATCTCCATCTCTGGAGATATTTAAGAGTAGGTTAGATAAATGTCTATCAGGGATGGTCTAGACAGTATTTGCGGGCAGAGGACTGGACTCGATGACCTCTCGAGGTCCCTTCCAGTCCTAGAATCTATGAATCTATGAAAACATGCATATTTCTTGAAACAATTCCTTAACTAACCACTTCTAACTGTAGAATGTTATGTGCAATCTCAGCCTCTGATATCATTGCTCTACACGCAAAATGCTTCTGAAATAAATGTAGTCAAACTTTACTAATTCTGGGTCACTGAGAACAAAAATGATGCTTAAAATTGTTGATTGTCTCTAGTTTTCAAGGTATGCTATTGGGTCAGTATATACGACCCTTGACTTGGGAATGGCAGAGGATAAGTGAGTTATAAAGGCAAGGGATCTCAATTTAAACCAGAAATGACTAAAATACATCTTTGACTGGATCTATGAATAAATCTATGACTGGGTTTGAACAGTACTTGCTTTTTAGGTAAAACAATGAATGATGCAATCTGAAGTTGGTATTGCATCATACATGATATGAATTGCGTCATGTTATTCCTAGAAGTCATGGATGATGCAGTCATAACGAAGCTTACATCACTCTGCTGAACAAATTGCCCTATATCAGCTCTAGATATCATATAGTGTCGTGCTCTCTTATTTGTCAGTGTTTGATTTTGCAAAGGGACACATTTCTGTTTAGCCAAAGTGAGCAGAGATGCCTCGTACTTGTGTGAACAGTGCAGATGACTTTTGCATCACAAAAGGGCAGTATGACCACTATGGTTAAGAAAGCCTAATCACCTTTATTTTGGCTGCAAAATTGGAGCTCAGGACAAGAGGTGCACCCCACACATATGCTGCAACACTTGTGCAACAAATCTTTGCCAGTGGTTGAACAGGAAAAGGAAATCTATGCCTTTTGCAGTGCCAATGATTTGAAGAGAGCCAACAAATCATAACAGCAATTGTTACTTCTGCATGGTGCCTCCAGTTGGGAAAGGTGTGTCAAAGAAGAAAAAAAGTGGACTGTGCATTATCCAAACATTCCTTCAGCTATACGCCCAGTACCCCACGGAGAAGGACTGACGGTTCCTGATGCACCAGAATCATTCTCACTTGAGTCAGATGAGGAAGAGGGAGAGGATGAAATTTCTGGTCCTGAACCATCAATGTCAGAGGACCCAGATTTCCCCCCATCCTCCTCCTCTGAACCACACCTCATAACACAAGGTGAACTGAATGACCTTGTCAGGGATTTGGAACTACTCAAGAGTAAGGCAGAGCTGTTGAGCTCCAGACTACAGCAGTGGAATCTCCTGGCAGGTGATGTTAGGGTTTCCATGTTCCATGACCGTCAAAAGGATCTTGTCCCATTCTTCTTCATGGAAGGTGATCTTGTAGCCTGCAACAACATCGATGGTGTGATGGCAGCCCTCAGCATTGTTCACGATCCAGATGAGTGGAGACTGTTCATTGATTCATCGAAGACGAGTCTTAAAGCTGTTTTACTGCATAATGGCAATGTTTTGCCATCAATTCCAGTTGATCATGCAGTTCATATGAAGGAAACCTATGACAACATGAAACAACTTTTGAGGTGCATAAACTATGACCAACATCAGTGGCAGCTTTGTGGCGATTTGAAAGTTGTTTCTCTCTTGCTTGGTCTGCAGACTGGATACACATAGTACTGCTGTTTTATTTGCGAATGAAATAGTCATGCAAGAGATTCCCACTACATCAAGAAAGACTGGCCACTCCGACAGTCATTGGAGCCTGGGAGGAAAAGTGTTCAGCATCCACCACTTGTTGAATCAAGGAAGATTTTGTTACCACCCTTACACATCAAGCTGGGTCTGATGAAGAACTTTGTCAAAGCCATTGACAAAACACAAGCAGCTTTCAAGTATCTCCGTGGAAAATTTCCAAGGTTAAGTGAAGCTGAGATAAAGGAAGGTGTCTTTGTTGGTCCTCAGATTCGTGAACTTCTTCTAGATGATGCATTTGACCATGCAATGCATGGCAAGGAAAAGACAGCGTGGAAAGCCTTCCAGTTAGTGGCAATAAATTTTCTCAAACAACAAGGCAGACAACTACAGGTTGTTGGTGGAAAACCTCCTCAAGGCATACAAAAGCCTTGGTTGCAACATGTTACTAAAGATATATTTTTTGCACTCTCATCTAGATTTTTTTCCACCGAACTGCGGAGCAGTGAGTGACAAACAAGGCGAGCGATTTCACCAGGACATTGCACCAATGGAGAAATGCTATCAGGGCAAATGGAGCCCATCAATGCTTGCAGACTATTGCTGGACAGTGACAAGAGATGCTCCATTTAATGAATACAAGAGACAAGCCAAGATGCGCCGAGTAGACACGGAATAGAACTAAACTATGTACAGAATAGTTTGCCTTTTGTTTCATAATAAATAAAATTTATGTAACCCTTTTGCTGATTGTTAAAGTGTTACATAAATAGGACAGGTGAAATATTATCATGTAAAGCAACTATAAACACATGAAAAGACCTAGGTTTACAATTTATGATTAAAACTCTACTATCTACACAATATACATAAACATAAAATGTAAAAGCTTAAATATCTTAGAAACAGTAGCCAGTTGTTTTAATTGTCATATTTGAATTCAGCACATCAAAATACATAATAAATAGCACATTTTGTCTCTGAACCAGATGACTTCTCAAAATTGTAGACCAGTGTATTTAGGCTTGGAAGGATTAGATTAAATTGGTAAATGTCAGTAAACAATACACACAAACATGAAAAATTATTTCCATTCGTGATCAAAATTTACAGATAGGCAAAATAAGAAAAATTGTGTTTGAGAATTTATTAGAGTATGATTTAAGGACATTTACATTGTATATTTTTGCCATGTGACAATTTTTGTTTTAAAGCTTTTAATTTTGAATCTGAACATCTGTCAACTATTGTCGTCTGATCCCCCCCGTGATTTCCCACAACCGTGAAATTTTGAAAATTGAAAAATAAAACATTGTCTTAAAATCCATAATTTTGCACAACTGAAAGTTTAAATCAATAAACATTTTAAGATGCTTAAAAATAGATATTATCCTTCAAAATTAAAAAAGAAATTAAAATCTAATTCTGCAAAGCCTACCAATAACATTCCAGATTACAAGTTTGGAGTGACAGTTCAATGTTAAAGTGCCAAGTTCACATCCTATAAAATGCATCTTTTGGAATATGTGCAAAACTGTGGTCTGTCACTACAAAGTGATATTGTATTATCAAGTAATATCTGGCACGATAAAGCAATTGAATTGGGTTCTGAACAGATTTGTTATTAGTCCAAGCTAAAGAAATCATCTGCTCTGACTGGTTATAAATTGTTTAGAGCAGTTTATCAGGCTACTGTTGCCAAAGTCGGTGTTATGAAGTGCAGATTGAGACAGTAATTTTGGCCAGGAAAACAGGCTTTAATTCCAGTATTAAGAAAACACAAGATTAACACATTGTTGTACCTCAGACAGCATTCAAATTGCTGTGTTGTGAAATGGGTTTCGACAGACATTAAAGTTTCAAGCTGTATTGTTAATCACTTTGCTAGTGGATGATGTTCCAAGCATGCTTAGCAATGAATGTCTCCATTAGAGAAAGATAGTTTACCTTGGTATAAACTAAACTAGTGTTGTTTGTTTAATCTAAATAGCCATTTCAGAGGAAATTGCTAAAAGACACCGAGTCAAGTTTTATCAGCAGTGAAGTGTTTCAGTTATTACTAATCTAGCTTATCATAGATTTTCAGATGTATAAAGAGGAAGCAATACTGTAGTTTGGTTAGATGTACCAAGTAACACCATGTGAGATAAGAGATTGCGAGATGGACAATCTATAGAACAAAGGAGAGGGATGGCTCTGTGGGTATTCTCTGGAAGCTCACCCAAAAGGAACATAACCCTAAAAGAGACTAGTTTCTACACTCCCCCATAGATGAGACAGACCACACACAAATCTGATACTAATACTATAGAATTAGACCCAAGCAAGGGGCAGATTTAAGAATAAAGGCCCAGTGAAGCAATGAATAGCCACTCTCACTGGGGGTTATGAGACATCTGCCAGGGAACTAATGGTTCCTCTTCTCCAGCCTCCACACTTCTTATTTCCATGCTCTGGTCTATTCACCCTGCTGCAGCAAAAGTTATCTTCTTTTCCCTCCCTTCAGAGGATGTCTCAGGGGATCCCTCCCCTGGCTTTACATCTCATTCCACAGTAGGTTCAATACTCAACAGGGTGCTGTCCCTCCCTACAGCTTAGTCCTCACCACACTGCCCTTGGGAATTTAAGTACAATGCACCCATCTGCAGCTATGGGCACATTATACTCTTAACTCTGTCTGCTTCTGCCAACCCTCAATCTCGGCGCTATTTTCATTCTGCTCCCTATGCCTGGAATGGCTTCTTGCCATTACACCAACCAACCTTACTCTGTTCCCCCAGGTCCCTCTTACAAATTCACTTCTTCCACCTAGCCTTGCGCCACTAACCACCTACCCCTGGTCTTTCCTCACCTCATCATTCTTTAACTGCGCTCATACATGGAGCAAACAGAAAATTTTAAAAATACCCTTGTGCTCATGAAATTGTGTGTTGAAAACAAAGCAATTGCACAGTTAAATTATGTTTCATCCCTTTTCTCCCACCTCCAAATATTGGGTTTTATTATGCATTTCCTTGCATCTCAGTTAGACACTAGCACCTTGCAAATTGGATGTAAAAACTTAGCAAACCAGAACTCTCCCCTCCCTGTGTTGGTAGCATTTTGCACTCACACTGCACAGATGCACATGAGTACGCAAGGTGCAAGACAAGAGACAATCAGGTCACATATGTCTATTTTGTATATTGAAACTAATCTCTTTGGAGAAGAGACCTGTCGTTCCACATGTCTTTAAAGTTCCCTTGAACTTGCTTCCTTGCTCAAGCATCTTCCCTTTCTCCTGCCTCAAGACTGGGATAAAGCTGATCTGATGTTAGCACCTCCATGCCTTGAAAGCAAACCAATTATTTACATGCATACTTCTCCCCTCTATCTCCAACCTCCTCCCCCCTCCCCGCCCCCCCCCCCCCCGAGTCTCACATACCCTTAGTCTTCTGTCCCTTCCAATTCTCTGCAACAAGCAAGGTCCTCTTCCTAAGTTTCTTCCTCCATTTTTCTCTCCACTCTGACTCCCCCCAGTGCTGTCTCCCCAACTCAAGGGTCCCCATTATCTACCTTAGTGCTGCACTTTGAATTTATAAAGAGAGGGGGTGTTGCTGGACTGTGTGGAGCAGGAGAGGGACAGTTCCCTGGCTATGCCAAGCAGAGGTAGCCTTCCTTTGTGCAGCTGCCTGCTAGCTCAGCAGATGATTGCTGGAGGCAGAGGCAAGACACAACCCCTAAAATGTTGCCTGTTGCCTAATATATCCTGGGGATCAGGGCTTTAGGGAGTTGTGGAAGAAATGTCTCCCTCTGCAGAGGAACTGGGAGGAGCCAGAGATGCATGCTGGCTGGAATGAGTCCAGCCAACAGGGTAAAAGACCAAAGTGCTACAAGATTTAAGAACCGCTGTACTTTGGTTACATGAGGAATGACGGACACCATCCTCACTTGCCAATTATGTCACTTCTGGCCCAAAGACAAAATTTAGAAGTGGATTTTAAAAGTCCTACCCTCCTTTTTTTGTAGTGGTGGGAAGGTTCAATCTCTGGGATTAGTTTGCTTAATTACAAAGACAGGGCCAGTTACAAAATTCAAAGCTAAATTTGGATTAGCTTCTGATCAGCACCACCCACCAAAATGCAGGGGTAGGCGTCTCAGAAATACTTCAAAAAGATCAGAGCTAGGGGGCTGGTGTGAATCTATTTCTAAAGAACCCAGAGATTATATGGCCTGGATACAGAGACTGTTTGAACCAAATGGTGCTACATCTCATCTAAATAGTTCATACCTTCCTTTCATTGTTAAATGTCTAAAAGGGAAAGACAAGGAGAGTTCTGCATGTGCTGTTTATGAACTGTACAGAAAGCGTTTTCAAGTTCCAAAAGAACAAAAGCAACTGGCATTGCTTTGGCCACTAGTTTGTCAAACCAGCCTCTGACATTTGTTTTTTCTTTTAGATGTTTCATTCCAGGCCGCATTCACTGTGACCATCTGTTTGTGGCTCAGCTACAAAGCTGTTCTTTTCACTGTCATATGCTCCTTTTCATATTTTTGTTGGAAATATTTTGACAAATTAATAGATACAATGATAAAAACACAAGTGAAAAGCAAACACACACACAGTATACAGGGAAAGTAATCTTACTGTGCTAAATATTCAAATCACTGTGTGTGTTTGTCCTCTGACTTGGAGGTGACTATTTCTTCAGTTTGTCGTCTTACTATATCAACTGATTCACTGTTTTCTCTCATAATACACTGTGGTCCCATACATTCACTTTTGGGAGCAACTTCTTAGGAAGAGAGTTTTTAAACATTACAACACCGGGGGAATAAACTTGCTGCATGCACTCTTCTCTTCCCACACCAGTCAGGGATGTCTTCCACCTTTGTTAAAAGCAAATCATAATAAATAAAAACTTTATCCCTGCTTGAACTAATCTGGTTTCTAGGAAACTTGCATAATGTTGTGGAAGCAGAGAAAGAACTGACAGGAAGGGGATTGCAATGCATGACAGTTCTTTCTCTGCTTCCACAATGTACAAGAACTGTATTTTTTTTCTTGTTGTACTCTCCATTTCTGATCTATACTGCTGTTTCCTCTGAATTCTTACTGAGTGTGAGTTAGGGGTTTTGTTTTGTTTTGGGATTTTTTTGTTTTTGTTCTTTAAAGACTATCATCTCCAGTTTCTCTTTAATGGCAGTGCTGATTACACTATAAGGACAATGAACCTATCGAAATCTCTGGTTGTCCTTTCTCCTTCCCAGGCTAGTCCTGGGGTGATGTACTCTAGACAAGTTGTACAGTACTTTCAAGCAATGAAATTCTTTCCTCTTTTGTTCAGGTTTTTGACCTTTGGCTCCTCTGTAAAGGCACTTGTATATGCCTTGTTTCACGAATGTTTTGAGGAACTGAACATAAGAGCTCTGAGTTCAGGCAAGGAAGATTAATACAGTGACTATTCCTATTGAACTGAAAACTCACCCACTGAAGCTAGACACCATCCACAGGAACCCAGCAGGATGTTGTGCTCATTTATCTCACAGGTACCGATTTCTAACACTCTGTATAGAGCTGACTTTTTTTTTTTAGTCCAAAAAGTATTATATTAAATTTGACTTTGGGAGCTTCGGAGGCCTGCCTTCTCCTACCCCCAAGATATAAAGAAAATTAATAACTTCACTAGCACACTTACCTAGCGTCTAAATGCCCCTTTCTTCTGGTATTCCACAATTTCTCCATAGCATCCTATTTAAGTAAAGTTGGTTGAAGTTAAATGAAGTTCCAGTGGTTATCTGGAAGTCATCTCTCTACAAGAGAGCCAGTGACCATGCAAGATGCCACATTGCTAGACCCACATGGCCCTACAGGCCATTTAGTGGGTGTTTAATATTTCTGATCTAATTCTGCCACAGTCAGAAGTGGCACCTCTGCTGTCTCAATACCTTTTTCAAATATACAAGAGCTCATACTGATCTGTTGTCATTTTTCTTTCATGCACTCGTCAATTTAATTTTCAAGGAAAGCTAGACAAATGTGCTATTTATAAAGTGAGGCAAAAAATCAGGCCATACCACGTCATTAACATGTTAAGGCTATCAGTATGTGGAAGGAGCAAAGCCTGCATCTGTAGCAGGGAAAGAGGTGTTTGTGGGCAGATGGAAGAAAATGTGTGTGTATATACAGAGAAAGATGACAAGCTATTGGCCTCTGACAGAACGTGGACAGGGAAACTCCACTAGATAATATTTTGGGGGGATTTGGATTAATGGAGTGGACCAGCAAGAGTAATTTTAATTGAATTCAATCAAACTGCGGCATGACAAATTGTACAAGCATTGCCAAAGTGTAAAACAGGGAGAGATCTTCTGGTATCTGTCAGGTAGGTAAGAGCCACTCTGGTTGAGGGCTACACGCTCTGTTTGGGGATTTGCTCTCCTGTATCCAGGATTTGTTGTTACTGTCCATTTTTGATTCAGTGGCAGGTTCATGCCAGTGCAATGCCAGCTCTCTCCTTTCTCCCACAGTCAGCCACAATTTTTCCTCATTACTTTTTGATTACATAATAGAATCACAGAATATTAGGGTTGGAAGAGACCTCAGGAGGTTATCTAGTCCAACCCCCTGCTCAAAAGCAGGACCAACACCAACTAAATCATCCCAGCCAGGGCTTTGTCAAGCCGGGCTTTAAAAACCTCTAAGGCTGGAGGTTCCATTGCATCCTGAAGTAATGCATTCCAGTGCTTCACCACCCTCCTAGTGAAATAGTGTTTCCTAATATCCAACTTAGACCTCCCACACTGCAACTTGAGGCTATGCTCCTTGTTTTGTCATCTGCCACCACTGAGAACAGCTGAGCTCCATCCTCTTTGGAACCCCCCTTCAGGTAGCTGAAGGTTGCTATCAAATCCCCCCTCACTCTTCTCTTCTGCAAACTAAACAAGCCCAGTTCCCTCAGCCTCTCTTCATAAGTCATGTGCCCCAGCCCCCAGATCATTTTTACTGCCCTCTGCTGGACTCTCTCCAATTTGTCCACATCCTTTCTATAGGGGGGGGCCAAAACTGGACACAATACTCCAGATGTGGCCTCACCAGTGCCAAATAGAGGGGAATAATCACTTCCCTCGATCTGTTGGCAATGCTCCTACTAATGCAGCCCAATATGCCATTAGCCTTCTTGGCAACAAGGACACACTGCTGACTCATATCCAGCTTCTCATCCACTGTAATCCCCAGGTCTTTTTCTGCAGAACTGCTGCTTAGCCAGTCGGTCCCCAGCCTGTAGCAGTGCATTGGAGTCTTCCGTCCTAAGTGCAGGACTCTGCACTTCTCCACATCAAATTTCATCAAATTTCTTTTGGCCCAATCCTCCAATTTGTCTAGGTCACTTTGGACCCTAGCCCTACCCTCCAGTGTATCTACCTCCCCCCCCACCTTAGTGTCTGCGAACTTGCTGAGGGTGCAATCCATCCCATCATCCAGATCATTAATAAAGATGTTGAACAAAATTGGCCCCAGGATGGACCCCTGGGGCACTCCACTTGATACCAGCTGCCAACTAGACATCGAGCCATTGATCACTACCTGTTGAGCCCAACAATCTAGACAGCTTTCTATCCACCTTATAGTCCATTCATCCAATCCATACTTTAACTAATTTGCTAAAGTCAAGATATATCATATCCACCGCTTTCCCCATATCCACAGAGCCAGTTATCTCATCATAGAAGGCAATCAGGTTGATCAGGCATGACTTGCCCTTACTGAATCCATGTTGACTGTTCCTGATCACCTTCCTCTCCTCAAAGTGCTTCAAAATGGTTTCCTTGAGGAACTGCTCCATGATTTTTCCAGGGACTGAGGTGAGGCTGACCGGTCTGTAGTTCCCCAGGTTCTCCTTCTTCCCTTTTTTAAAGATGGGCACTATATTTGCCTTTTCCCAATCGTCCCCCAATCTCTACACGTTTTCAAAGATAACAGCCAATGGCTCTGCAATCACATCAGCCAATTCCCTCAGCACCCTCGGATGCATTAGATCTGGACCCATAGACTTGTGCATGTTCAGCTTTTCTAAATAGTCCTTAACCTGTTCTTTCACCACTGAGGGCTGCTCACCTCCTCCCCATACTGTGTTGCCCAGGACAGCAGTGCGGGAGCGGACCTTGTCTGTGAAGACCGAGGCAAAAAAAGCATTGAATACTTCAGCTTTTTCCACATCATCTGTCACTAGATTGCCTCCCCCATTCATTAAGGGTCCCACACTTTCCCTGACTTTTTTCCTTGTTGCTAACATACCTGTAGAAACTCTTCTTGTTACCCTTCACATCCCTTGCTAGCTGCAACTCCAGTTGTGTTTTGGCCTTCCTAATTATACCCCTGCATGGTCAAGCTATATTTTTATACTCCTCCCTACTCTTCTGTCCAAGTTTCCACTTCTTGTAAGCTTCCTTTTTGTGTTTAAGCTCACCGACGATTTCACTGTTAAGCCAAGCTGATCACCTGCCATATTTGCTATTCTTTCTGCACATCGGGATGGTTTGTTCCTGCACCCTCAATAAGGCTTCTTTAAAATACAGCCAGCTCTCCTGGACTCCTTTCCCCCTCATATTAGCCTCCCAGGGGATCCTGATCATCAGTTCCCTAAGGGAGTCAAAGTCTGCTTTTCTGAAGTCCAGTGTCAGTATTTTGCTACTCTCCTTTCTTCCTTTTGTGAGGATCCTGAATTCAACCATCTCACAGTCACTTTTGCCCAGGTTGCCATCCACTTCTACTTCCCCTACCAATTCTTCCCTGTTTGTAAGCAGCAGGTCAAGAGTTATGGCTTATGGTACTTCTGAAAAGCATCGTTGCTATCCCAAGGACTCTAATCCAGCCTCCTCTGCACATATGGAGTGTCTGGGGATGGGCAGACACAAGCCCACGCACATCTAAAGGTCCCTCCCTACAACCTAAGGGGAGGAGCTACTGGACCCAGGTCTCAACTAGATTTGGGGGGTAAATGATAAAACAGAGATAGGAGTGAGGTCATAAGGTTAAAATCAGGGATCCCGGGGGGGGGAAGAAGAGGAGCAGAGAACCACAGACAGTGCCCACTGTTCCTCAAAGGCATCCAGGGAGCCAGTGGACACAACCCCTCCACCTCTTCAGGCGTGGAGGCTCCTTGCGCAATAGAACCCAGAGTTTTCCGCTGCACAAGCAGCCACTCTGGGGTACATTCCCCTGCGTAGGCCTCACCTTTTTTGCAGCCCTTTGTGCACCCATACATGAGCGGAAAGTAGGGAGCATGGATAAGTCACAGGAGGAGCTGCTGATGTCTGGAGCCTTCTATCTTCCACTTTGCAAAGAGACGGGGTTGCAGAAGTTATTTCATGGGGGGATAGCTCCGTGGTTTGAGCATTGGCCTGCTAAACCCAGGGTTGTGAGTTCAATCCTTGAGAGGGCCACTTGGGGATCTGGGGCAAAATCAGTACTTGGTCCTGCTAGTGAAGGCAGGGGGAGGAACTCGATGACCTTTCAAGATCCCATCTCCTAGAACTGGAAGGGACATCTCCATTAATTATTATTATTAATTCATTGATCTTTCCTCCTACCCCCATTTCTGCCCAAGTATTTGGCCTGGTTATTGAGGCCAGGCACTGAGTTCTAAGCTTGCCCCAAGTCCATAAAATGCATAGCTACATCCAGCAACACAGGATGTGTGGGTCACTACACTCAAACTGTAGATACCAGACTAGCAATCAGTGTCCAAGAAAAAGAGGCTAGTAGAATAACTTGCTACTCTCTGCATGTTTCCAGCTTGGGTCTCTAAAGCAGCTGCCCGGTACAGCTAATTTATTAGAGTATGGAGGGTTGTGACAGGTGAGGCAAAATGCCATCAAAGGTGTCAGGCTTAGTAGATGGATTCATAGCCAGACGTTATTAGGAAACTAAGGTTTGAGAAGCAAGAGAGAAACAAAGCGATGTGGACAGGATTTCTGTGAAAGGAGAGACAGGAGAAAAGTGAGACGACAATCTGTATATTGCACATAGAAACTTGCTGTACTTTCCATAAAGGAGCCAAGCAAACCATAGTTAGTGCACCAACGGCACATTTTAAATCAATTTTTCACCTCTATTTCTGTGTAAATAGAAAGGTGGGGGTGGGTGGAATACAGCAGGTAGATCTGCTCACATACACTATACTGCACATTCTCTGCCCAAAGTAGCTGATAGAGAGATGTATTAGTGGGGAGAGGTGAATGGAATTATGCTCAGGCTGCATGAGCTGTTGAGCACCCCCCGGGAAGTCGGCGCCTCTGTTATGTATTGGGCCTGTCAGCCTTGACAATCTCCACGCAAGGTGTCAGAGATTCAAGACTACTAAGACATGCGTTTTCAGAACAAACACACCCCGGATTTTGCACTACCAAGTTAGGGTCTAGACCCTGACAGACTCTTGAGGTTTTAAAAAAGATTTTATGTAATTGAGAATCAGTGATCATGTCCATTTTTTAATATTTATTGTTTCCAAATCTTTCTTTGATCCACATCTGTAGTGCCACAGTTGCACAGATATAGTATTCCAAATAAAAATCAAAGTTAAAATGTTTAAGCTTTAGAGTGGCCCACTCTGATCAGATACATATCTGTTTTGCATATCCACATACATCCAGTCTGAGAAGGACTTGATGAGGCAATGTTACTGCATAGCTTTCCATCTGGCAATTACTATAAGAGGCTTGTTTTCATGTAAATATAACATTAGGACAGCACTAAAGAGACAATAAAGTAAACTGACTTTACTGCAGTTGCTGTGTCTGCTTGGCTACACCTCCCCATCTGAGAGCTATGCTGTTTATTTCCTCACCTTGGGGGTAGAACTGTACATTTATTAGTTCCAAATCAGTTACTGCTATCTGCAGTCCCTGCTCCCTCCAGGTCACTTTGCTGCTCAATTCCATCCTTTTGGGTGTTGGTCACTCCTCCAATTTTGATGTTATTTGTTCACAGCTGAATTCATACCAAAAAGAGAGCTGATAAAGAAAAACAAGAAAGCAGACATGCAGGGTGCAGAGAGAGCCTTACTTTTTTTTAGTTTAGCTCAAAAAAAATAAATCCTAAAAGATTACTGATTTGGCTACAATTAATAGACACCATCATGACCTGAAGATACTTCACCGTCTTGACAGCAACAGGTCCACAGAGCACAATTTTAGACTCACTGAATCATGAGAGATACCAAATGAATTATAGTTAGGAGTAGCCTGCACCTAAAATTTACGCCCACCTAGCAACATTGCTAAAGTATGTGAAAAATATCATGCCCTGTGCAACCTAATCCCCACTGTAGATGCAGCTAGGCCAACAGAAGACTTCTATCAATAACTACCACCTGTCGAGGGGGTGGATTTACTGCAGCAACAGAAAACCCCCTTTAGTTACAGTAGTGTCTATAATGCCACTGTAGCACTGTTGCTGCACCACGGCAGCACTTTTAGTGTAGCCCTTCCCAAAGCTAGATGGTGGTGAGCACATCCCTTTTTTTTTTTTTTTTTTTTAATTCTATCAGCTTGCTGCTAGAACTAATTTGTGGCGCTGAGGAGTGAAAGAGGAGCAGTAGGGCTAGCTTTGACTAGACAAATACTTTTGGTGTTTACTTTCTTATTAAATTCACTCTTTGAACCTGAGGTCAAGAATTGTCAGTCCTAGATTGGGAAAGGATCACTCTCCCTCCATGTAAGGAAGCATACAGGGTTGGAACAAGACTTGTGTTCATGTCTCAGTCTCACTGCAAGGTCTCTATTAGCAGAGCATCTGTCAGGATGATGGTTGCTGAGGGAACCCGTGAAATCAATGCACACACAGATGAACTGTCTTTCTTTCAGCAGTGATATGGATGACTGAAGCGTACCTCATAAAGTTAATTTGAATGAGGGAAACTAAGGGAGGCAAAAGCAACAACCGTATGAAAATGCCAGCATCCTAGCATGCATAAATAAGATAGTTACTAGTCTGCCTAGAACGAAAGGAAGTTTAAACTAAATCAAGAATCAAGGGCATGCAAAAGCCCCACCCCCAAAACTGGGTTCTTAGGTATCCAGCTGAGGTTGCAGGATCACATGCTGTAACTCAATGGGTTAGATCCTCTGCTACAACTAGCTTTGCTTGGCTGGGGGCATGTGTGGAAAAAAATAGCACTAAATGTTTATCATGGTGGGGTCCCCAATACTGGCAGCCTCATATTACAACTAATTCTGCCGCTGGTGCAATTTGGTGCAGCCTCCCATTTCACCATTAGCTCATTCCAGCAGGCTTGGTGGACTGTTGTGCCTTACGGCTGTCCCCAGGGGGCATTCTGGAACTGGGGATTGACAGGTTACAGCAGTACTCCAGCCACACCCACTCTTAGCAATGGCACAGTCAGGCTCATAGCTGGGGATTCCACCCTACACTGTGAATATCCCCAGGGGGTTTGATCTGCCAGGTTTCTCCAAGGATCTGCCCTGCTCGAGGGGGGGGGGGGGGAGGATTTTTCTTTTCTACTAGGCAATATCAAAGGTGAACCATACAGCACTAGTGTGAAAGAAGCTACCCAACTCTTTATGCCTGCTGATTGAGTGGGGAAAAGCAAATGCACAGCTGTTGTAGGGAGGGAATAAATGTTACCTTGTCTAATCCTCACAGCTGGGACAGAATCGTGCTGACTGAGGAAGGAAGAGGAGGAGGAACTGAAGGAGGAATAAAATTAGGTGATTGTTCAACATAATAGTAGGTGAATTTCAATGTAGATTCTTTCAGTGAGAATGGCTTTGAAATTAATAATTTAAAGTCCTCAGTTACTGATGGGATCAGAAAGCACTATTATATATTGTTTTATTATAAGTGCTCACATATTCCGGGTGGTTTGCTGGAGTGGGGGTTTAAGGTAAAACTGGTAAATTGGGGTACACTGCACCTTCGGAGGCAGAGGCTCTGGAAAATCTGTGATTAGCCAGCGTCAGGGGCTGGATATTACAGGGGAGCAATTCAAAGGGATTCAGGTGCATACATTGTTAACCTGTACAGCAAAGGAAGGGCTGGTGATGTCAGGGAGTGGCCACAAGAAAGATTCCTTCATGCTAGAGGCAGGGGGTAACAAGATGACTCTCACTCCTGGGTGCCCTAAGAACTGTCACGGTATTTAGTTTAGAGAGGAGACAAATAGGGGACAGGGTAGACGTATCTAAAATAAAGAATGGCGTAGAGACTCTCCTGGGAGTGCTCCATTTACAAGGGAACTCCCCACTTAAATTAAAAGGCAATACATTTTAATACTGATAAAAGAAATACATGCATAACCTATGGAACTCACTACCAGAAGATATTATCAAAGCAAAGAGCCTAGTAGAATTGAAGAGGGGCTAGACTTTTGGGTCAACAGGAAGTGTAACTGCAGACAAAATTCTATCAAAGAACATTTACAAGAGACATAAACCCTCTTGCTCCAGTACATAAACTAATAGCTATTTGCTTGGGGCTGGAAATACGCTTCTCCTTTGGATATCTTATTGCAAAATTGTCTATTATAGGTTATGAGTATTGGCTATTGCTGAAGATGGAATGCTGGACTTCAGTTCTCATGAGTTATGGCAATCCCTTTGTTCCTTGTGGAACTGAGCAAAATTTAAGGCTAATGAAAATAAATAATTAAGTGCAAAATTAATAAGCCTGGGGATTTACTGACATAAAAATGCAGATTACCTGACCAGACAAAAAGGGTAGGACACATGAATAAAGAACTGAACTTTCAGAAGAGCTGAGCACCCACAACTTCCACTGACATGAGCAGGAGCAGATGCTCAGAACTTATGAAAAAAAAAAATAAGCAGGGCCTAGAATTCCATCTGCCTTTGTGATATTTAACCCAGCTCGTGTATCAGTCCTCATGCTTCAAGTATGAGCACATAGACAGCACGGCACCTTACCCAGGGAATTGCATTGTGGGGTAGTTATGTACACTATAGTGGTGTCTGCCTTCTTCTGAAGAAGACAATTCCAACTTTTTTGATATTGTTGTTCACTGTAACCATAGGTGCTGACTTCTGCTGGCACCGGTGGGTGCTCGACCCACTTGTTCCCTCAGCCCCACCCACCCCTGCCCTCATTCCAACCTCTTCCCCAAGGTCCCCGCCCCAACTCCGCCCCTATTCCAACCTCTTCCCCAAATCCCCGCCCCTGCCTCCTCCCCTGAGTGCACTGTGTTCCTGCTCCTTGCCCCTCCCTCCCGGAGCTTCTCCCAGCAAGTGCCAGGAGATAGGCGGAGAAGCAGGGACACAGCGCGCTCAGGGGTGGAGGTGGAGGCAAGGCGAGGCGAGGTGGGGTGGGGAGCTTGGCTGCAGAGCACCCACTAATTTTTCCCCATGGCTTCTCCAGCCCCAGAGCCAGTGTAATTTGTACCCAGTGTAATTTGAAACAGATAAGCGGTTATATACCTCCTGACTTTTAGGGTTTAACATCCAATCACAGTTCAATTCATCATCCTGCTGGGACATCATCTTTCAAGACCTGGGAGTA